>NW_027185764.1:51906510-51930822 GCF_028583685.1 Petaurus breviceps papuanus | reverse complement strand
TCCTTCACCAGTGGACAGTATTCACTCTCTGTCTGCAGGACAGTCTCAGGAGCTCTTAGCCAACAGCCAGGTTCCAGGCTTTCTTCAACAGGACTGTCTTTCACCAGTGGACAAATCTGGCAAAACAACATCAAAACAGACAGACAAAGTACCAGCAAAACAGCCATGTCTCCTCAGTCCTTGGCAGCTCAGGGGGCAGGTCTCAAAAGTCCAGGGCAATTCAAAGCGGCCACCAGCAATTCTCTTAGTCTCTCTCTCTCCACGAGGTGCTGCTTCCAAAAAAAAGTTCTTCTGCCTCTCTCTTGTCTCTCCAAATCTACGTCACCAGCTCCTCCCAGTTCAGGACTCTCTTTTCACATCAACAAGTCCAGCCCACAGGTGGGATTAACAAGCTCTGGGTTTTAACACAATCAATTTGAAAAACCAAGCCAATACAGGGGAATCTTTAAATGCCATTACTATCACAGCACGTCACTTAATCCCAATTGTTTTGCCTTTTCCCCTCCAAAAAAAAAAGTGCTGAAGAGCACATTAGCACTACTGCTAATTGGAACAGAAAATGTAAATAAACTCTGTACAACAGGGAACACTTTGGAATCAACCTTTGCAATTTTTTGGACAGAGAGAGGGAAAGGAGACAGTCACTTGCTCATCTGCATTAGTTCTCTTAATAGGGTAAAAGTTCAGCACAATTGATGTCTTGCCTTGGCCCAAGGTATATCCCATCTGACCCCCATGGATGGAGGTCAACCACCTCACTTACCACCTCCATGCCTTTCTCCCAAACCTGAATTACTCGGTCTTCTATAGAGTCACTAGGTCCAAAAATTTCAAGAACTTGCTGACTTCTCACTCCTACTTATGAGGTTTTTCCTCTCCTCTTTCTTCAAGATCAAGGAAAATTAGCCTGTCTTTTCCCATCTTCTAGTTTCCAGAGGCTTGTGTAGATATGCTCTAAAAGTGCTAACTTCTGCCCAGAGAAACTATTGCCTCACTACAATAGTCTAAAAATAATATCTCTTTGTCTTTCTCTCTCTCTCTCCTTCTGTATATATGTGTGTATATAATATACATGTACACACACATATGTTTCTGTTTTGAAATCCTACAGGGTCACAGATTTAGACCATCAAGACAAACTCCTTTACATTGCAGATGAGGAAACTGAGGCACAGAAAAGTTTAGTGACTTGCCCAGAGTCATATAATATAGAAAAATAATCCAACACACATAAGGTCAAATTACTTTTTCAATGTTTTTTTTGTCTTTAAAAATTAGTCTTAAAATTGTTTTTTTTTAAATTTGTTTTACTGTTTTGAAGTTTTACAAGACCATTTCATCTGCCCTCAGTTTTTTTGAAAGGTACAAAAAGTTGCCATGCTGAGATTCAAAACCAGACCCTCTATGTACAACTTAATGTTCCTTTTACTTCATCAGCTATGCCACATCTTCCTGAGGGCTCCAAAGATGCTACAGAGGATGTCCAAAAAGTAAGAATCAACAATTATTTTCAAGACACATTGACTAAATGCATACTACATTTAATATACTATACTAGGAAATGAGGGAGATAAATAAGATAAGGTCTCTGCCCTCAAGGAATTTACAGTCTAAGAGGAGAATATGACACGGGTCACATAAAATGTAATAAAATTTAGAATATGGCAAGTATAAATAAGAAAACCAAAAAGTACTATGATATAAAGTAAAGCAGACATCCTGGAAAAGGGGATAAGAGAAGATTTCATGGAGGAGGGGACATTTGAGTTGGGCTTCAGATAACGTGGAAGATTTCAGCAAGTGGAGATGAAGGTAGGAAGAGGGTAAAGAATACATTCCTGGTATGGGGCAATGGCACAAATAAATGGGGCAATGGCACAAATAAAAGCTGGATAAGAGTCAAGTATAAGATGTGTTCAGTATAATCTAGTTGGTGGGAAGGGAAATATAAACAAGACTGAAATTGTAGTTTTATCCTTATGATTTTATTTCTATTTTAGTTTCATTTAAATCTATGATTTCAGTTGTGTGGGGAACCCGTGGTGAAGATGCTTTGGCTAATGCAAATCAGCAGCTGTCTATAACTCATTATAATCTCAGAGAGTTTAAAGGGGGTCTTAAATGTCAGAATAAGAAGTTTGGGTTTTATTCAGTAAGCAATGAAAATTGACAAAACAGCCATAACTGTGTAATTTTGTCATAGGAACAACATCTATTCTCACTCATCGTAATTTTTTCTTAAAAGGTAATGAAATGAACCTCATGGCCTAATTAGTGCAGAGGACTAAGGCTTTGGATTGTTGACATAGCTTCCTGGTTACCTAAATACAAAAACCAATAAAAGACATAAGGTCACATGAAGTATCAGGGACTCCACAGATTTGACAGATGATTCTGATCATCATGACATTATGGAAAATGGGGAGGCAGGGGAGTGACTCCCAATTGAATCAATGCTGTATCCTTTCTGATTATCCTTTCCATAGAACTGTTGAACAATCCTCTTATTGTGATGGTCTCATTTCATCCTAATCCTGAACCCAAACCCTTTAACTGGCCTAAATCAAGCCTGGAGTAGAACCACTTCAAATGTGATATCCAATTTTTTCACATTACCTCCAACATATTTTGCTTTCTCCTTCACTCACTTTAGCCAGTCTGGTAAGTTTAAAATCATATCTCAAGGTTGTTTTAATTTTCATTTCTCTAATCAATAATGATTTAGATTTTTTTTCATGTGACTATACATTGTTTTGATTTCTTCATTGGAAAACTGCCTGTTAATATCCTTTGACTGTCAGTTGGGGAATGACTTATATTCTTATCAATTTGACAAAGTTCTTTATATATTTTAGATATGAGACATTTACCTGAGACATTTACCTCACAGTTGTCAATAAAATTTTTTCCCCATTTTCTGCTTTCCTTCTGATCTTGACTACACTTGTTTTACTTGTATAAAACCTTTTAAATTTAATGTAATCAAAATAATCTATTTTACATAACTTTTCCATTTTACATAACTTTTCTCTCTTGTTGCTCATACTTTATTACTTATGAGTTCAGTCATACATTTGTTTATTCCTAAACTGTTCACCTATCCATAAGTCTGATAAGTAATGGATTGTAAATTGATGTGACTGTTGTGGAGAACAATCTTGAGTTATACCCAAAGAGTTATTAAACTCATACCCTTTGACCCAACAATACCACTATTAAGTTTCTTTCCAAAGATAATTAGGGGAAAAGTAAAAGAACCTGTGTGTTCTAAAATGTTTGTAGCAGCTCTCTTTGTGGTAGCAAACCACTAGAAATTGCAGGAATGGACAGCAATTGGGGAATGGCTGAACAAGTTGTTGCATATGATTGTAATCGATTACTACTGCACCATAAGAAATGTTGAGATTGATGATCTTAGAAAAACATGGAAAGACTTGCATGAAATAATGAAGAGCAAAATGAGCAGAGCCAAGAGAACATTGTTTATAGTAATAGCAATATTATTTTAAGAACAACTTTCATCAAATATGCTGGCTATTATAAATACCCAAATTAACTGTAAAAGACATATGAAGAAAGATGCTGTCTGCATCCAGAAAAAGAAATGATAAATAGAAGTATGTATAGAATAATTTGCCAAGCCCTACCTCAGCAAACCAGTGACAGATCCTGAGCCCAGGTGTGGTGGTACAGGCAAATGCCAACACCAGGACCCCCATAAGCCTCAGCATAGCCAGGGGAATGGGCAAATTCCAGCTCTGAGAACCACCAAGTGCTTCAATGTAGCCCTGGGCAAACAGGCAGCCTCCAGTGGCCAGACTGCCACATGCTTCACTGTATCCCCAGCTAAATGCAGAAACACCCCACTGACTTCAGTATTCACCCAACACCAGCAGTAGGACCCTAGCTCAGTACCAGGCAAGCTGCCAGAACCCTACGGCTTCCAGAAATGCTGGCCACCCCCACCCCATCCAGTCGGTGCAGCACCAGATAGGGTGTGGGCCTCAGGGCAACATTAGTGCAGCACCAGGTAAACAACCAGGACCTGCAGCCCCTGGTACAAGAAGCCTAAGATAGTGCTCCTTCTGCCCCAGGAGCAGAGTTCAAATATAAAAGAAAGGAGAAAGGCCAAAAAAGATGAGCAAAACAATGACAACAAAACGAATCTGACCATAGAAAGTTATTATGGTGACAAGGAAGATTAATGTACAAACTCAGAAGAGGACAGCAATGTCAAAAATGGGAAAAATCCTAAACAAAAATAGGTAGTGGTCTCAAAAAAAAAAAGAAAAATAGGAAGTGGTCTCAAGCCCAGAAAGAACTCATGGAAGAGCTCAAAAGGGGGCTTAAAATCATATAAGTAAGGCAGAAGAAAAATTGGGAAAAGAAATGAGAGCAATGCAAGAGAATTATGAAAAAAAAAGAGTCAGCAGCTTGGAAAAAGAAAATAACTGATTAAAAAATAGAACTGGCCAAATGGAAAACGAGATACAAAAATCCATTGGAAAAAGAAAACAGCACCTTAGGAAGTACAATACACCAAATTAAAAAGAAAGTACAAAAGCTAATTGAGGAAAACAACTCCTTAAAAGCTAAAGTTGGGTAAGTGGAAGCTCATGTCTCTATGAGACATCAAGAATCAATTAAAAACATTCAAGAGAATGAAAAAAATAAAATGTCAAATACCTCATGGGAAAAATAACTGATCTGGAAAATGTATACAGAAGAGACAATGTCAAAATTATTGGACTGCATGAAAGCCATAATCAAAAGGAGGACCTGGTCAGCATCTTTCAAGAAATTATCAAGGAAAATTGCCCTGATATCCTGGAACCAGAAGGCAAAATAGGCATTGAAAGAATGCACCAATAACCTCAGGAAAGATATCCCAAAATAAAAACTCCAAGGAACATTTAAAGGTATAGGTTGCACTAGATGACCTCAGAAGTTCTATAATTCTGTGAATAGAAGAGGAGTATAGATAGAGCTTTGTGAGAAATTCTTACATTAAAAGAGTAAGAAAGTAAAGGAGTCTTTGAAAAGGATGTAAAGAAAGAGTCATAACCAGAGGAGCCAGGAGTATCATAGGAGCCAAGAAAGTAAACATTATCAAGGAGGGAAGGAGTGACAAACTGTTTCAAATAATACTGAAAAGTCAAGGAGGAAAAGGACTGAGAAACAAACCATTGGATTTGGTATAGGTACTGGAGATGATTTGGGAGAGCAATTTCATGGAATATAATTCAGGTTGCAAGGAGTTGGGGAGCAAGTGGTCAACGAGGAGGTAAAGACAGGATATGTAACTGGATCTTTCTAGAAATTTCACAGTGAAAGGAAAATGAGATAATAGCTTAAGGTAACGTCAAGGTATAGGTTTATGAGGAAGACCTGGAAATGCGTATAGGTAAAAGAGAAGCGTATAGTAGAGTTGGAAATATTGAAGCTGCACAAAAGATAACTTGTATCTGATGAAGAGAGGCTCTGGAGAATGTGAAAGAGGACCAAGGGCAAAAGTAAAAAGGCTAACTGGTTAGAAGGAGAGCTATCACTTCTCTATAAATAAAATGAGAAAAAGAAAATAGTCCATTAAAAGAAAAGGAATTAACCGGTACTTTTTATAGTGCTATTGGTATTTAGTGACATTGTGGAAACTGGTTCTAGTCCATGAAACAACCCAAACTTGTGTTTTTCCATATTAGACAGAAGTCTGATGAATGAGAACCTTCCTAGCACCATTTGAAAGTTGTTTGGTTGATTGTTTTCCTTTATTCTCAAAGAGGACCAAAATGGCATCACTATGCTAAAGTCCAGTTTCAGTGTATTCGATTGTGGCTGATCAGACAAATACAAACTTGGAATACTCTACCCCAGGTCAGACACAAATAGTCATGTGAACTTTTGGGGTGTATACTCCAAATGTGCATATCCTACATTTCTTTGAGCTGTCTCAATTCTGCTTTGCTCATAGAGCACAGCACCTTCTCTGATGTGGGCACACCATGCTGAGCAATCCTGTGCTAGTGTCTCCCATGCCACACAATCAATTGCAAAGTTATTAAGAGAGACCATGACAGTGTCCCTGTATTGCTTCTTCTGACCACCATGTGAACGCTACCCTTGTGTGAATTATCAATAAAATAATCTTTTTTGGCAAGCACACATTTTGCATTTAAACAATGTGGTCAGCCCATCAGAGTCATGCTCTCTGAAGCAGAGTTTGAATGCCTGGCAGTTTAGTTTGTAAAAGGATCTCAGAGTCTGGTACCTTATCCTGACAGGTGATCTTCAGAACCTTCCTAAGATATTCAAATAGAAGCGATTCAGTTTCCTGCCATAGAGCTGGTAAACTGTCCAGGTTTCACAGGCATACAACAATGAGGTCAGCACAATGGTTCTGCAGACCTTCAGTTTGGTGGTGAGTCTAATACCTCTTCTCTCCCATACTTTCCTTTGGAGTCTCCCAAACAGTGAGCTAGTTCTGGCAATGCATGGCTCAACCTTATTATCAATGTTCACATTCCTGGAAAGTACACTACCAAGGTAAGTGAACTTATCCACAGATTTCAGAACTTCTTCATTTGCTGTAACTGATGGTTCCACATGTGGATGGTGTGATGGTAGCTGATGGAACACCTGTGTTTTAAGAAGCAATGAGAACAAACAAAAAATGTTCTTGTCCTGTGCTATATAGCATTATTATAATGCTATAGCATTATAGACACTTTCCTAACACAGATATAATCTCACCCCTGGGGTTACAAATGCCACTCCCTAACAAATGAGTCTTTCTGAAATGACTGAAATATGTAAAATGAAAGTGCATACAACAGCTACAGTTATATGTTGCATAAAGAAGAAGACCATTGCTGGTGAGTCAAGCTATGAAAAACAGGTTTGCAGATTCATCCAAGGATCTAAAATTTGTATTTCTAGGGCAAGTATTGTCATTAAATATTTAATGACTGTTTTAATTAAGTTTCTAATTTTCAATACACATATTATGAAAACATGTTGTGCTACATACTTATATGTATTTGGCATGATTTGTTTTACATAACTTGGTTTACAATTTTTATAATCAAGTGAGCGTTTTAGAAATTGACTCTAGGAACTCCAGAAAACAAGTGGTGTTTAACCAGAGCAAGAAGAAAATGAATTGTAGATAGTCATTAATGAGCTTCACTGAGGATTGAGGTTAATTTGTATACCTTCCTGCTTACCTGCACATGAATCTTTCTATTCTCTCCTTTTCTTCCTCCTGGACTCCTTTTTCCTTCTCTTCATTCCTCTCTTTTACTTTTTTTTCTCTCCCCTACTCAAAGTATAGCTCCACCTATAGGCTGTTAGAGGCTAAAATTCCTCCTTTTTACAGCAGCAGGCTAAATAAATCCTTCTTCTTTCCTTTGTAGTTTTACTCCACAAAGGAATTTAAATCAACCTGGTTTAGAGTTATAAATTTAGCAACATCCCAACATCCAATGTCCATTTTTAGGTGGAGGATGGGGGAGAAATGAAAATCACATTTGAACCTAAACTACTGATAACTGAAAAGGTCTGTGGTGGGGGGAAAAAAAAAAAGGAAGGCTGCTCTTCCTCAGATGCTGGAACGCTGTCCAGACTCTGGTGCTGAAATTTAGAATCTGTGGCTTCCAGAGTCACGTTTATTTAATCCTGTATGGAATCAGGAAATGGAGAGTGTGAAACAGAATCGTGTCCTTGCCTCTGTGGAGTTGATTCAGAGGTTCTCTTATTCTTTTAATTCAAGATGAACTTCTTTCATTATGCAAAGTAGGAAAAACTAGGGGCTTTTCTATAGAGCAATATCCAAAATAAAGGAACCTGGAAAAGTGTGGGAAAATGAAAGGACTAAGTTTGTGTTCTCATAAGGAAAATTACTGGATTTATGATCTCTTTCTTCCCCAGAGGACAAAAGACAAGAATATCTGGGACCTTTTGCCCACTTTCCGTCTCAGTCCTGAGGGGAAAAAAAAGCCAAGCTATTTTTCAGGTAGTCTATGAAACCCAGATCTTAATTTGTATTTATTTTTAAAGCTCAGATCTTACATTTGACAATATATTCAAGGTCATGCATGGTTCTTGTAATAAAGTTTCGTGTTTCGTTTTGTAGTGGTGATGGGGGCGGGGGGGAGGAGAATGGAAGGAAATAAACCAGTAAACCAAAATTGGCATATTTGAAAGCCTGATAGTTTCAAAAACACAACACATTGCTGTCACCCCTTCTCTGAAATGGGTAGTGTTGAGTAAGTGTTCGACTTCTTAGGAGAGGCTATTTCCCATTTCCCTAGGCTTGTATTGTTAAAAGCTTCTCAACTCAACAACAGGCTTTAGTGATTTCTGCAGGATACTTGCAAAAATCAATTCACCAAGGAATACAATAAAAACAAACAAATCAGACCTATCCTTCAATCATGGGTGCCCCAAACTGATTGGTACTTGGGGTACTCAGATGGGGCATTTTACTTTGATAGATGTACATTCTTTTCATGGCGAGATAGCTACAGGGATTGAAAAGGCAGCCGCCTTTCACGATTTTTCTTAACCCCCGCTGCTTTATTTTGGCCGCTTCCCTACCCCGCCGGGAATACCATCAAGATCTTAGTCCAGGTAGATCTGACGTCAAGAGATGGCTTTCGTCGATTTGACGTGTAAACACTCATTTCCATTCTGGCTCCGGAGGGTTGGGGCTCCATTCAGCCCAGAGACAGAGGCGCTGTGCTGTGCGCTCGCTGGAAAGCTCCTACTTCTGCACCTCCTATCCGTTAGCATAGCAACAAGGAGCAAGAAGTGATCCAACAGCGTCTGAATCTTGAAAGATTGATTTCTTGTTTGTCTTTCTCTTATATCTGCTTCTCTTTCCTCCTATTCCCATCCTGTGTGTGCAATGGATGTGAGATATTGGTCTCTGCAGTATATTGCTTTTGCTCTCTATTTCTGCTGGTGTGCAATGTACAGTGGTAGAGCAGAGAAACAGTTCGTTAATGAATGGGCAGCGGAGATTCCTGGGGGTCTAAATTCAGCCAAAGAGATAGCAGAGGAACTGGGTTACGACCTTCTCGGACAGGTAAGCTTGCACTTCACAAGTTACTTTCTGGTGCTCGGGGCAGGTGTAGTCTCTATATGTTGGGGTCTGCCGGTCCTGCTAATCTTTTAGTGGTCGTGTTAACACTAAACGAGGTTTGCTCTGCTTGACTTAGTCCTTTCTCTGTGCGGGCTGTTAGAATGAATGCATTAGTTGCCGTTTCTATGGGTGCGACCCAGCAGAAGCATGTTTGTGCAGCAGCTGGATGCTATTCTCTTTCCCACTCACTGCCTGCTCTCGGATCGAAAACCGTCCCAGTGTGATTTCTAAGTGAAATCTCTTCCCCTTGCCTGGGGAATTCCCAGTATACCCAGACTCCCGGGACCCGCCGGGCAGGAGTCCGGACGCACGCAGTTCCTAGAGCCTCTACCCAGTCTGCGTCAGGAGCAGCTGGCTCCTTCCTTCTTTTCAATATGGCAGCGTCATAAGCAAGGCAGGCCTCCGTGGTATCGGTTAGCCGTCCCAGCAGCTGCAAGGGGGCATGCCAGAGCTACTGAGGTAGAACAGCCTGAGATGGGTCGAATCCCAAAGAAGCTCCGGGGGTGCGAAGATTGCCGGGAACTGTCTGGGAGCGTGGTACTGAATTCGGGGACCGCCCCCGGGTCCCAGGCCCCGCCCTGCCCACCTTTTCTGGTTGTATAGATGCTTCACCCGGAAACTTGCGAAGTCTGGGTTCTCAACTTTTCCCTGTGTACCCCCCACCCCCAGCCTTCAAACTGCCTGATTTTGAGGAAGGTACTAATTAACCATCGAGTCCTTCTGCTAAGTGCGCAATCTCTATGGCCAGGGGTCTTCCTCCCTGGGAAGGAAGAGTCTGAGAAAAAGTGGGGCTCAGATTCACAGAAATAAGTGGTGAATAAGAGAACCGGGGGGAAGTGTTCATCTGCCAGGCTCTGACAAATTATTCTCTTTCCTAAATTAAAATCCCCGCTCGTTTCCTGGGAAGTTACTATGAGTAGGGGTGACTAGGTAGGTGGAGCGGAGGATGAAGGAGTTGTACTGTTCCCCTTTTTCTTCCCCCCTTTTCTTCCTTTTTTTTCTTTTTCTTTTTTTGGCGCGTTTTTCCGGAGGTTGTGTTCGTGACGCTACTGTAGCCACAGATGAGTAACTGGATTTACGTTTCAGTGTAATTGCTAATTCTATCCACTGAGACCACTAGGGAATGGAAGTACATTCCATTTCCATTGGCTACATTTTCCACCTTGGGTCTGAAATAACCGGCAATCCCACCGCCACATAAAGTACTTTAGAATTCCCAGTCCCTGGTTCAGGAAGGAACTGGAGGAAGAAAATGAGGAACAAATGTAAGTTCCCAATCAAAGTCTAACATTCCTTTCCCTTTTCCCACGTGCTGGTAAAAGACTTTTATTTAGTAGAACTACAATTCAATTCAACAAATATTTATTAAGTTCTCCTAAGTGCCAGGCATTGTGTTGTAGCCAGGAATACTAAGATCAAAAATGACAGTCCCTAACCTCAAAGAGCTTAGAGTCTTGTATGGAATGATAAGGAATATTCAAAGATAAATAGGATACAGGGCGTTGTGGCATAATGGATCCTCGGAACAATATTGGGGAGAGGGGGTAATAGTGATTTCATTGGTGTAGGGAACTCCCGGTGAAGAATGCAGAACATCATCTGTTCTCCAACTTGTAGACTAAGATAATTGCCTAGAGGCACGGAGGCATTAAATGACTTGCCTAGAGTCATACAAATAAACCGCAGCCCTACTGGCCTGTGAGAATGGGGAAGATCCAGATGTAGTCATCTCAAGATTTGAATTCAGGTGTGTTTGTTTCTTTTTTCCTGTCTCTGAGACTGCCTCTAATGGCATGAAAAAAAGTCATGCCATAACCCAAACTCTATTCCAAACATTTATTAATTACCTACACTTTGTTCAAGACACTGTGGTAGGACCTTAGTGTCTGAGGCAGGGTTTGAAGCAAATTCCTTCTAGCTGCAAGCCCAATTCACAGTTGCTGTCCTCAAGGTGTTTATAATCTAATGTTAAACATTTTTTTTTTTAATAATAGAGGGTCCCCAGGTAGTGCAGTGGATAGAGCACCAGCCCTGGAGTCAGAAGGACCTGAGTTCAAATCCACAGCTCAGATACTTACTAGTTAATGTGACCCTGTGCAAGGGACTTGACCCCATTGCCCTCTTTCTCTCCCTCCAATTAAAAAAAAAAAAAACAGAAAAAAATCGAGCAAGTGGTCCTCAGATTTTTCTTTTCCCAGAGCACTATCACCTAGAGATGGTTAAAATAGCTCATAGTTATTCCCACATAATTTGCATATGTGTTTTTTTTCCTACAGAATTTCTAAGTGGAATATTTATTATTGTTTTGCTTAAAGTCACAGTTTTCCCTTTGTGATTTCTTACACAATCTACTCTTATTGACCTAGATAGCCATTTGCTGGTAATTTATTACTCAACATGGTTAAGAGTATATATGAAAACGAAGGTAGAATTGGGAGGGTCACCAGTGAGTGATCTTCATTTTGGGTTATTAAGGACCCACCATCTGTAGGACACTGTCCCAAATACCCAGCATTTGTCTCTAGTGCCTAGCACAATTCCTTGAACATAGTTGGCCTTTAATAAATGTTTGTTGAATCAAAGATTTATAGTGTTGGATCAACTGGATTAGACACACTAAACAGCAAAGCATTTGTTTTAAAGATTTTTTTCCCAAGCCATTCATAGTGACTAAAGCTAACTTTTCCAATGAAAGTATGATCAACATTGTATAACATAATCATTCTGACTCAAATGTATCTACCTATAACTATGGCTATGACAATGGTACAAATCATCAGCATAGCCTTCATAACACTGTCTATTTAAATAGTATTCAAGAAGAGAAAACGTTTATTTCCTCTCAGTTATATTGAATTCATCAAATATTTATTGAATCTCTTCCATGTGTCTAGCATTGTGGGAAGCAATATCCTATGAAAATGTACTGCCTCTAAATGAAAGCAGACGCTTTTTCATTAATATAGAATGAGCCAAAATGTTCCACAACTGAGGCCCATTATACTCAGGTATGTGCTACCAAGAAAAGAAGGGTGAACATCTGTAGTGTGATGTGGCAGAAAGGGCACTTTCAGTCAGGAAAACTCAGATTCAAATCCTACCTCAGATACTTAGGACCTTAACCTTTCTATTTTTCAGTTGTTTCAAATGTAAAACCATAGTGTTGACATCAGTGGCCTCTAAAATCCCTTTCTTAGTTGTAGTGTTTTCCCTCTGTTGATTATCTCCAGTTTATCCTATCTATAACTTGTTCATACATAGTTGTTTCCATGTTATCTTCCCCTTTAGACTATGAGCTCCTTGAGGGCAAGGATGGTATTTTATCTTCTTTGTATCCCCAGTGTTTATTAGAGAGCCTGGTATATGATAAGTATTTAATGAAAGTTTATAGACTGCTTGATTTTCAGTTCTACATCTATGATCTTATGAAGAGACAAATTCTAATTTAAAATCCAAAGAATAGTTTAAATAAAAGTCATCCTTTGAAGGTCAGTTGGAATTAATTATGTTTGCCAGGTAAGCACTTCTTTGAGAAACGAATTTTTTATTTTGAAATCTCTCCACCTTATAGATTGGATCACTTGAAAATCACTACTTATTCAGGCATAAAAGTCATCCAAGAAGGTCTCGAAGAAGCGCCATTCACATCACGAAGAGATTATCTGACGATGACAGAGTAAGTTCTTTAATTCTTCTCTGGACCAGTGTGCTGGCTTGTTCGCCTACTCCTTAATTCTAATGAAAGTCAATGAACTTTTTTTCTGATGTTTGGACTTATTCTGTAATTTTCCTTACTGCAAGTATACATTTTCACTAAAAATAATATTAGGTGAATTTGTATGAGATGATAAACATGAATGGATATAGTGTGTCTGTTGTATACTTATTTTGATACTGCAAATGTCTGTGATTTTACCCCTGTGGTTCCTTCTGAATCAGAACTCAGTTCCTCTAAGGACTTTATAGAAAGTCTTTGAGATTTGCTGTGGCACCAAATTTACCTCCCTATAGCCACCCTGGTAATGAATCTCACTAATCTTAGTTTGGCTAATCATTGGATGTCTCAGAACCAGCAGTTTGCTAATACCTGCTAGAGATTATTTTTGTTTGTTTGTTTTGTTTTTGGCATAGCCTCCAAGAAGCCAGGCTTACCTCCACTGTTAAAATTAAGACAGAGGAATGAGGATTCAATATGTCTATCAATCAATCAATAAACATTTATTAAGCACTTACTATATGCCAGGCACTGTGCTAAGTGCTGGGGATACAAAAAGAGTTGAAAGACTCTTTCTGATCTCAAGAAGCTTATAATCTACTAGAAGAGACAACACGAAAACATATGTGTGTGTGTGTGTGTGTGTGTGTGTAAATTAAGAGGGGTTGGGGCAGGCTTTCTGTAAAAAGTGGGATTCTAGCTGGGATTTAAAAGAAGCCAGGCAGGTCAGTAGGTGGAATGGAGGAGGGAGAGCATTCCAGACATGGGGGACAGTCAGAGAAAATTTTCAAAGCTGAGACATGGAGTGTCTTGTTCCTGGAATAGTCAAGAGGTTAGTCACACTAGATTTAAGAGTACATGACAGGGAATAAGATGTAAGTAGACTGGAAAGGTAGGAGGGGCTAGGTTATGAAGGCTTTGAAAGCCAAATAGAGCATTTCAAATGCAATATCAGAGGCAATAGAAAGCCACTGGAGTTTATTGAAAAGGTTTGTGTGTGACATAATTGCACTTGTACTTTAGGGAATGTGTGTTTTTACACAAATACATACATGCACATATGTATATATACATATACATACACACATATACATATGCATGATGTTCCAGTTCCATTAGTTTAAAATTACATTGTTTGTGTATACACACAAATTTGTTTAGTGGAGGAATGTACATTATATACAATATAATGTAAAATATATTGTGTATAATATATATTCCTAGGGGCGGCCAGGTGGTGCAGTGAGTAAGAGCTCCGGGATCGGGAGACCTGGGATCGGTTCCAGCCTCAGATACTTGGCACCCACACAAAAATAACTGGCCATGTTACCTTGAGCAAGTTACTTAACCCCAATTGCTTTAAAAATAATTAATAATAATAATAACATATTCCTCCACTAAAGTCTTATTCATATATCTTACCTCAAAGACAGATATTTATTATAGAAACATATCTTAAAATACCTAACTGATGTTCACATTAGACCAGCAATCATGAGACAAAAGTCTCATGATTACAGATTTTATTTGCATGGCATTTTATCAAAAGCTTTCCCCATAGCAACCCTCTGAGGTCAGTAGAAACCTATTTTGCAGACAAGGAAATCAATTCCAAGAGAACTTAGGAGATTCATCTAAAGTTGCACAGCTAATAAGTAGCAGAGTCAACATTTCAGCCCATTGTACCACCACTAGGTTCTAGTATAAATTTAATCTACCTAGTAGTAACTTTCAAAGACAATTACAAGGCTAGCATATATGTGTGTATGTGTGTATATACATACATACACAGTGTCCCAAAAGTCTTAGTGCATTTTAAACTATTAAATCTTATTTTGAATAGCTATTTAAGTAGCTATATTATTATTTATTGAAATAGCTATTTTTAGGTATTAAAGCTTTAAATTGCACTAAGACTTTTGGGATGCTATACAGACATACAGAAGCATAAACATATACTTAATCAGATATGTGTTTTTGAGGATTGATTGTCAATGTCATTAACTGTGTATAATGTTTTACTGTACATTTGAACTGTAGTCTTTTCCATGCTGAGCCCATTGTGCTTGTTATCTGATTAGCAGTTAAAGCTGCTTTTGCTCTAGGGAGTGCTACTATTTGCAGCTTATACATGAGATTTCTTGCCTCTTGAGTGAAACCTTGTCTTTGGAGCTTTTGCTGTCATTACGTTTAGACATGGTTAGAGCACTCATTCTATTCTTCCTAAAATATATGTGTGTGGTGTATACATATATGTGTGTGTATATATACACATGCACATATAAATACATGTGTGTGTTTATGTCAAGAAAATATACTTGCAGTCACCCAGAGTGAAATATCATGGGCCACATTATCTTTCCAGAAACATCCCCCCAGTGGGTGGCCATTGTACTTCCAGCATGGGAAAGATAGGGAGACCCAGCCTCAAAGAAAAAAGAACATTCATTTTGGAGTCTGACAACTATGTTCAAATCATGCTCCCCCATCCCCCAATTACTACCTATGAGACCTTGACCTAGGAATTTACATGCAATCATAATTATACAATCATATATATAATCATAACCATAGATTTAGAGTTGGACAAAATGTTAGAAACATCAAGCCCAAACTTCTCAGTATATAGATGAGGAGTCAATTTATTTTAGTTTCACCCTTCCCTATCCTTTATTGTTCAGGTCTATGTAGCTACATCAGATTATACTTAGCATAGAATTGAATAGATATGATGATGTTGATGATGATGATGATGACAACAATGATGATAATGATAGAATTGTTATAGCGCTTCATAGATTGCAAGGCATTTTATAAATATTAACTCATTTTATCTTCACAACAACCCTGGGAAGTTAGTAAGATAACATCTTCATTTTACAAATGAAGAAATTAAGGTAGATAGACCCTGTGTCCAGGGTCACAAAACTATTGAGTGTCAGAGGCTAGATTTGAACTCAAGTGTTCCTGACTCCAAGTCCAGTGCTCTAGGAGCTCAGAGGAACCTTAAAGGGCAGGTAGTCCAATCCCCTCATTATCCTTCCCTGTACCTTATGATATCATAGGTGTAGGGAAATTCAGGTGAGAAAGTTCCCTACACCAATGGAGATCAACAGGTGGTCCATCTGTGGTGAGGTTAATTGACTTGCCAAAGCCAAACAGTCAATATGTATTAGAGGTGAGAAGTCAACTCAGTTCTTCCTGCCTCTTGAAGTAATTTGCTAGAAGTTATATAAAAAGTAAGAGGTAGAGCTGGACTTTGTAGCCAGGTCTCCTATTTCTGTACCCAGTAGTATTTTCAATGTTGCCTCTCACACTCCTTCAAGGCAGGGATTGTGTTTGGAACCTGTATCACTCCCACAGCTCCCTGTGCTAATTTAAGCACCCCAAGTAATCAAAAGCATCCCTGAGATGGAAGCTAAGATTGGAAATGTCTTTAACAACAATGATAATAACTAACACATAGAACTTACACAGTGCTAGCTGTGCTAAGTGCTTTAACAATTGTTATCTCATTTAATCCTCACTAGTCCTGGGAGGTAGGTGCTATTATTATGCTCATTTAACAAATGAGAAAACTGAGACAAAGGTTAAGTGACTTGTCCATGGTCACATTTAGAAAACATCTGAGGTCAGATTTGAACTCAGGTCTTCCTGTCTCCAGGCATGGAACTCTATACACTATACTACCTACTCAGAAAAGCAATCTATCATTGGGAAGCAGTGTAAACAGTATTTATCAGCTGTGAAACTCCAGAAATTTGGGACACAGCTCTCTCCACTCTGGAAACAGAGTTCTGCCATGGCAAAGAGCTCAAAAGTCAAGTGCTTGGCTGGCAAGATGAGCAAACAGAGGAAGCATAATCAGAAAATAGAATTTTTTTTGGGGTGCCAAAGAGGATCAAAACATAGAACCAGAAGAAGATGACAAAGTGAAAACTCCTGCATCAAAATCCTTCAAGAAAAATATGAACTGCTTGCAGGCCATGGAGGAACTCAAGAAGGATTTTGAAAATCAAGTAAGAGAAGTAGAGTAAAATTGGGAAGAGAAATGAGAGTGTTGCAAGAAAATCATGAAAAACAAGTCAACAGCTTGCTAAAGGAGACCCAAAAAATACTGAAGAAAACAGTATTTATTTTAAAATAAGGACTAGATAACCTTTGAGATTGCTTTGAGATTCTATGATTCTATATTTCAGTGCCTGCATAAATTAGATTCCACTCTCCACCTTAATCCTCCACCTCCATCCTCCATACTTGTCCCAAATCTGATGTTTCAACTCATTGTCAAACTCAGGGATCCTAATCAGGCAGCCCTGCTTGCCAACTATAGCAAGTTGGAGAAGGCCAGGTAACTTTCTAGATATGTATAGCTTGTGGATTCCAGAAATATCTTTTATACTAAGTATCTCTGGGTAGGTGAGTACATGCTAGTGGAAAGGACACCAGCCCGAGAAAGGAGACCTAACCTCTAGTCCAGGGTCTGCCATTAGCTATTTCACTTGCGTGCTTGAATTTCCTCCTTTGCTGGCTGTTGTCTTTTGTTCTTGAAGAGGAACAAAATGACAGCCCTGTGTTGGACTCGAGGTAGTGTCGGATCAGTGTGAGCTTGAAAGGCTTTGCCACAGATTAGGCACAAATAGTCCACATGAACATTTAGAGTGCAGGTGTCTCTAAATTGGTGCATCTCACATCCCTTTTGAGCTACTTCAATTCTGCTGAGGTGATAGAGCTCAGTGCCTTTTGTGATGTGGGCAGCCCATACCAGACAGTCTTTTGCCAGTATATCTCATGTCATGTAATTGATTCCAAAGTTCTTCAGAGAGAAGAGACACACCTTGGGAGTGTCCTTGTGTTGCTTCTTCTCACCTCCACATGAGTACATGCCTTGTGTGTGTCATATGTAAAATAGTCTTTTAGGCAAAAATACGCTTGGCATTCTAACAACATGGCCAGCCCACCAGAGTTGCACTCTCTGCAGTAGTTTGAATGCTTGGCAGGTTAGCTTGAGAAAGGACCTCAGTTCTTGGTACCTTATCCTGCCAGATGATGTTCAGAGTCTTTCTAAGTGATTCAGTTTCCTGGAATGCCACTGGTATACTGTCCAGGTTTCACAGGTATTCAACAATGAGGTCAGCACAATAGTTATAGACCTTCAGTTTGGGAGTGACAACTTCTTTCCCTCTCCTCAGGTCAGTTCTCTTTTTGCAGGCTGTGTGTCAGCATTCACATCATTCATGGGGTCTTGTCTCCAGGTACTGTGGCCATGAATGTTTTTGTTCCTCAGATTAAATGACAGCACATACTGAAGCCAGCTGTCATCAAACACAGTTCAACCGACTCTCAGTCCCCTTCTTTCAACTCACAGAGGAAAGGGTGGTTGGGCAGAATAATGAGAAACTAATGCTTTTTTAATTCAGAGTATCCATAGAAAATATCAAATAGACTGATTTTATTCTTAATGTGTTAGCTATTGTCCTCTTGGAGCCATTATGGTCTTCACAGGAAAACAAGAGAGAGAGTGTGAAGGGTTAAACCTTGATTTACAGTGATTAGCTACTTATCTTTTAATAAAATCTTAACCAAGATAAATTTTGTGATAGGATAAATAACATTCCTATTTTATCTCCATTTTTATTGCTAGTCCTTCTCTTTGAAGATATTTGATTTGATTTGGGGGACCCCAATTACCTTATCCAAATTCTATCCATAATAAGAATGTTTTCAATTTGCTAATCATGTCAATTATATTCTCTCAGAGGTTATTGTGGACTGCTAGATGAATGACATTACCTACAACCATGCTTTTCAGAATTGTAAATCAAGTCTCAATGATTGCCCCCTTTTATTGATTGCTCTGACTGACATTCGCAAAACTAAGTTTCATTTTAGTGAATGTTGTTTACAGTTTTTTCTGCTTTTCATTCAAATTACCACTTACAACGAAATGCAATTATGTACTCGCTTCCTAAGATTGTACTAGAATACTCTCCAATTGGAAGTGACCCTCTTCTCTAAAGACAAGCACTTGTTCCCTAGCAGCCCGCTTCCAGAAGACTAATTTAAATGATGGGCAGTCTATTCTGAGCTTTGGATATATTTCAAGCCAACACAATATTGCTTTCAGATATACACAGTTTAAAAATAATTCATTAGTGAGTAATTTCTAGTTACTGAATTCCTCTCAATGTTTATGATAGTTTCACAGCACATTTTCTAATTGAAGCATCAAGATGAACTCAGTGATTGATTTTTATAGTTTACTTAAAATTGTTTTTCCCAATTTTATTTTTACATTTAACTCATGAGTTCTCACTTACATCTGTTAAATCCTAACACACACTGAACTTTAACTTTGAATACAACAGAGGTAACATTTTAGGTAGAGAGGAAAGGTTCCTCTTGTCCAGCAAGCGGATCTTACTAATATAATAGTAAACCTTGCTGTTGAAAGTCGTGCCTGGTACAAGAAAGACAATTAAGGTTATTTACCATGTGTTGTTATTTATTCAAATTTTAGTGGACAACATTGAGCTCAGTGTGCAGGAACAGTATGACAGGGCAACTAAGAAAGTGAATACAATTTTAGGTATAAGAGAGGCTTTATGTTGAAGATTGGGGATGTTAAGATAATACCCCTGTGCTGTGCCATAGTCAAATTAAATTAGGAATATTATGTCAGTTCTGGCCACCAGATTTGGGGAAGGAGAATGTCCAGGGGAAGACAATCAGTATGATGAAGGGCTTCTAGTTAATGGCATGCTAGGAGAGATTGAAAGAATTGGAATGTTGTGCTTGGAAAAGAGAAGACACAACATAGCATTCTGTAACTATCTGAAGGACTGTCCCATGGAAGAGGGAAATGTCTTGTCCTACTCAGCCCTAGAGACAAGAACTGAGAGCAATGAGTGAGAGTTACAAAAAGACAAATTTAGGCTTGATGTAAGGAAATAATCCTTATCAATTAGAACTATACCAAAGCAGAATGGTCTGAGTTGGGAATTAATGGGCTCCCCCTCAATAGCAGTACTCAAGTTAAGGCAGGATGACTACTTCTCAGATGCCTTGTAAAGGGGATTCTTAATTAGATACAGTTTGGACTAGATGGCTTCTAAAGTCCCTTCCAACTCTGAGATCTTGTGATTCTGTGATGAAGTGGAAAGAACATTGGACTGAAAATCAAAAGATTTAACTTGAAACCACAATTTTCACCATTTACTAATCATGTGACCTTGAGCAGTTCACTTCATACCTGTGAACCTCACCTTCCTTATGTGTAAAGTAGGAATAATAGTATGTACACTACCTATGTCGTAAAAGTGTTGTGACGATAGTATATACACGAATGAGATAGCGTATATCAAACATTAATAAACTGTAAATTGTTCTACAAATGTCAGCTTTTACTAAATGATGCATAAACCAAACATATACAGGTAGGTAATCCTAGCCAAGAGAGATTAAGTGGCTGAGCAAATAGAGACAGACACAGTTTGGGAGTTAAGACCATTTAAGTTACTAGAAAAATCACCTGGTTGACTTATTTTATAGGAGTTTTCTGAGGAAAGTACTTTGTTACCTTAAAGATATCATACACATATAAGCTATCTATTATCTGATAGTGTGGATGTAGTTAGAAAAAACAATTGGAGAATCTCAGAATGTTCAAGGGAGTTGGGAGATTATATAACCCCCAACCTCTCACTTTAAATGAAAATAAAAGCAAATTTTATAATATACACTGACCATCATCCCAGAGAAATGGGGAAAAAACCTCACTCCATTAGTCAAACACTTCTTTAGATGGTGTAGAAACATCTAAAATATTACATGGATTTTTTCTTTCATTTAAGTGATTTTGTAGAAAAAAACTAAAACAATAAGCCATTAAAAAAAGATTTACACTTTCTAAAACCTATGATCAGGGTTTAAATTTTTTTTCTCTTTTCAGGTATCATTATTGAATTTTATATGTTTTGTACTTTGTATAAAGTACATATGGCACACTTTTTATCATAAGCTCAAATCCACAGAAGCATTAGATGCTTGGCTATCCTGTGATAAGCCTATGATGTGCTGGTTAAGGTGTGAGGTTGGGACTTTAATCATTCTCTTAGTTAATCCTCAACCATTTGTGTGACCTAAAGATAGTCATTCAATGGCTTTGTGCCTCAGATAAGATCCTGTTACAGACATTGTTTATAGGGAAGATGATTTTCTTGTAATTTGATCTACTTACATAATAAGTGATTCTGTATTAGTGGTCCACATGTGGGTCTGGGGATCAATACAGACACCTGTCATCATAACTTTACTCTCATATTATAAGTTGTTGTCCCTGAGGATGAGACACTCACAGCTTCTGCTTCATCAGTGCAAGTATATGATGAGAAATCAAATTGTAGTTAGTCATTGCTAGACTCTCCATTTGTTGAGTCTCTCTGGCACAGTAGACACATTTACAACTACAGAATACCATAACTTCAACGTAATGAGTGTGTGTGTGTGTGTGTGTGTGTGTGTGTGTGTGTAAAGTGTGTTATGTTTTTGACTCTTTTGTAACCCCAGGATAAATAATTTGAAGGAATAATTTCTTTGGTGAATGGTTCTTTTCCTCCTTGAGGTGTGCTTTACTGTTGTAAAGGAAATGCTTATCTCTGTAGTTAGGATGAGTAGGGCAAGACATTTCCCTCTTCCATAGGACAGTCCTTCAGATAGTTACAGAATGCTATGTTGTGTCTTTTAAATCTTCTCTTCTGCAGGCACAACATACAAGTCTTCTTGTCATTGACTGAGGCCGGATTGTCCATCTACCAGATCTCTGGTGGGGCTAGGATCTGATGGGGGAGAGGAGAGTGGTATTGTTGGGGAATGTTGTAGTTTGACCTATCCAAATATCTTTGCAGGTAACATGGGCTGAGCAACAATATGGAAAAGAGAGAAACAAACGTTCTATTCTAAGAGATTCAGCAGAAGACCTCTTCAATGACCCAATGTGGAATCAGCAGTGGTATCTGGTAAGTCTCTACTCAAACATGAATGGGAATAGGCCAGTCATTTTATGTTTTCATATTGAATGTTGGGTAATGCAACAACCCTGTTTGAGCTTGGGTGAGCTAATGAATTCTCACAAGATCTCAAACTCGGTCCCTTTGGTGATGGAAGGGAAGGGAGGGGGGTAAGAGAGTTATGGTGCTTTGTTGTTGTTGTTCAGTCATTCAGTTGTATCTGACTCTTTGTGACCCTGTGGACCATATTGTTCATGGTTTGTTTGGGGTTTTTTGCTTTTTGGAGGGTCAAAGATAGGTCAATTAGGGTTAAGTGACTTGCCCAAGGTCACACAGTTAGTTTTGTGTGTTTATGTGTGTGTGTTAAGTGTCTGAGGCTGGATTTGAACTCAGGTCCTCTTGACTCCAGGGCTGGTGCTCTATTGACTGCGCCACCTAGCTGCCCACATAGCATTTTCTTGACAAAGATATTTAGTGGTTTACCATTTCCTTCTGTGAGGGATGAAGGCAAACAGAGGTTACATGATTTTCCTAGGGTCACATAACTTGTAATTGTGTAAGGCCAGATTTGAACTCAGGTCTTCCTTGACTCCAGGGTAGCTAGGTGGCACAGTGGATAGAGTGCCAGACCTGAAGTCAGGAAGACTCATTTTCCTGAGTTCAAATCTAGCCTCAGACACTTACTAGCTGTATGACTCTGGACAAGTTACTTAATCCTGTTTGCCTTAGTTTCCTCATTTGTCAAATGAACTCGAAGAGGAAATGGCAAACTACTCCAGTGTCTTTGTCAAGAAAATCCCAAATGGGGACATAAAGAGTTAGACACAATTAAAACAACTGAACCACTGAGCCATCTAGGTGCCTCTAAGTTCTGGTACTACTTTCTAGTAAATCCCTGGAGAGAACAATGTTGCAGGGCCCTTGGATTATCAGGTGTATGTCAAGTCTTTTGCCCATTCAGCCTTTGAGAAATTGGGACTTATTTCCTTTTTGACCCTAGGCAAGTTACTTAACCACTTTAGGCTCTAGATAATCAGTCATCTGTAAAAATGAGGTAGTTAGACTAGGTGACCCCCTCAGGTCACTTCATTCTCAATGACTTTAGAATGGTGACCTGAGTTTAAATAACACCTCTGAACATACTGACTTTCTGACATTGGACAAGTAACTTAACATCACTGCTCTATGCTCTAAGTCAGAGGTGTCATGCATGCATGGGGTCCCAGGTACAGCCAGAGCCAGATTAAAATGTAATTGGAAAATATTCAACAAAATAAATAAAATGTAACAAAACACAAATAATATTTCATTTTAAACCAATGTCAATTCTGGTCCCACAAGGACCCTTATGTACAGATTAGTGGCCTCCATTTCTATTTGAGTCTGACACCACCGCTCTGGGTAACCCTTTAAGACTCTAAGTTTCAGGGATAGCACCAACCTTCATTGAGAAAAGGGATTTCTTCCACTGGGAATTCCTTATGCCAATGGAATCAAAAGTCAAATTCTGCTCCCTATGTATTGAGGTTTTTTTGTGTAAATTTTTTATTCATTTTAAATCTAAATACAAAATGATAAAAAAGAATATTTCCATGTACACAGCATAACATGAGAGGATTCAATATAAAACATAAAACATTTCAAGAAAACCTATATAATAAATACTACACATTGTTTTCAAAGACGCCTAGCTTTTCTGTGCTTTCTTCTAGGTCTTCTTTTGTTCTCTGTTGTGCACTTTTTACTTTATTTTTTCCCCTCCCCCAAGAAGGCTACAAATACTCAGAGATATCAATTAACATCCACATACAGGCACATATACAGTCACATACATATATGTAAGATCATTCTCTTGTCCTATCTGTCTCTGGAAGCAGATGTCATCTTCCTTCATAAGTTAAAGTCTTTCCTTGTTTTTCTAAATCAACCAGTTCATCATTTCCTATACCACAGCAGTATTCTAACACAATCACATCCTGAGAGATTGTCCATGAAAATTTCCCCCTAACTTTCTGCTTTCCTTTTATTCTTGGCTACATTAGTTTTATTTATACAAGAAAATTTTAATTTAAAATAATCCCCTATGTATTGTTCAGTAGAAGAATTACTCTTTTCCATGATTCCCAACTCTGTCTCAGTTAGTTACTTTTCACAGTAAGAGGTATGGCCTCCCTCATTATTCCTAAGACTGAAAGTTCATTTGATCAAGCATGTGCTGTGATTACACCCTAGCTTCCTTCATAGCACACTTTACTGGCACCTAGTTGGTAGGCTATGGTTTCTATATACTTCAAGTCAGTAAAGGAAGAAGGGTTTATTCTGCCTCTGGTAAAATTTTTTATTCTTGTTACACACATTACTGACTCTTGTTACATATCTGACAACCTCTTTTGGTGTTTTGCTTCCATGGACCTCTATTCCATGAACCATAACAACCCAGTCAGGCAGTT
>NW_027185764.1:51880616-51906410 GCF_028583685.1 Petaurus breviceps papuanus | reverse complement strand
AGAGAGAGAGAGAGAGAGAGAGAGAGAGAGAGAGAGAGAGAGATACAAGCTTATTCTCTAAGTCATATGAATTTGGAAACAAGCAATTAAATGACATCATTGACTGACCATGGCAGGTTGTCCTTTTTCTTCAGGAGACAAAGCTAAAAACACTTTAGAGATATGAGTGTGCATGCCCTAAGCAATCAAAAGCATAGAGGAATGGTAATGTGTGCCTCACTTGATTTTTCCAGAGAAGGGGAATATAGAATATCAAACAAAGCTTTGGTAGATGGAAAGCTTGAACATTTCATTAGCAAAGAAAGAAAATGATGAGCAAGTGGCTTCTTCAAAGGGAAGGGGCCCTAGGGTGATTCATCCTTTCAAGTGATTTTCCACTGGAATAGCAAGGAAAAGTGTACCACCCTGATGATTCACTCTTTGAGACCTACCCTCAATTTTGGGTTTTTTAACCTAATTACTTGCTATTAAATTGCTTAAGCACCCAAGAATGGCACCAGGGAGAGCAAACACAATTTTCCAGACTGAGTCTCGAGTTGGATTTCCAAATGAAGTGAACAAAGCATGAATCCTCCAATCATTTTTGTTTTTCTTTCCTAGCAAGATACTAGGATGACCCCGGTCTTGCCCAAGCTGGACCTTCACGTGATACCGGTTTGGCAAAAAGGAATAACAGGAAAAGGAGTGGTGATCACTGTTCTGGACGATGGCCTGGAGTGGAATCACACTGACATCTATGCAAACTATGTGAGTTTGAGCTCTCACACTCTGTCTGAACGAGACAGTGGTGGACAGCTCCCTGCTCAGCTGCACACACATAAAGGAACTGATCATTTTTTTCCTCTGGCAGGAACCTGCTCTGCCTGGCCTGGGTCACATGATCCAGAGCCTCTTGTCCCTTCCCCTCACCCCTCTGCCAGCTTATCATAAACCTGCTTTGTGTCACTGGGAGTTGAATAGAATTAATCTCCCAGTAGTATTCTCATAATAGATGTGTGTGGGCATCAGACCTCAGGCATATTCCCTTTTCACGGAGACAAGATGAATTATTAAAAATTTTCCAGACCCTCTGTGCAAAAAAAATGGCAGCCAAACAACATTTAGGTAACAAAATCCACTTTTTAGAATTCACTCTTGCACTTCTGCAAAGATCAGTGTCTTCATCGTGGCATCATGTCATATGCTTAAATTGTACAACCTCCTCTGTGCTCAAAATCCAAAGCAGGAGGGACGTAGGTTGAAGGCAGTGAGGCAGAAATGCTGAGTGACCAACATCTAGCAAGAAAAAAAGTATTTATTAAGCGCCTCCAATTAAGTGCAGACCTTCTTCTAGGCCCTGGGGATATAAAGGAAAGAAAGTTTCTGCCCTCAAGGGATTTACATTCAATCCTGAGAGACCCTAGGAATGTATACAAAATGTTTACAGTATAAATCCAAGGTAATTCAGGGGTTGGGGTTGGGGCACTTTTAATTTTGAGTGCCAATAATGAATCCCTCAAAATAGTAACATTATTTTAATTATCACTGGATAGTCCCAGTAGGGCTGGAACCAATTACCATATTTAACATAATTATAACTGTGAATAGTGTTGGAGAAAGCTAAGATACCTGAATTATGAGTAAGACCCAGAAAGGAACATACACATTTTTGGGGGGGTGGGAAGGGAGGAAAATGGCTAATACGGGAATTTGTTTAGCTTGACTCTGCATATTTATCTTTTAAAGGTGCTTTTTTAAAAATAGGGGCATCAGAAGGAAAAGAAAATAGATTTTTATTCATTGAAAAAGTTCAATTTAAAAAAAGAAAATTTAAAACAAATCAGGGACTACAGAGAATTCCCAAGAAATGGAAGTGAGTACCACAGCTCAGTTCAGTTCTTGTTCATGAGAATGAGCTAAGCTCTGCCCACCTACAGTTTACAAAATAGTTTTATCCTGGGTCAAGAGACCTCAATTACATGCTTTAGCCCCTGTTCAAAAAGTTGGACTGTCAATGGGGAATAAAATTGACATAGACAGGAAGAAAAGGTGGAGGGTGAAGGAATGCAATGTAGTCTGATCAGATTCTAGGCATGGTCTAACATTCCTTTTCCCCAGCCTCCAAGTTCTGAACTCTAGGAGTGATGCTTATACTAACATAATTCTTTTTAAGGGCACATCGACTCAAAGAAGTACTATTGTAGTGGGGACAGACAACACCGTGTAAACAGAAAGGCAGAGAACTGGGCTCCAATGGATCTGGGTTCTAGTTCCAGAATCTCCCACCAACTAGCTATGTGACTTTGAGCATGTGATTTAGCCTTTCTGGGCCTCAGTTTTTCAACTATAAAGTGAAGGGTTTGATCTAAAAGATAATTTAGGTTGTCCCTTCCTGCTTTAGGACACTATGAATACTTAAAGTATAGTTTCCTCTGTTCACCAGCCTTGTGATAAACAATTTACCATCTGTTCCAGAAGAGAGATGGGGCTAACCAAGTTAGCCTGGGGAGAAAGGGCCAGAACAGGTGTGTGTGTGTGTGTGTGTGTGTGTGTGTGTGTGTGTATGTGCAAAGAGGAGAGAGAATAAGGTCTAGAAAAAGTCTGGTTACCTGGTGATGTTCAATAAGTAGAACCCAACGGCCATATGTGAAACATATATAACACACAAAATCATAAGCAGCACTGGCTCTCTGCTTGGCCACAAGGCCAGAGGCCTGTTAGTACTTGACTTTCTGGGGCTGTAGCAACTCTGTTAGAGCACCCTTCCCTAAATAGTTAAAATACTAGTTATTGGTTTAAAAGTCTTCTTTCTGAATTGCCTGAAAAAATTCTTAAAATATACAGTGAATTGTCATTATAAGAAATACATTGATTGTGAATTCAAAATTATATAGGTAAATCACTGTCCATTATTTTTGGAGCATAATTTACAGCAATTACATGTCATTTTATGGTTATGGAACACTTACACATACCTTGTTTTATTTGAGTCTTGCAATTATCCTATAAACAAAGTGGTGCCACTTTATAGATTGAAAAAAATAAGACTCATAGAGATTTTGTGACTTGACCAAAGTCATATGTGATGGTGCTAAGCCTCGGGCCCAAGTTTTCTAACTGAGTACAGTACCCTAAAATGAGATCATATACAAAAATATGAGATAATATAAATAAAATGAGATAATATGCATAAAGCATATTTTTGTACACCTAAAATACTGTGTAAATGGAATTATTATTACCTCATTCTCATTTCCATTATTATTGTTACTACTAGTAGCGCTACAACCTTTTCCATGACTTCAGGTTCCTTAGCATTTAGATGCAAGAGAAGAGATATTTAGCAGATCTCTCCCTTATTAGTTTAGCTGTATTTATCATCACCTGGTTCGTTTACATGGCTAGAGGATGCAAGGTGCGGGCAGGCAGATCTGGCTAGATGCCACTGCCGCAAATTCCTCTGAACCATCTCCCAAGGGAGGGTGAGTTGCCTTTGACCAGTCATACTGTAATGCTGATTTGTTGTCTCTGTAGGACCCAGAGGCCAGTTATGACTTTAATGACAATGACCATGATCCGTTTCCCAGATATGATCCCACAAATGAAAACAAGTGAGTAAATGTCCATACTTAGAAAAATGCACTTAAATGTTTCCAGCTTGTTTGATCAAAATGTACTATAAAAGGCCCAGGCTTTTCTGCGCTCTGGATACTCAGCATGCATAGTGCTTCATCATTCAACTGTAGAACTATTTGTTCCAACCATCAATGTTATGATTGGGGTTTTGTGTTGTTTTTTAAAAGAAACCAAAACACCTACTATTTTTGCATCTGTTGTTGTTGGATATGGGAATTGATTGAGTCCCCAGGTCAAATTGAGCATTTCAGTTATTTTATGAAGTTATGAATATGGTCAGTTGAACTGTAGTGTTAAGAGGTGAAGGAGAGACTCTAAGGCAAACCACCTTCATTTTCCTTGCCACCCCCCCCCCCCCCCCCCCCCCCCCCCACCCCCAAGCAATTGGGTTAAGTAACTTACTCAAGGTTACAAGGCCAGTTATTTCTGGATGTGGTGCTTAGTATCAGAGCCCGGATTCAATCCCAGGTCATCCCGACTCTGGGGCCAGTGTTCTTACTCGCTGAGCCACCTGGCTGCCCCTTATAGAAGTTTTTAATCCCTCCATTTTCTGGGTTGGATCCTTCTATTGTCACAGAGGGTGATGTCTTCTTGGAGGAACAGAGAGGGGGGGAACCTCTCTCCACTTCCTCCCATTTTTTCTTGATACAAATAATTATAGCCAGCATTTATATGAAGATTTAAGATTTGCAAAGCGTTTTACATTTCTTATATAATTTGATCCTTACAATAACCCTGAAAAGTAGGTGTTTTTGCTGACGAGGGAACGGAGTCTTAGAAAATTTGACCTATGTAGGGTCACACAGTTAGGGAGTGCTTAGAATTCAAATTCAGGTCTCCCTGTTTCTATCTCCTCTGCTTTTTCCACTGACCCTCTAACTATATCTGAATGGGGATGGGGAGGGGCAGTGGAGATTGATCCTAACCTATGTGTAGCCAGCTTAAGAAATATACTACCAATTCGTTATGTATGGAAATACTATCCATCCTATATCTCAGGCTTTACTCCAGGTGAGTCCCTGAGGTCCCTAAGACTGGGAAATAGCTGGGTAGATTGATGCCCTATAGAGTTGCCTTGCCCATCAACAGTAGGGAGCTTAGAGTTACTGCTTGTTTGTGCATAAATGTGGCCATATCTGTATATATTCAATCACAGTCTCTTCACTGGCCCTTATAGGGGCCTAGTACATAACTCTGCTTTTGGAATGTCACTATATGGGCATGTTGACTTCTAAGGAAAACCGCCCCTTATCCAATGAGAAAAGTGCATGTGCTATGAATCAAGTGGGTCCAGGTTTCTACAGTTGAAATCAATAATGTGAAAAGAATTTATCTTTAGATAATTAGAATTAAATAGAATTAATCTTTAAAAAGAATAATACTTGTTGTGAAGCCAGGAAAGTTCTCATTTTATTTTACATTCCTAATGAATGGGTACCTCTCCAATGGAGAGCATGCTTACTCAGACAAGTGCAAAGTTTTTATGCTGTTCCCAATTTGAATTTCCCCCCTTGCTCTCCATTGGCTAGATGCAACTTCCTGAACCTCCCACTCCATGTTCTTTCTGAAAGGTTCCCCTTCAAAAGCTTGGTTCTGGGGCAGCTAGGTGGTGCAGTGAATAGAGCACCGGCCCTTGGAGTCAGGAGGACCTGAGTTCAAATGTGTCCTCACACACTTAACACAAAACTAGCCGTGTGACCGTGGGCATGTTACTCAACCCCAATTGCCCTGCCTTCTCCCCTCCAAAAAAGCCCAAAAAATCCCCCAAAAAACAAACCAAAAAAAAAAAACCCAAAACCAAAAGCTTGGTTCTTCTAGGTCACAACTGATTAGAACCAGTCACTTCTGACTTACATTCTTCTATCACTCAACGCTGGGAGGAGTTTTAATCCTGTGGAAACAGAATTCCTTTCTTTGTTTCCCATAATAGCATATTTCGAGAAGACATGACAGACTCCAAAAGTCATAGAGAAAATCCACTAAGCCAGTTAGGGCACAGCTGTTTAAAAATGACACCGTGAGCAACCATCATTGCAGTTTTTCTTTGTCAGACAAAATGATAGCATCCCTATCACTTGGTGTTATAGAATCAAGCTGTCCGAATAGCATGTTGTCAGAGGATGAACGACTCCAGCTTTGAAAATAAATGTCTTCATTTTGTCTTGACATTTATAGCAATGGGGGATCATTCTCTAATTCCAATGGCATTATCTCTCAAATCTATCTGTATCATTGTGGTTCTCTATTAATATGGAAATGAGATTAATGTGAGCAGCATTTGAATCTGACACTGTAAGCCAAACTGCATTATATAACAAAATCTTTGAAGTGTAGAAAACTCTTGCCATTCGATTGAGCCTTTCAGCACCAATTACATAGAGGACTCAAATGAGAGGTATGACCAAGGCATTTTAACCAACACAATAATCTTTAAAATGAAATGTTATCTTGTATAATGATCCCTTTTGAAGTTAAACCTCTTAAAATGCCAGTGCCTGTCATCACTTAAAAAAAAAATAATTTCAGGTTCTTTCCCCTTGAGTATACCTTAAGAAAAAAGAAAAGAAAGATATTCACATTCTTCCCCTTGGCTTAGGGCCAAGGGGTGGAGGAGGAAGAAGCCGTGCTGAAGTTAGATTGGTAGCCCAGCCATCCCCAGTGTTGTTGAGTGGGAGAATAAGAAAGAACAACGATTTGAGGGCAATCAGTTAGTAAGTATTTATTAAGCATGTATTATATGCCAAGCATTGTACAAAGTTCTGGGTATCACCCTGTATTATTTCTGAACTGGGTATACAACCGCCAGTTGGGGAAATTCCTGAGGCAGGGATAAGGGGAAAGAGATGGGGCCTGGTTGCCCATCCTAGGAAGGGATCTCTCATGCTCTTTAAATGCCAATGAATTCTGAGAAAAGAGGAGAAACTCTACAGGCAAGGAGGAAAAAGCCTTCTGTGCTCATCCCCTGCATATTCCCTACATCCCTGGAGAAAATTAATGGCAGGATTATCCTCCCTGACTTAGAAAGGGACCCTGCCATGTGCTGTGTACTGAAGGGCACTCTTAACCTGACTACTAATGTTCTAGCAGGAGCCACTAAATCTAATGTCTCTGAACACAATTCCCCACTAAAATATTTGCTGTTCGGTACCAACCCGAGGCAAAATGGTGAAGGAAGGGAAAATTATTTTCAATGTACTTCTCCCTTTTCTGAGCCCTTTCATTCTCTCTCAGTGTTTCTCTTCCATTGCTCACCTTGGGTCCCTAACAGCTTCATACTAACTCAGGGCTCCATTTATCACATCTGATATACTTATCCTCACTAAAATATTAGTGACTGAATATGTTATCTCTTTCAGGAAAACTTCCTCTTTTCAAGATTATGCCAGGGGAAGGCAATGTTTAACCCGAAGGAATAAATCTCAAATAGTAGATTCTTAGGCACTAAGACTATATGAGTGGGAGTGTGGGAGTTCTTTTTCAGAAGGAGAACATTTTCTTAAATTCCCCAAATTATGCCATGTAAACGAGTGCCTACCCTGACTGCTTGGAAGGTTCACCTCTTGTTGGGTTTCTGGTTCCATTATGAAATAATTCTGGGAAGAAAAAGTCACAAGCAATTCCTCAGTATCTCCTATTGGTATTTTGTTTAGCATTCCAAGCTCCAAAGGTGCTTTGCTCTCTTCCACCAACACTAGAGGAACACTGGGAATCCTAGTCTGACTGACATATGACTGGATTACTAAGGAGAAGAAACAGGCATGTCAGGGAAGCTGTGGGCATCTGGTGTAGGTTGGTTCAGAGTTAACAATCCCCAGGCAGCCACAGGAACAGCACTAACCAAAGGCAATGCTGGGAGCCAGAGAGCACACCATGCTCGGCTTCTTATAGTGCCAGGAGACCAGGTTCCCCATCTCTGCTTGGACACTGACCAATTTGAAGCAATCATTTAACCTTTCTGAGTATCTTCATCCATAAAGTAGGGAAAATAAATGATAAAATAGCAACCCTGAATGAAAGTGGATAGTGTTGGACTTTGAGACAGGGAGACTTAAGTCCAAAATCTTAACCTTCCTTTTTTTTGTTGCTTTTTGGAGGGCAATTGGGTTAAGTGACTTGCCCAAGGTCACACAGCTAGTTTTGTGTTAAGTGTTTCAGGTCACATTTGAACTCAGGTCCTCCTGACTCTAGGGCCGATGCTCTATTCACTGTGCCACCTAGCCGCCCCTGAACCTTCCTTATTTGCATAATGTTGGATAAGTCCCCCAATCTCTCCCAGCCTCAGTTTCCTCATCTGTAAAATGAAGATCATAACAGCAGCCACCTCACAAAGTTATTGTGAGGATAAAATGAGATAACATATGAAAAGCATTTTGTAAACCATAAAGCATTATATAAATGCTAGCTATTATTTTTTAACTATATACCTCACAGGGCTGAAATGAGGAAAGTGGCTTTATAGAGTATTATATAAATGTGAGTTATTGTTATTATTGTAACAAACAGTAGAGACATTTGTTTCAAACCAATATCTTGTGGAAGGTATGAAAGCGTCTCATCGACTTTGGTGTAAAAAGCTTTAAAAGGGGCTAGACAAGGATTCCTGGGTTAGTCTCTCTCGACATGAGGTAAAAAGTTACACATTTTTTCTTATTCATGTTTTTATTGTTCCCAGGCATGGAACCAGGTGTGCTGGAGAAATTGCCATGCAAGCCAATAATCAGAAATGTGGTGTTGGGGTCGCCTACAATTCCAGAGTTGGAGGTAAATAAACTAAAGGTTGCTCTAGGTCAGGTTAATGGACACATGTAAAGATTGTCCCTTTTCCTGATGGCCAAATCCTCCAGAAAGGCCCCACATGAGGCTGAGCTTCAGAATTGAAGTACAGTTCTTAGCTGAATAAGGGGACACATTCTTAAATAAAGGAGTGAATGACTCTAACACATACATCCTAAAAAAATGAATGGAAATGTTAAACACATTTTGAGCCAGATGTAGCTTTCCATATGCTCTGTTTGAGGAAGGTTTATTGTCTACACAGCTTGTGATGGGGCAGCTGAAGCAAACAAAAGTTCCCGGCTTCTTGCTCCATTACATATTCTTCATGTTTTGGACAGGTGGTATCTATATAGCTATGTGTGTATATATATGTAGATGTCTTTGAGAAATAAAAAATTAAATATCTGGCCTGCTGCAGGTATCTGAAATGTCTATAATCAAGGCACTGGTTAGAGGTGTCTATAGTTCTCAGAGATGTTCTGGGGAGGGAACCACCCAGATACTTTATTTATTTTGTCTTTTTTTTGTACAATTTCTTTTATAAATAATGAGAATTAAGCTGGGATTCAGCTCTCCCTTATTCATTTTCATTTTTCCCTCTTAATCTTTTCTCTCTGTGGGACACATGGAAGTGCCACAAATGCTTATCCTCTCCATTCCATTCCCATCTTTTAATTTCTTACACTAGAAACACTTGGTGTTCTTTTCTAACATCAGTATCACAGAAATTACCAGTTGTAGTGACATACTATAATAAGGTTTTCAAAATCTTATGACAGCCCTATGAAGTGGTTGTCCCTATTTTATAGATTAAGGAAATTGAGGCTGATGGAATTCAATGACTTGTCCAGGGTCACATGTCTTATATCTGAGGTAGGATTTGAACTCAGGTTTTCCTGACTTCAAGGTCAGCATTTTATTCACTATATCATTTAGCTACCCCATTCTAAAGTGACTCGGTGTAGGGAAAATTCAGTTATCTCATATTTTGCTGAAACTGAGTCCCAGAAAGGTACCCAAGGTAATAACAGAAGGAAGATTAGAGGCAGAACCAGGACCAGGACCCAGCCTTTGACTCCCAGTGGGATGTTCTCTTGGTTCCAAAGGAATTTTTATTATAGGTTAGAATGTATCATATAGCATTAAGAATGCATTCAGATTTTTTCATTTTGTACCACACTAAATAATACCACAGGGACCCTAGGATTTATTTTCTATTAGAGTCTGGACCTGAATATCCCATAGCATTATCAACATGAAGACAGGAACAATCAGGGAGATTCTTGTATATGTCCAAATTACTTTTGCCTTCTTGGTTAATAAATTCATGAGGCTGATGATGGTTGAAAGTCTGTTGTTTCTGTATTCCCCACAACTGAAGAATAATTTTTACCCTCAAGGAACACAAATAAAATCTATGGCAATGATTTAATCCTTGAGATTATTTGGAAAGAAAGAGATGCTTCTTCCTTGAAAATGTCACTTAACAGACATATTAAAAATGGCTTTTGGGTTATTTTAAGTCATTTCTTGGAAAAAGGTTATCTTTCTATGCTTTAACTATCTTAGGTGGAAAATTTTTTTTTCCACTTCTACTAAACAGGATTTCTAAATGGGGCCAGGTGTTTACCACCATTGGCACCTTCCTACAAGGTCTGTATGATAGTCTTCATTCATTCATTCATTCATTCATTCATTCATTCTCAGTCAAACTGAGACGTGTTAAAGACCTTAGCTTAAAAAGGCCACTGCATCCTGGGCCATCTCCACATTCCGATGTATATGTGGCCACTGGATCCAGATGATTCCAGAGGAGGGAGTGAGGCTGGTGACTTTGCACAGCCCTCCCTCACTTAAATTCAATTCACTTGCATGTCAGGGTATCACCTCCCTGACATCGTGGTCCTCTGAGAATGAAGGACAAACAATAACAGCAGTAGCAGCATTCAACAAAGATCAATTGAGGAAAAGTCACTATCGTAGGCACTGCGGGAGATAAAAGATAAATGAGATAAACAATTTACTTTAAAGTAGCTTGCAATTTAGTGGAAAGGCATATACAGATGAAAAACAATGCCAATTAAATTGTGGGAAGTGTATAGGAAGAGTACAAAGTTCTGTGAGATCAGATGGGAAGGAAATCATTTCCAGCTGGGGAAACATAAAGAAATATACTTCTGGATTTTTTCACTTTCTAAGGTGGTTGGGAGGTGAGAGCTGGGAATGAGAGGCTATTATAATCAATCTGGTCACTTCTGCCTCCCCTCCACTGCCCCCACGCACCACTCTAGAGGTGGGGTTCTCACCCCATCTTACCCCTACTGGCAGCATGCACATCTAAGGCATATATTGGAGGAAGGGGAGGGGAAAGAGAAAGGAACCAAGTATTCAAGGGGGGTAATGGTGGAAACACTGACCTTCGTCTTCCCTGGTTGCCTGCTTGACACCTTGGGAAAGGGAGCAAGGGATATGAAGAAACTGTCAGAAAATTACGTGGATGCAGCTTGCTTGGTTCCTGACCCATAGGCAGCTGGGTGGGACAGATGATATCTTGGGGAGGCTAGGTGGTGCAGTGAATAAAGCACTAGCCCTGGAGTCAGGAGGACCTGAGTTCAAATATGATCTCAGACACTTAACACTTACTAGACGTGTGACCTTGGGCAAGTCACTTAACCCCAATTGCCCTGCCTTCCCCCTGCAAAAAGCAAAAAAAAAGGCAAAAAAAAAGAAGATATACCTTCCAGTCCCATTTCAGAAATTTACTAGCTGTGTGACCCCAAGCAAGTCATTTAATTTCTCAGACTTGATTTCTTCATCTGTTAAATATGGATAATAATAGCACCTACTTCACAGGGCTATTATGAGAATCCAGTGAGATAACATAAATAAAGTGTTGTCCCATCCTTAAAGCAAGGTATAAATGCTGGCTTTTGTTGCTGTTGTTTTTAGCCCTTAATAAAATAGGACAAAGAAGCATAATGTGTCTTTCTCTTCATGTTTTTAGAGTACTTTACAGTTTAACAAGTGGCAGGGCACGAGAGCAGCAGGAGCACAGGATTTAATGTCTGCAGAGCCTTCTCTGAGATCTACTAATTGTGTGACCCTGGCAAGTCAATGAACCTCTACGAGTCTCAGTTCTCCTATCTGTAAAATGCAGATAATAAGAATCAAGAGAGATCATGCATATGAAATATAATATAACTGTAATTTATGAATGACTGGAACTATCCAAAAGTTACATGGGCTGCCTTGAGAGTTTGTGAGTTCTTCCTCCTTGGGGATCTTCCAAGAGAGGCTTTATGAACTCTTATCTCATATGTTGTAGAGATAATTCTTTGTCAAATAAATTGGATGCTTCTACCACCCTCTCCCTCATATTAGAACTCTTGGAATTATAATCAAAATAGTACTGCTAGTGCTACTAGTTTTTAATCTACTTCCCTATGACTCTACTGACCTTCTTTGTGACTTTGCAAACCATAAAACCCTTCCCTAGTCTCAATTTCCCCAAATAAGGCTACTACAATGTACATGTCATGAGGACACTCTTTAGGCATTTCAGTCATATCCAACTCTTTGTGACCCCATTTGGAATTTCCTTGGCAAAGATAGTGGAGTGGTTTGTCATTTTCTTCTCTAGCTCATTTTTACAGATCAGAAAACTGAGGTAAACAGGATGAAGTGACTTGCCCAGGGTCACACAGCTAATAAGTATCTGAAGCTAGATTTAAACTCAGGTCTTCCTGACTCCAGCTTTAGTGCTCTCTCCACTAAGTCACCTAGCTATCCTGAGGACAAGTTCTGACTCACTTCTGTATTTGTAAACCCCAGGACTTAGTATAGTGCTTGACAGAGCCAAGCTAATAAGCACTTAATACATGTTTTTTTCCCACTCATTTATCTGACCTTTTCAACTGTGTGATATAAGCAAGGAAGGTTTTATTAGATTATAAGAAGTCTGAGGGCAGGGATTGCGCTATTTTCCATTCTGTGTACAAAGCACCTAGCTCTGAGCCTTGCACATAGCGGACTGTATTTCTTCGATTGAATTGCTGTTATTGGACCACCATTTTATAAAGGCAGAAACAAACTCAGAGAATGCAATTGACTTGCTCAAAATTGAAAGGTTATTATGACAATCAAGTGAAATCCTGTCTATAAATGTCATTTATTCTTGTTTTGTTTTTTTGGAGGGGGAAGGGCAGGGCAATTGGGGTTAAGTGACTTGCCCAAGGTCACACGGCTAGTAAGCGTTAAGTGTCTGTGGTCATATTTGAACTCAGGTCCTCCTGATTCCAGGGCTGGTGCTCTACTCACTGCACCACCTAGCTGCCCCAGTGTCATTTATTCTTAGCTAGAGCTATCCAAATGAAGGAAATGATGAACCTGTGACTTGAAACCAAGGTCTTTTGACTCAAAGACCAGTGGTTGTTTCACTTCTTAGAGCCTCTTACCCTTTTTGGATGAGTTTTGGACCCCTTTGGCAGTCAGGTGAAACCTATGAATCTCTTCTCAGGGACTCAACAAACATAAATATAAGTATATACGCTGGGTACGGTATTGAGGTCTGAGGGTATGAGGAAAGGCAAAGTGCAGTTACTGCATCTCACAGCTTCACGGGGGAGACGCCGTGCAAACGACTTCACCAAGAGGAGGAATACGTGACAGTCAACAGAAAGAAGGCGCTGACATTGAGGGGAATTGGGAAAGGCTTCCCGTAAAAGGCAAATTTTAGTAGGGATTTGAAAGAATCCAGGGAAACTAAGAAGCAGAGATAAAGAGGGAGAGCATTCTGTGCATGGGAGACAGCCGGTGAAAATGCCTGGAGTTGGGAGGTAGATGGAGAGGCTACAATGAGGACGGCATCACTGGATTGTGGAGTGTGCACTGTGGAGTGATGCACGGTGTAAGAAAACTGGAAAGTTTGAGGGGGAAGCAGATTATAGAGGGCTCTGAACATCTAACAGGGGATTATATATCTGATGCCGAAAGTGACAGGGATTCACTGGAGTTTATTGATTGGATATGGGGGAGGGGGGTGTATATGGCCATGGATTCCCTTGTGCTTTAGGAAGTTCACTTTGACAACTAAGAACAATGTTTTTAAAAGCATGAAACAGAATACATAGGCTTATTGAGAAAAATAATTTTCTTCAAATGAAGTTATCTATTTTTTTTAAGACAGAGGCCTCAGTTTACGAATCTCTACATGACACTATTCTGCCTCTCATACATGCTGATTGACATTGACTACAGTATATTTTGTTGTTCAGGCATCAGAATGCTGGATGGCATTGTGACTGATGCCATCGAAGCCAGTTCAATTGGATTCAATCCCAACCATGTGGATATTTACAGTGCAAGCTGGGGCCCTAATGATGATGGAAAAACAGTTGAAGGCCCTGGCAGGTTAGCCCAGAAGGCTTTTGAATATGGCATCAAACAGGTGAGATACTTAAAAGAAATTCAACTGAGATGAAATATGACCATAAGCAAAGAACATGTGAAAAAATTCCATTTGCACAGCTAGAGGAGGGTGGCCTTTTCTTGCTTTCCAGAAGTCTCTTGCCATTACAAATGTATTTTCAAATCCAAATTATTCTTCAGTGGGGTAGAAGTCATAAGGTTATATGAGTTTTACTAGACTGATCCTGACTTTCATACTTTGCATATGTTCCAACAAAATCTTCCATGTTCATATCTAGTGACCAACTTTTTTAATCTAATAAAATTTAAGTAGTGAAATTATGATCTCAACTAAAAAACACTGGCTTAATTCATATACATATATGTGGATATATGCTTATACTTACTCACTCATGTGAGTAAGAATCAAGGAATTCTTTCACTGACTCCAAACCAAGATGTGAAACTACCTCTAGTGTTAGAGTTGCCTGAGGCTTAGGAGGTTGTGACTTACTCATAGTTGCTCAGCCAGCAGTGTCATAGACAAAGGTTAAACATAGGTCTTTCTAACTAAGTAACAAGCTCTATCCATTCTGCCCTGTTGCATATTCATATAATACATAGGTATAACATGATGCTGGAGATAAATGTCTCCTAGTAGATAGAAATCCCCAGCTCTCCCCTCTTTAATCCCCCAGTGAACTGTCCAGATCCTGTTACATATGGAAAAAATAAGCTTTTGAAAACATACACTGAATGTAATATATTGAGTCTGATATCTAATTCTGATCAAACATTTCCTTTTAAAAAAGAAAATTATTCTGTTCCTCTAGACATTTCTAACTTTAGCTTATCAGATATTCTTGGGTTACTACATTCACTGAGTGGTAACCAGAATTCCTCTCTGTATTCATTCATTTTATTGGGCATTGGCCACGTGTAAGGTACTAGCCACTGCTCAAGGTGAGGGTGGTGGGTTGGGGAACGCATGCTGTTTTTAAACTATGTAGTCACTTTTTTGAAGCCCTTATGCTTAGTTTGTATCTGATCACATGTATTTATTACAATATCTCTCAAGCATATAGCAGGCCCACACCCATCATGTTATAAAATTAAAAGGGAGATATTTGGGACACAAGCTGAGAAAGAATGGCATTGTCAAATATAGCCCAAGCAAGAAGCCACTTTTTATCCAGCTGGAATGCATCACTGAATAATGACTGATTTAGTCTCTGCTGACTGACTGATAGAATAAGAGGTTCAGGCTGAAGAAAGGCAGAGGAAGTTCAGTGATCCAAATATATCGCAACAAGCATTAAAAAGTGTGGGGGGAAATAGGAAAGAGCATGGAAGGTGAGGTTTTCCATCTACCTAAGAAAGAAAACCAAGATCACTACATACCACACCAAAAGGAGGGACAGAGAAGACAGAAATATCTGGCTTTAGGGAAAGTTTACAGAATTATATGTATTATATATGAGAAAAGAGTGATAAAAGGATTTCATATTCATTTCAGAAGGATTTGAGCTGAAGGACAGATATCAATTGTGTACATTTTGAACTTTCTATATGTATATGTAGATAGTGAGGTTTTGAATAATTTCCAAGAGATTAGATCTGACCTACACCTTCACTTCTGCTATTGCCTACAGGGACGACAGGGCAAAGGCTCCATCTTCGTCTGGGCATCGGGGAATGGTGGGCGTCAAGGGGATGACTGTGACTGTGATGGTTACACAGACAGTATCTACACCATTTCCATCAGCAGTGCCTCACAACAAGGCCTGTCTCCCTGGTATGCTGAAAAGTGTTCATCCACACTGGCCACTGCCTACAGCAGTGGGGACTACACTGACCAGAGAATCGTAGGTTGTTTTTGTTTTTTAAAATCAGACTTACTCTTCTACAACAGGGGAGTGTCATTTGTTTATACAGCTAACAAAACAATTGCTTTTGAAAGGGTTGATGTACTTACATTTGCTGTCCCAATGGGTGGAAACTCATGCTTAGTCACTTGTAAAGTTTTCATATGTTAAAATATTATTTTTTTCCCCTCAAAGATAATCATACTTAGATCTGTCTTATTCTTTTGGCTTGAGAGTGAGGAGTTAGAATGCTGTTGCAATAGGGTGTCCCAGAAGTCTAAATGTGGTTTCAAACTATTAGAGTTTGAAACTGTGTTATTGGTGCTTAAAAATGCTCTAAGACTTTGAATGGACTCTCTCGGAAGGGCTTGGACTTCACTCATCTGTGCAGATCATCGTCAGGCAGCGCTATTCTGTGAAGAAAACCAGTCACAACAAGGGAGGGCTCTGTGATCTTGTTGATTTGAGAGTTCTCTCTAACCATGCAGATCTAAGTCGATCTATGCTTGCCCATCCTCCTACATGATCCTCCCTAAAGGTCAGCACAGGGGATGTGAGAGGCCTTTCTCAACCTCTCCTGTCCCAGGGGATCCCTTTGGTGCTTCACCTTTCATTCTTCACTCTCACAGCAAGGTATTAAAAAATACCAATTAAAGGCCTGCCTCATCCTGAGAGAGTGTCAAGCTGAAAGGAAAATGTCTGAGTTCAACATTTTCCAGAGCTGACCTCAGCCTTCGGATCAGTAGCCCAGGAAATTTATGTTTTAGAAAGATCTTTCAGTTCACATTCAGATATACTATAGATAACCTGGATTCATTTTGTTTAGGGCAGGGGTTTTTAACTTCGGGTCCACAGATCCCATAAAGAGTCGATGGATAGATTTCAGAGAGTCCATAAACTTGGAGTTTTTTTAAAAAATATTTTATAATTATAGTTCAATATAATTAGATTTCTTTCATAATCCTATGTGTTTTGTTTTGTTCATTTAAAAACATTGTTCTGAGAAGGGATCTGTGATACAAAAAAAGGTTAAGAATTCCTGTTTTAGTAATTTATTAGACTTCTTCAAGGGCAAAATGTTGAAGCATGGATATGGGAGCTTTGTGGCCAGAGCCCCATCAATTAAAAATGTTGTGAACCCCACAATTAATTCTTGACACAGAAAAAAATAATTGGCTAGCGAAGGCATATAGGATCCTAATCTCATAACATAACCATTGGTTATGTTCTCCAATTAAAAGTATGCACGTTCATTTGAATTATATGGTAACTCTATCCTTGTGTATTTGTAAAAATCACTCATAAAGGCATTATTGCAAATAGCTCAGTGATTATATCTTCTCCAGACAAAATCACCAGCAGAGAACTGGTGATTATTTTAAATAACGTGATCATTTAAGCAATGAAATTATGGTCTCAGCTGAAAAACATTTTTTAACTCACCTTAATTTTTTTCACTCATTCATTTCACAAACAGTGAAAAACAATTTTTTTTGGATACAGACATTCTACAAAGGTAATATGCTCCTTGGATCTGAGCTAACAGACACTTAGTCCTCCCTTTTTCAAGTGAGCACAGCAGGTTAGTGTCTCCATGGATATTTAATAGTACTTTCAAGCAGATGGGTTTATCAAGCATTTCAGATATACAGTTAGCCCTATTTCGTATTCTTCATTATTCTGCAAGGAAGCAGCAAGGAGGAGTTTGGGGTATAAAGAGATCCCTATTTCGATCAAATATGCTGAGGCCAAATGCATAGGATGGAAACCAATGAAAACAGTTCCAAGAAAATCAGCCCTGCCTAACTTACTCAAACCTGTTCCTTAGCTTTGTCACTTGTGGCCCTCTCCCAGCATCTCTTGTCAACAGCAGCTCGGTTTCTGCAACCCTCAGGAGAGAAAATTTGCCTCCATTTTGGAAATTCAGCAAATCCAAGTGGGAGGTGATAATTGAACAAATCATTTTTTCACACCTCCTGCCCACACAAAGAAACCTCTAGTGAAGTGGAAATGCACTACTGAAACCTAGGTAGGCTCCCATTATCGGTCCCATTATTGGCTGTAACTGCCACCCACCCTTGTCATCAGTTATGAGAATCTTGGAGGCAAATTAATCATGAAGGCTATCTGTTTGGTTCCACATAGCCCTCCTCGTCAATGCTCACTGCCCTACATACACAAACACATACATACAAAAAATGGAAACAACGTTCTGGTTAGGACATACAAAAACAGCAAGTTGTTATTAAATACGATTATGAATGCATACATGTGGGAATCAAGTTCATTTGTATTTGCTGAGCAGAGGACTGAGTCCCTACTGAGTGTATGAGTTCATAGTATGATTAATATTATCAATATCAGTTCAGTTTCAAACACAAATCAGAATATTTCTGTTAAAGACACTATCAAATGTCAATCTGAAAGGAAGAGAACAATTTTTTTTTGCAGCAAGAGGACGTCTAAATATACTAGATCAAACACAATGGATATGATGATTAATGAGATAGCATGATTCAGAGTGGTTTTGAAACATTCCTTTTTATATACAGCATAACTCTAGGAATCTCAAGGGGGAAAAAAGAGATAAAATGTTAATGCAAGAGACAATTCATGGTACCAAAATCACAAGTAAGTTGGAGAAAGAAGACAGTGACCTGAATTATCAGTAGATGGCAATATCTCTACCCTTTTTGGGGAGAGACAGATTGGATCATCTGAGTTATCTCATTATAGCCATTATTAGCCTTTGAGTATAGCTAATTCCAGGCAATGAAATTTATGAAATCATTGCATTTTCTCCCTGTGTTCCTTCTCCTGTGTCACTGCTCAGACAAGTGCTGATCTGCATGATGACTGCACCGAGACCCACACTGGCACATCAGCCTCTGCCCCGCTGGCTGCTGGGATCTTCGCTCTGGCCCTGGAAGCAAAGTAAGATGTTAAAGACTTTGAATCACCCTTCCTGAAACTTGCCTTTTTTTTTTTTAAAGTGTGTATGTTAGAGAGGGAGGGAGAAATGAGGGAGCCTGCCTAGTTGGCGCTCCCTTACAGAGCTGGCTTTCTTTGGCCACTTGGATTAGTTTGTCTGCATTCCTGCATTCCAATGTTGGGTAATGTCAGCAATTCTTTAAATGTTAAGACTATCATAGCTGCATGGTTAGGAAGGCTGGCTAATTTGAAGATCATTTTTATCCTTCATAGAAAGGAAGGTTGGCCTAATGAAACCAAGTAGAACCTCTACAGAAATGATGAAATATCTCCCTCTCACATGCATCTCCCCTCCCCCTCCATTTTGGAAATTCAGCAGATCTAAATGGGAGCTGAAAATTGAACAAATTATCACCTAGATTATGGCACGTTTAGTGTATTTGCCACTTGATGATGCCTGGTAGTTGAACTAGGGTACCAAAGTACAGGAACAGCCTGACCTATGCCAGGAGTGATTAAATCATTAAAACCATGGGCACTTAACCATCTTCATTGAATTCCTAGAGCCCAGGTGAGTTTTAGAAACCCTAGGTCTGCCTGAGAGGTTTAGTTTAGTCCAAGTTAGTTTCAGGACGTGTTAGATTTTAATAGGGTGTTGAGTAGAGCAGGGCAGAAAAGTCTGTGACCAATAATACAGTTTGTCTGAGATGTCTCGAAATAGTTTATGTATTTGGCACAGACTTAGTGACAAGAACTCAGGGAGTAAGGAGAGAACACAGAAGTACCCTAGGTCTAAGCAGGCAAGGTCATGTGCTTAGTTCAAGTGGAATTTTTTTTTTAAATAGTATCCAACAGGAAATGAAATCCAAGTGGTCAGATCAATGTCAGTGTCTGGAGAACCAAAGCAAGCATTGTAAAGATAGAAAAGAAGCAAAGTTCCATACAAATAAGTACTTTTACTTTAGCAGAATATGGAACTATAACAACAATAATAGCAAAAACTAGTATCTTGTGATACTTTAATATCTGCAAAGTACTTTTTAAATATTCTTATTTTTCATCACAATAGCCCTGTGATCTAGAGGCTATTATTATCCCCATTTTACAGATAAGAAAACTGAGGCTGATGGTGACTTGCCCAAAGTCTCACAGCTTGTCTTTGCAGATCGATTTGATGTGAGGACAGAGATTAGCTGACCTCTCCTTGGTTTTACACTTCCTGATGGGTGTGGCCAGACATCTGAGGGAGAGCTAGAGAAAAGTTGCATTATGTGATTGGAGTAATTGCTTTTTTTTTTTTTCTTTTTGGAGGGGGGAAGGCAAGGCAATTGGGGTTAAGTGACTAGCCCAAGGTCACATGGCTAGTAAATGTTAAGTGTCTGAGGTCACATTTGAACTCAAGTCCTCCTGAGTCCAGGACTGGTACTCTATTCATTGCGCCACCTAGCTGCCCCTGGAGTAATTACTTCAATAAAAGGGGCCAATCTGACCTGATAAATTGACTTTTTCTGAGGAGGCCATATTAATATCTAGCCCAGGAACTTAGCTTCTGGAGCAACTCCAGATCAAGGAAGCAGCCAATTCCTCCCACTCACTGTTAAAATGGAGATACCTTATTGCCTTTAGAGCAATCAGCAAGGACAAGGAGGAAGCTGCTGAGTGGCCAAGAAAACATCTACGGGTTGCATGCAAGGTTCTGGCAGCATCAGGCACAGTACAACAGTGAGGCTGGTTTGATACCCAAGAGGGCTTTTCATGTTTAGTAAGGAATATGCTAAATGACTAGAACCCATCCGAGAAATGTTCTGCTCCCTTCCCCACCTGCCTCTATTCAAGCAAGGAGTAGTGAGAATTCCTGTAGAAGGTGAGAAAAAACAGTTGATTTCATGGTTAAGAGATAATGGCTTAAACCTTGTCAGAAAGAGAAAGAATGGGATGAAAGGTGATTCAGTGGATAGAGCCCTGGACTTGAAGACCTGAGTTCAAATTCAGCCTCGGACACTTATTCGGACACCAATGTGACCCTGGGCGAGTCACTTAACATCAGTCTGCCTCAATTTCCCCAACTGTAAAATGAGGATAACAGTAGCTCCTAATCCCCAGGGTTGTTTTGAGGACAAAATATGAGATAATATTTGCAGAATGTTTCACATAGTGCTTGGCATATAGTAGGTGCTTAATAAATGCTTATCAGTTTAATTCCATAAATATGTATTAAGGGTCTATTCATTCTTTTTAATTTGGAAAAAGAGACATTGGAACAGGCAATTATTTTAGTATAATGAGTTCATTGAAAAGATATCACAAAACAATGGCAAAAATAAACCCTACTATTTTCACTGAGTGCAAAAGGAGAAATATGCTTCAAATGCACTGAGGGAATTGAGTTAGTTATTGTGAAGAAAATCTCGACTTCATGTGTTGTGAGATACTGAAACATGTTGCCAGGGTTACTGAATGTCCATGTCTTAAGATGTTCAAAAGAAATGGAGATGATCTTTTTGAGGCCAGAAAAGTAGAAGACTAGACTTAGCAACTTCCAGCATTTCCCCCCACAGACATTACACTTACTCCCTTTCCAACTGGTGTTACTAAATGCCTAATTCCATAATTGTTATTTTCTGCAAACATATCTTTGGTTTCAGTCTATAGCCAGATACTCACAATGATGAAATCACAGATCCTTGAAATATGGATGAAGAAATCACTATGTGATATAGTTGTTTTTTTCAAATTTATTTCAATTTGAATATTAAATCATATATTTGGCTTTCTAAGCACTTCAGAACCTGGCTCCTTCCTACCTCTCCAGTAGTCCTACATGTTAATCCCTTTTACATATTCTGGGATAGAGCTGCATTGGCCTTCATACTGTTCCTTACCATGATGCTCCATTTTCGTCTTCTGAGTATTGGCCTTTTCAGGGACAGTCCTCCATGCCTTGAATGCTCTTCCTTCTCACTTCAACCTCCTGGCCTCACAGGCCTCCTTTAAGACTCACATCAAATTCCACCTTCTGTCACATGCTCTTGATAGGTGTTTACAATATTAGGCAGGTACATTTTAGAGATGGAAAGGACCTTGGAGATAATGTTTTTGCATGATATTACTTAATCATATTTCTATGGAATCTGAGAGTTTCCAAAGTACTTTCCTTATGATAACTGTGTCAAGTAGACAGTACTTAATGAAACACCTAGTAAAGAGCACCAATGAGAAAATGGTAGAAAATGGGGAGGGTGAGAAAAGTGAAAAGACCCCTGCAAGGTCACATGGCTACTTAGCGGCAAGGCCCAGGTTGGAACCCAAGTGTTCTATTTTGTGCTCTGTCCAGTAACACTCATTGCTTTCCAAACATCTGTTAAACCCAATTTTTCACATATGTTTCATGAAGCCATGATTGTCTATTGAAATATCCACATATGATTTATGGTCTAATTGACTATATTTGTGTTTATATTCTTGCTATTAACTCCTTGGCTTAAAAATAGTAACATATGGAAGCAATTCTTCCTCATACAGTCTCTGCTAGCCCTGTGCCTGCGTAGTCAGTATATTAGACAATGCCCTGCCCTGGGAACAATGCCTGCCCTCTAGTGCCAGTAACTGTTTTGAACAAAATAGTTGTATTTACCAAACAAAGCTTTATTGACCTTACTGACCTTACTGAATAAGACATCTTGGCACAGTGGATACAACTCTGGCCTAGAAGCCAAGATAACCTGGTTTTTAGTGCTTCCTCTGATGCACCCTGGCTGTATAATGCTGGGCAAATCTCTAAGACTATGAGATGCAGAGAAGGTGCTGACCCGCGTTAGTGAAGGGAGTTTCCACACTGGGAGTTCCCTATACTCAGTATGTTGGAGTCAGCTCATAGGAAAGTCAATTGTTAAATTTCCAATGTGAGCCATTGGAATCTAGTCGGTAAATACTACAAATCAGGACTTGATCTGTTGCTTGTCTGCAGTTATGAAAGGGATGAACATAATGTTAATGATGCAGATTAAACTTAAAATTCTCCTATGGTTACATTTCCCCCATGGAAAGTCTATTGTTAAACATTTACCAGTATATACCTCCCTATACCAATGAAATCACAGGTCCAGTTATTATCTCTATTCTTATCCAAAACCAAGGAGTAATTTAAGCATCATGATATATACTTTTTTCTTTATAGGTTTATAGACTTGAATGTATAATATGCATAAATAACTTATTGGTAAAGATCACTTTGAATTTTAAGATTTCATTATTCTTGATATGTTGATCATATTAATGACATAAAACTGTATAACTCCAATAGACTCATTAATAATAAGCATTAGCATAATCTTAGTTTATCAGTAATTCCTATCTGCTATGTAATTATTGGTAATCATGATAAAAGCTAGCATTTTTAATGCTTTAAATTTGCAAAATGCTTAATATAAATCATTTCATCTTCATTCAAGGGTCACATAGCTTGTAAAAGTGTCTGAGGCAAAATTTTAACTCAAGTCTTCTAGATTCCAAGTCTAGCACTCTATTTGGTTGTACTTGCAAAGAAGTTTTGTTTCTGAAATATCATAATTTCCCTCCACATGCAGCCCTCATCTTACCTGGAGAGATATGCAACATTTGGTCGTGTGGACCTCTGAGTATGATCCCCTGGCCATCAATCCTGGTTGGAAGAAGAATGGAGCAGGGTTGATGGTGAATAGTCGATTCGGATTTGGGTTACTTAATGCTAAGGCCCTGGTGGATTTAGCTGATCCCAAAATTTGGAGAGGTGTCCCTGAGAAGAAAGAATGCATTGTAAAAGACAACAACTTTGAGCCCAAGTAAGAAATTCCTTGACCTTTTATTCTGACTTCCATTTGTCATGCTATTTGAATACAGCATCTGATGTACAAAAGAACTTTCTCAGGACTCTGAATACTCAGCAACAGCTAAGATCTCCTCCTTTAGCTAAGATCTCGTCCTTTCTTCTCCCTCCCACATCCCACTTCTGCCTTTATGCTGTCAATGTCTTCTGTGGGATGCTAGAAAACCCTTATGGGTGATTTGATTAAAGTATGTATATTATATGATATTCTAATATATAGTATAATAAGTAATTATATATAATGATATTCTTATAATATATAATATTCCAATATATAATATATTATATCACATATAATATAGGATATAATATATTATATCACATATAATATATGATATAATATAATGAATAATTATATTATATACAATAATATTCTAATAATATATAATATTCTAATAGACTTAGAACCATTCCCCTCTCCCCTTTTTATTGAAAAGGAATTGAGACCCCAAGAAGTTAAGTCACTTGTCCATGGTCATATAGAACAGAGAGTAGGCATTGGATCCAGACCTTCTTAGTCCCAGTACAATGTTCTTGTCTCTAAACCATACCAATGTCTCATTTTACAGACTGCTCATCTGTAGTCTCTGCTCTTGTAGTTTTACTTCACACCAAGTAATTTGTTAAATGGTATTTTTACGCAAAATATTTTTCACTATTTATGTACATTTCACCGAGTTACAGCACAGAAACTAGACCAGGTTATGATTGATCTCTATTCCTACAATCTTTGTAATTAATACTATCCTATAGACACTAAAATCATGTCAAAAATAATAAATTCTATTTGCATAGTACAAAATGATTGCAAAATGCTTTACACAGGTTATCTCATTGGATCTTCTATATAGCCTCATGAATTATGGAATGCAATCTTATCATAATTTAAAAATAGAAAGAAAGAAATGAACACCAAGACAAGTGAAGGGACTTCTCCAGGGACACACAGTTAAGTGAGCAGGAGAGTCAGGTCTCTAGTTTAGGCCTCCTTACTCCAAGCCATGGGACTACTTCATGGCTGAGACCACATTATCAAAAGGTGGATATGGCAGCTGTCCTCTTCCATTTATTCTGCATTCTATCTGTCTTGCCACCAAGTTTCTTCATTGATCATAGACTGGACTCATTGGGCTCTGAGTTCCTTTCTGTTTCTGAGATAAACACCTAAACCTTCTCAGTTACAGTCCAAAGCCTTACATTCTAGAGTCAATAGTATTGTAACAAGATTTCAGGCTATCTTATTCATATTTACTAATATACATCAACTACCAACCTTGTTTCAAGAATCCATTTTCATAATACGAAAAAAGTCCTAGGTCCTTCTTTTGGCTGATTCAGTGTAGGATGCCTGTACAGCCACATATATAAAATGTACTGAATTTGATAAAAAGCTGATTTATTTATAATTCTTAACTGTTTTTAGATCATTGAAAGCTGATGGAGTAGTTACTATTGAAATCCCCACAAAAGCCTGTGAAGGACAAGAAAATTCTATCAAGTCTTTGGAACATGTGCAATTTGAAGCAACCATTGAATACTCACGGAGAGGAGACCTTCATGTCACACTCACCTCTGCTGCTGGTACTGAGAAGAGATATTTTCTTTTGTTTTCCCCCTCCTTACAAAATCATTTAAGTGCCTATAGAATTTGTTATATTCAAGGAATATTTTGATACAGAATAACTAAAAGAAAAGTTTAGACCTATAAACAATTTTACTTTTTTTAGAGGTTGAGTTCCCATTGCTCATTTGGATAAGAGGTGAATAAAATCTATGAAAAGTGTCTGTTGACTCAAATTTCCCCAGTTTTATAAGTTTATCACTCAAAAAGAATTCTAATACTTTGAGGAGGATTTTTCAAATCCTAACATTGATCTTGATGTTCCGGATATAGTAACTATTCCTGGAATCCTTTTTTTAAATTTTCATAGGCAATATTTTTAAATGATCATTTATTATCTTCTGTTTTCAGGTCACTTACATTGCCTAATATGTCTCTTGCTCCACTTCCTTGAAAACCATAACAAAGAGTAAAAAAGAGATGGGGAAAAAAAAAAAACCAGTGTAGCAAAATTAACCAGCACTTTAATCAGAATTGGTGTATCTACAGTGATCCATACCCATAATCCCTCACCTCTACTAAGAAAGCAGGGATTTACAGACTGAAACATGCTATTTTTTACTTTCTTTTCCTTCTTTTTTTTCTTTCTTTGCACATGTATAACCTATATTAGATTGCTTACCATCTCAGTGAGGGAGGGAAGGAGGGATAGAATTTGGAGTTCAAAACTTTAAAAAAAATGCTAAAAATTGTTCTAACATGTAATTGGGGGAAAA
>NW_027185764.1:51857007-51880216 GCF_028583685.1 Petaurus breviceps papuanus | reverse complement strand
GGTTGTTGGGTTGTTGTTTTTGCTTACATTGTAGTCACTATGTATATTGCTTTCCTAGTTCTGCTTACTTCACTTTACCACAGTTCATATACTTCTTCTGTCCTACGCTCTTCTGTACTTATCTCTTGTGGCACAGTAACATTCAATTACATTGACATATCACAATTTATTTGACAATATTTTATTAAATTATACTCTTGAAGCCCTAGAGGACTAATTCCACTTCCAATATGTGCCATACACAAAGACGTAGTTTAGGTTGCTTGCTCAGTTCAAAAGGGTTAAAAAAAAAACCACAACACAATAGTTTCCTTACTATGAATGGAGCAGGCCTTTATGCTTTTTGTAGAATGTGTTTTGGAATATTAAGTGAGATGAAGGATGTAAAAGTTCTTTGTAAATTACAAGTTATTAAGAGCTTTGATATGTGCCTCTATGACAGCAAGGTCTAAGGAAATTATATTTCCCAAAATTCAGGCAGAGTAAAGATGTATTGCTGCTAAGTTAAGATGGATCCTTGGAATGAATGCATTCCCTTTCAGAAAGGATTCATAATATGATCAGCCCAATATTTGGAAAAGACTGACATCTGAGGAGGTATATTGTCACAGAAAGGAGCTATAATAATAATATAATTATAATATGACATAATATAATAATAAGAGTATCATGAGCTTGGAATCAGGAGATACTTGGGTTCACATCCTGTCTCAGAAAGCTGTGTGACCATGAACATGTCACTTTAACCTTTGTAAGCCTCAGTTTCCATACCTGTAAAATGGGGATATTAATAAGAGCACTGTTCATCTCACAGGATTCCTGTAATGATCTAATGAGAGAATGTATGTAAAGCATTTTGCATATCAAAAAGTTCTATATAAATGCCATCTCTTAAGCTACTCATATTTTTTACAACCTGTCACCTATACTAGGAGCTACTCTGAAGTTTACTAACTCTTTTGGTTCAGGAAATAAATGGTTGTTAATGAATCTGGGAGGGGCCTGAGATTCCATTATCATTGCATTTCTGACTCTAGTTTGTTGTATAAACGTAGGTCAGCTAATTAATGTATTTATATTTCAGTATCAAGTGACTGTAATTTACATTGAATGATCTCTGAAAACTGAATTTTTCTCTTTCTAAAGTGATAATGTCCCTGAAAATATTTATGCCCCTTGAATCTTTCTTTTGAATGTTATTTAAATGTAGCTTTCCATTCTTTGTATTTAAATGAGCTTATAACCCCCACCCCACCCCCTTTCCTTATGAATGACTGTATTCTGGCCTTGTAGTGGATAGAGATTTTGAGAACATTCCTACCCGAGCATATTTTTTTACTAGCTAGATTTTATCTAAATACCAAATAACAATTATCTCAAGTGATTTCCCTCACTTCATTAGTCAGTCTGTCAATAAACATTTATTAAGAGCCTACTACATGACAATCACTGTGCTAAGAGATGGATTTGTGTGTGTTTTGTTTTTACTTTTGCATCAACACAGGAACCAGTACTGTGCTATTGGCTGAAAGAGAGAGAGATACATCACCTAATGGTTTCAAGAACTGGGACTTCATGTCTGTTCATACATGGGGAGAGAATCCAGTTGGTACCTGGGCTTTACGAATTACTGATATGGTATGTAAATGTATGCGTGTGTCTGTGTGTGTGTCTCTGTGTGTTTCTGTGTGTGTGTGTGTGTGTCTGTGTGATGGGAAAGACATGGAAGTGAATTTATGCTGGAGGAGCAAAATACATGTAGTAGGGAACATGTTAACGATCTGGAAATGGGGGTTAACATTCATCTGGGTGTTAAAGGAACTTGACTGGAAAAATTGGAAGAAAATACAGTCATCCTGTCCACATCACACCTTTCCCCACAACAGTTTCCATATATCTCAGGTCAGCCTAAGTAGTTAAGTGGGAATTTTGGGGGAGTTTTACAGAAGCCACAGATGATACAGAAAAAGTTTGGAAGCCCAGAAATGCATAAAATACATGCATAGCATTGTATAATACCAACATATTTTATCCTTGAAAATATAATAATTCAGACTTCTTCTCTGGTATGAAGGGAAGGCCAAAAAATTTATGCAGGTTTTTCAGACAACAGGGGTGCTGTGCCCCTAACCCCCATGATGTGGAAGGGATTACTATAGTTTATGGAAATCTACATTTGGATGTGTGGATAATAGTAGAAAAAGAAGCCCAGGGGACTGAAATTTTGCCAGTAACAAGCTGCATCACGTGTGCATAAAGTGACTCAGCATGGCAAACCTGATCTGATCATTTTGCCCTCTTGAAGAAGAATGTGAATTACCCCTGACTGCTTATTCAAATGACTGAATGATCCATCTGTGTAATTTGTCAAATTACTTTTGCTATGGTATAGTATAGACATTACATCTAGTCTGTGTAGATACCCTAAAATGATTGTGTGCAATTTAGAGAAGTTAGTTATATTGTGGGTAAGAAATAGTAAGGTGTAGTTTGATAGAAAGCTGTCCTGGCAGTCAGAAAGAATAGGGTTCAAAAGAATAGGGTTCAAATCATGCCTCTGACATACTGACTGTGGGAGCCAAGTCAAGACACTTCAGTGTCTCAAACAGCTCTTGAAGATTGTAATAACAAAGCAGCTACCCGTCTACATTGGTAAAGGAAGTTTTCTCATTGGAGTAAATGAATACTAATATATTATAATACAGACCAATGAAATTGCATTTGTTTGCATTGTGAAGAAAAAAAATAAAGCTACATTATAGATTTTTCAAATTCTGTCCTTCCATGAAGTGAGATAAAAGGAATTTATTTTCCACTCCTCTCCCTAACACAAAATGATGTTCATGATATTACAGTCATAGAGAGAATAGATCAGAATGTCTGAACAAAGAACCTTTAGGAACTTAAGATTCTTCTGCACCATCTTTCAAGCAATTGCTGGTATGTTTTCTTTTAGGATGGTTTGAAAAATGAATTAATTTACTCAGTAGGTATAAGATTTGGGATGTGAAATTTTCCCCAAAAGTGAATTATTGAGAATTAGAGGTATCAGATTTTGTTTTCTAACTAAAATTATGGAAATAATTTAAAACGATTTCTTGCATCTATTCAGAATTGAGATCAATGTAGTTTTAGGGTTTTTATTAATATAATTCTTGAAAAATAGCTCCTCCTCCTCCCATAAAGCACCTTAATGTTTCAAATTAGAAATGAAGCATCTCAGTCCTCTGAAATTATGTTTGGTCATTTCACCAATCTGATAATGATGAATCATGCTAACCCCCTGGCAGAGAGGTGATAGATATAAGGTGCAAAATGAGACAAATATTTTAGGACATTGACAATGTGGGAATTTGTTTTCTTTGACTATGAATATTGGTTACAACTTTTTCCTTTATTCTTTTAAATGGGAGAGAGTGGGAGAAAGGGAAAATAAGTGCTTGTTAAAAGAAAAACAAAATGAAATTTTAAAAAGAAATGAAACATATAAAGATCTTGATCTTTTGGCTATAGCAAAGAAGAATAAGTTGGCACTATGACAGAAGGTGCCATTTAATGGTCGTGTGACCATTGTTTATTTTGTATTTATATTTTAGTACATTATAACTTAAAATTTTTTTGTGTTGTTATCCTTAACATTTTGTTAGAGAAAATTAGTTTCTCAAATAAAAAAAGTTTGCTATTTTCTTTTGTGCCTTTTATTAAATGTGGTAGCAAAGTTTCCCTCCATGGGAACACACTTCCAATTTTATGACCAGAAAGAAAATCTAGAAACTGTAGCCAATTTTTTAGTAATATATCAATTCTACAAAGTAAGGCTCACCTAAAGGCTTCATATGTTTAATTGTCTGGGCAATTAAATATTATTGGGGGTAGAGGGGTACCTGAATCTGAAGACAATACTATTGCATGTAATTGAAAGGAGCCTGATGATTTCCTTCTTACTACATAAAGTATCATGTTTCTAGATTTGTGCTGCTAAATGTTTAACGATCATCTTTCCAGGTGGAAAAATGTACACAATACACACTTTTCAGTTTAATCTGCATTATTAATATTTTCTCCATAACTTAAGCCTACACATCAACAAAGCCATAAATCTAACCCTAATCTATAGCATGTCTATTTCTGAAGTGTACATTCTTATACTGAAAATTTTACAGTTAACTCTTAGGAGCTAGATCAAGCTGGTTCCAGTACACCCTGCATGTTTCTATGAGATGTTATAATAAGATGTTAATTATGAACCTTGAAGGATGCTTAAGGATATATTTTGAGAAAAGCAAAGTTGAACACATTCAAAACCCACCACAAACAATGTCTGTACTTCTTCATTAGTCTGGAAGGATGGAAAATGAAGGAAGAATTGTGAACTGGAAACTGATTTTGCACGGGACTTCCACCCAGCCAGAACACATGAAGCAGCCCCGTGTCTACACTTCTTATAATGCTGTGCAGAATGACAGAAGAGGGGTGGAGAAGATGGCCGATTCTGCTGAGGTCTGTATATGTCTCTTTGTAAATTTCTATGCAGCTTCTATCAATGATCTACTTAATATCCTGTGTTCCAAAGGAGCAAACCCCAAAGAGGCTCATTTATACTGAGGAATATAATAACTCAGGCACCTAGAAAAACTCAGATGATTTTCTTTCATAGAACACATGTTTTCTCTAACGTTTAGGTCCTATATTATTCCCAGCTCACGTTCATGCATCACTTTGAAATTTATAAAATGTTTCCTTCACAAAAACCTTTAAAGGAAGTTAGTGTAAATATTATTGCTCTTATTTTTTATGAAGAGAAACATGAGACTCAGAGAGAGACACTAAGTTTCCCCAAGGTCTAATGATTAGGGTCAGAGCTGAGGCTTGAACTCAGGTCTTGTGGTTCTAAGCATAGCATTCTTTCCAATATGTCACACTACCTCTTTCTCTCCTCTTCCAATCATCTCCTCTTTCCCCTGACCCCTAAGTTCCTGTAGCCACAAGCACTCCAGCATACCCAGGATGGCTGCTAGCACAGGTTCTTAGATCTGCTTTTCTAAAGGAAAGCAACTCAAAATGGGTTAACAATCTTACTTTAATCAGTCAAACATATATCATTTGCCTAGTTCAGGGGAAAAGTCAACACCCTGAACTTCTGAGAATACAAACACAAGTTATAAGCAGACAAAAAAATACAGACAGAGAAACAGACCAGCAGACAGGGCTTCCAGCTGTCTGACCATTACATCCATATCTAGTTATTTACCAGAGAGGGAAGCACCAACATCTGGATTTTCAAAGCCGGGGCACCCAATGGCTGCCCAGAGTCTCATCTGGCCAAATAACACAACTCTTCCCAAAGTGAGCCCCAAAGCAAAACCTCACATCAGCATATATATAGTCTTCTCCTGGGTCAGAGACCATCACAACCCTCTTGACCTACTGCCCAATCACAAAGTAACAAGGTGTGGGCATTCCTGAAAAACAAGCCTCCTGCCACAGGCTCCCTGTGACCACATTCAGCCTATTAGGGGGAAGAGGATATTTTCAAATCAGGGAAGGTTCTCAGAGTCACTTAAGCTTATCAAAGGGCCAAGGAGCAGGGAAAATCTTCAGATTCCCATTCCCATAACAGTTCCCTGGGGCTCCATCTATCATAAAGATCTTTTTTAATCTACCCAACTATATATGCACTCTCTCTCTTTTGAATCCACAGAGCACTATTTACAACCTCCATTTCATCTATCTTATTGTGTTTTATATTTATTTACAGCCCTGTAACCTCCCTAAAAGAATGTAAGCTTCTTGAGAGAAGGGGCCATGTCTTCAGTCAATCAACAAACATTTATTCAGCCCCTACTATGTGTCAGGGACTGGGCTGGATAATAGGGATACAGAGTTTAAAATAAAAGTCCCTGACCTCAAAAAGTTTACCTTCTATTGAGTAAGAAAATATGTATAAATATAAGTATATAATTATAAATCTAGAACTGGAATATACTTTAGAAACCACCTAATCCAATACCCTCATTTTCTAAGTAAAGAAACCAGTGCCCAGATAGGTCAAGTGACTTGACCCTAGAATGTAATTGGGAGGAGGAGGAAGGGCGGAGGTGGAAGGAGAGGAAGGGAACAGCACTGGTAGCAGGGAGAATTCCCAAAAGAGCTTACATAGGAAATGGAATCTGAACTAAGATTTGAAAGAAACTAGGGATCCTCAGAGAGAGAGGTGAGGAGAGAATGCTCTGAAGTCTAAGGGACAGCCTGCAGGGGTATTATCATGTATGAGGAATAGCAAGAAGACCAGTGTGGCTTGAATGAAGAATGTATGAAAGGGAATAATGTAGAATAAGACTGGAAACATAAGCTGGAGCCAGGTTGTGAAGGATTTTAAATGCCAAATTATCAACATAATAAAATTCAACATTGAACGAATAGATAAATTTTGACTCCCATTTTTTTCTTGTTTGTAATTCAATCGCCATGATATTTGTATTATAAATGGCAAGATTCTGTATGTAAAAGCACTTTGATAACTCTGAAGTCCTAGGGTTATTATTGTATTCCTATTCCCATGAGGACTGAGATTTTATTTCTTTTTGTATCCCTTTAGTAGCATTGATTTAATTGAATTAGAAATAATAATAATGTTTCAATTCATTAAAGTTACAGGTCATATAGTTTAAGGAAGTCCAAATGATGATGATATTTAAATGATCTAAAGAACATAACCAAACTTGAATTAGTCCTTCTTTCTATACAAATAAACTTTTTTTTTTTTACAAATGTATTATGTTAGAGAACTCCTTGAAATCATTAGGTTTTATGACTTCTATAGTCCCTTCTAAGGCTTTATCATAACTAGAATAAGAATTGTGGTATCCACAGTATTCCTTGTTAGTATTAGTCTCTTTTATTATGGGATTAAGAAAAGTCATCTTGGGGGTGGCTAGGTGCCGCAGTGAATAGAGCACTGGCTCTGGAGTCATGAGGACCAGAGTTCAAATTTGGCCTCAGACACTTAACACAAAACTAGCTGTGTGACCTTGGGCAAGTCACAACTCCAATTGCCCTACGTTATCCCCTCCAAAAAGGAAAAAAAAAGTCATCTTGCTTTTAAATCTTGGACCAGTATGATAGAGTATTTTGAAGGGGCATAATGGGGTAATGGAAAGAATAATAGATTTAGAATTGAAGGACCTAGGTTTAAAACCTAATTTTGCTATTTACTTACTATGTGATTTTGGAAAAATTACTTGGCCTCTCTGGGCCTTAGTTTCCTCATCTATAAAAAAAACAGAGCTTTGTACTAAGTGATTTCTGAAGTCCTTCTCTTATCATTCAGTTGTTTTCAATCATGTCTGACTCTTCGTTACCCCATGTGGGGTTTTCTTGGCAAAGATATTGGAGTGGTTTGTCATTTCCTTCTCCAGCTTATTTTGCAGATGAGGAAGTTGAGGCAAAAAGGGTTATATGACTTGCCCAAGGTCACACAGCTAGTAAATGTCTGAGGCCAGATTTAAACTCAAGTAGATGAGTTTTTCTAAGTCTGGTGCTATATTCACTGTGTCACCTCTAAAGTCTTATGGTAATGTTAGTTAAGTAAATATAATGTACAAGATGTCATGTTGGCACTAAGGATACAAAGATGAAAAATAGTCATTCCTGACTTTTTAAGGAGCTTACAATGTGATCACAGGGTTTGAACAAATTGAGAAAAAGTATACTAAAGGTAGAATGAGATAGGGAAGAGAAAAAATTCAGAAAAAAATCCTGTTGGAAAATTTGAGATGAAAGTGATGATTTTTATCTGTGTAGCTTCTGATGCATACATACTCCACAAATATTTTCCAAAAGAAAAATCAAAATACCAATGGTCACTCTGTCCATGGTGGGTTTTTTTGTTTTGTTTTGTTTTAGGACCAGGTCACCCCAAAAAGTCTTCATGAAAGCCCCCAGCCCTCTAAAAGCTCCACTCTCCCCAGCGACAGCAGCAGTGACAAACTGATGGAAAAAACATCTTCCAGGGCCATGCTCCAGCTCCTACAAAGTGCTTTCAGCAAACAGGGAGCCCCCAATCAAGCACCAAAGAGTCAATCAGATGAAAAGCTGAAGATCCCCTATGAACACTTCTATCAAGCTCTGGAAAAATTAAACAAACCATCCCAGTTAAAAAATGCTGAGAATAGTCTGTATAGTGACTATGTGGACCTTTTCTACAACACGAAACCATACAAGCACAGGGATGATCGACTATTGCAGGCTCTGGTTGACATTCTGAAGGAAGGGAATTAAAGCGAGGTGACCTCCTGAGTTGGAAATGTTCATTCTTTCTCCCTTCTCTTATAATCCTGCCTGTGACTGATGTAGATTTTATATTTTATTCATATAATTATGTCCTTGCTTTCCATTGCTGTCTCGTACATGTACACATGCACACACACATTCAAGTACACACACATTCTTGCACACACACAAACACACACAATTTACTACATAAAGAGAAGGAGTTTGCTTCCCACTGAGAGCTTAGCTGTACTGGGGACAGTCACCAGGAGCTCTATTTAAAACATGTTTTCACAAGTGGAATGTTTTTTTTCTTTCTTTCTGGAATCAAAGTCCATTGGTGTTTCTCCCATCATATTTAAAATCCACTTCTAAGCTGCCTCTATTTTTTCCCATTTTCATTTCTCAAAAGAATAATAATTAAAAAAAAAAAACTCTGGGCTACAAAACATTAACAACAAAACTGCTGCAAAACACCAGGAGATGTGCCTACAGCCTTTCTTTCTGTCCCCTCCATGGCTGTTTCCTGTCTAGTAATGACTTTTAGGATTGTGATTCTTACAACTAAAGGGCTCCCCAAAAAGTCACTTAGGATCATAGATTTTTCAGCTGGAAAGGCCCTTAGAGGTCATCTAGCACCGCCCCTCGTTTTCCAGATGAAGAGCTGAGCCTTAAGGCCAGCCAACCAGGTGGGTAAGTGGAAGAGCCAGGTTGGAACCAGCTGTCTCCTCTGACTCTTATTTACTTAAAAATACAGGCTCCTTCCACTGAAACAGAAATGGGGAAATGAATTAAGCATGTGATTAATGTGGGCCATTGAGGCACAAAGATGGAGTTTTGACCTGGATTATCTAGCCTATATAGTTAGCAAAATATACCCAACATTTTGTTTGGTGTAGAACCAGTCATTGGATAAAAATTTAGTGTTTTTCCTTCTTTGTTCTCCTAATTCTCAATGTTTTCCTTTCCCTTTATATGCCCCTTTCTCAGAGCTGCACTTTCAGCTTAATACATAGTATTCTGTAAGTGAATTTCAAAAGCAAAAATCAGGAAATAATTCTGAATGAGAAGCCAAGAAAAAAAAAGACCACATATAAGCCAATATGTTACATGAAAGAGGATTTTTTGGTTTCTAAAATGTTAGCCTGCTCTTTGGCCTCTTCCCTACTCTCTTTTTTTTTTAGGCCCCTCATTCTCATGACCAACTTCTTTACCAAAGATACTAAGCATGAATAACATTAATTAAAGGGAAAAAATCCACACACATTATTTTCAGGCTGAATCTACACATTACAAAATAAAGGTGAGAATTTGTTATACTGTTAATTTAGGCCATATCTGTGGAGAGCCAAATCAGATAATTCAGGCATACAACCAACAACCCGACAATACCAAAAGGACCCTAAATAAGTTATATGGATGGGCATTTGCATCTCTGTAATAGATGCCAATCCCTCCTTCACTGTGTGTATGCACTGAAGGTTTCTGTTTTCTGCTTTTGCTAACTGTGATGCTCCCTATAGCTTAGTAAGCAGTTCCAGGATTTTAAACATGTACAAATCAGAAAGCACTATGAAGGTCTGCCTGATTCCATATAGTTTGGCAAAATGACCTTCCCCTTCCCTAATCCACATTTGAATTTGTGCAGAATGAGGAAACAGTCAGGATACAGCTCTGATATGATCATAATGCTTACAAACTGTCCTAAAAAATAAAATAGAATGATCATCCTGTCCTTGGAATTTCCATGTATTATCTGACGTTCAGTGATGTGTATAGTTTTGCCTGTGGTCACACTGCTAACAGTGTCTGCACCGGGACTAGAACTCAGGTCTCCCTGACTCCCAGCTCAGTGCTTAATGTATAATGCCTTCTTGTTAACCATGTTGAACAATATTAATTCATTGTTAAAATCTCAACCACCTCTTGTGCTGTGGCCAAAGGTTCCCCTAGTGAAGCTTTAATATGAAAACCACATCTTGTTTGAATGTTTCCAACCCAGAGTGTGTTGTATAGAGTTATTTTTATTGTTTGTCTTTCTTGGTGCCTGTGTGGGTTTTTGTGAAAATGTAAAAGAGGAAAATTATAAAATGTTTTGTCTCAGAATTTTAAATTCTATTTTCTTTACAGGTATTTATAATATATCAAAACTTTTATCAAACATGCAGAATTTTGAAAGGCACAATAAATTATATTAAAGAACCATATGTTTTCTTGAGAATGAGAAAGTTTCATCCAATAAAATATTTTTCAAAGGCATGTTCCTCTAGCAATGATGATACCTATATGTATGTGATGTGATGTTGCAATACCTTGTCTTATAGCATAATACAATATGTTAGCAGAGTCCAGAATCTGTGGTCGTAACATTTTTAAAGAAATTTCAAAGTGAAGCCCTGAATGTATTAACCAGGAAATGTCAAATATACTTTTAAATTAAAAGAGTAAATGGTTCCCTCACTGAGTCCAAAATAAAAAGATGGTGGGTATGGTAGAAATAATAATAAAAAAATTACCTAATAGAACTGCCCCTTTCTCACTTACTGTGTGTTAAAAGGGGATTAACAAGAGAAAAACATATCAAACAAAAAGAAATAATAGATTTTAGAAATCTTCTGGTTCAATCCCCTCATTTTATTAGAGAACTAAGGTCCAAAGGAGTGAAGCTATTTGTCCAAGGTCACAAAAGCAGGGATCTGTTTGAATCTACATTAAGAATTCAGTTCCTTTTGGAGTAACTGGTTTTTCATTTGTGTGTGTGTGTGTGTGTGTGTGTATGTGCACACATACACGTGCACTTGGGAGAGCACTCAATTTTACTTTTATCAACATTTGAAATTCAACTTAGAAATAATTATGTTTTACTTACCAAAACAATACAAAGCCCAAAGTGACTCTAATAACAATTAATGCAAATCATTCACTACTAAATAGCCTGACTTCATAAATTTATGTGCAGAAACAAAATTGGCATTGAATGATTCTATACCCTTATTCTTCATAAACAGCCTACAGGAGGAATTATGGTATACTCTGTTTAATCCAGACATGGAGTATTTGTAGATATATTCCAATACAATACAAATACTACTTGTAGAAATATTCCAAAATTATGTGGAGATTTGTAGAAAAACCAAGAATGATATCTATAGCACAGTGCTGAATCAACAGAGTCAGACATCACGATCCCTGTCTTCTGGCCACCTTCAGAACAACAGACAACACTGGTGCACTCAGACAAAGGACGGAAGAGTTTCTTAGTTTATCACATTCACATTGTGTTAATTCAAGAATAAGTCTAATAGAGCACAAAGCCTGGGAGAATAATGGGAAGTTATGATTTCAGCCGGATGAGATTGGTCATAACACTTTTCATCTTATTTCAGGGGGTAGGGAGGCCTTTCAGAATGGGTAGGAATCCAGTTCCAGTGGCTGCATTATCACTAAGCCTACTTTGCCTACCCCAATACAATGTTACAAACTCATCAGTTTGGGTTTTTTTTGAAGGTACTTCCCTAGAGAGAGAGTTGAGTAGGTGATATGATGAAATTAGAAGATCTTCCAACTCTTTAAGAGGCTAGGATCCATTCATTCAATTAATCAGCTTTTATCAATTATTACTTACCCAGAACTGTGCTGGGCATTGAGGATACAAAAACAAAAATGAACCAGTGCCCAACTCCAAGGAGATTATATTCTACTGGGGAAATGTGCACATGTGAGTAGGTACAAGGTGATGCAGGGGTTTAGGGGGATGAGGGAGGAGACACTAGCAGGGGTAGGAATCAGGAATATATGTGACCATTGAACTGAATTCTTAAGGAAACTAGAATGTTAGAATTCTAAGAGCTGGAGGCTAAGAAGGAGAGCAGGCTGGGGTGGGGTGGGGCATGGTTATTAGGGGTAGGGCATACAGATCAAGCAATAGAATGAAAGCCAGAGAGGGAATGTTGCACATGAAGAATAGGAAGTATACTTTTTTGACCGGACTTTGGAGTGTCTGAAACCTAAAAAGTTAGGCTAGAGCCAGATAGTGAAAGACTTTAAATGCTAAACAAAGGAGTTTATATCTTATCCTAGACCCAAAGATAATAGATAGCCATTGGAGATTTTTGAATGACTTATGCATTAAAAATTGCAATTTGGTCACAGAATGGAGGATGTATTGGATAGAGGAATAGTTGGAGACAAGGAAACCAATTAGGGGCTGTTACTACAGTTCAGGAAAGAGATAATGAAGCTCTAATCTAGAGTGGGGACTGTGTCAGAGGAGAGAACAGTATGCATATTAGAGAGGTTATGGAAGCAGCATTGACAAGAGATGACAACTGATTGGACATGGGAAATGACAAAGGTTGTGAACCTGGATAACTGGATAGTGTTAGTGTCCTTGAAAAAAATAAGGAAATTTAACAGAGGGTGGGGTCAGGGGAGAAAAGTAATGAAGTCTATTTTGGACTTGAACTTGAGTTGGTTCAGTGCCATACAACTGAAAATGTCCAGTTCTGTGACATTCTCTAGCTAAAATGAAGCCTTCAGCTTTTTTTTAAAGTGATAATCCTTGAGAAAAAGAACTCATTGAAGAGAAAATTATTTTTCTTTGATTGTACAATAGTAGGCATTTATGGAGTAACCACAGAGAACATTGTACTTTACTAGACATTATGGGGTTGATATTATTATAATTTGATCCTCAAACAATAATCATTTGGCAGTGAAATAAAATGGACCATTGCTGGGTTGAGTAAGTGTTGACAGCAAATTTAAGACAAAATTGAAAAGATACAAGCTATATACTAAAGGGCTCAAATGGATCTGTGATCTCATCAATTTGTATGTTGTCTTCAAAGATGAAGATCACAACTCATTCATGCTGCCTATCCTATGCTACTTTTTTCCATCTCTTCTCATGAATGTGACATAAGAATGTCAACCTAATGTGTGGGAGGGGGTCTTCTTCCCTTGGATACCAGTGGAGTGATCTACCTTCTTTTTCAATCGTACATTTATTTCCCTGAATACATGCTTTAGGGTTTTTCTTTGAAGTTCCATATTTGCTATATGCTGCAGTTTGCTCATATTCGCCCTGTGTCTCTCCACTACCCTAGTCTATAGTCAATAAATATTATTTAAGCATTTACTTTGTACCAGGCATTGTGCTAAGCACTTACAAATAGGAAAAAAAATAACCTCTGTCCTCAAGAAGCTTCCACACTAATGGGAGAAGACAACACACAAAAGGAAGCTGAAAAGGGCAGAGTGCAAAAGGGTACCTGGCATGAGAACATGACTGTCATTGGGTCGTGATGTTTGGAAAGTGGAAACTATGCACAACAACTGATGGTAAATGAAGTTAGTTAAGAAGTCTGATATAAAAGAGGAAGAGGTCATTGATCTGTCCTCCAATCTTCCAATTCGAGGGGAGAGGCAACTAAGGAGACGAAGGAGGTATTGAGTATCAAAGTTCAATCAGTCTCTAAGATGATGAGGTTTCATCTTGGGGGAGGCATGTTGCTCATGGAGTTGAAATCAAGCAGACCAGCTGATGGTAAATGAAGTTGAGTGCCTTCTGTGTAATTTTCACTTTTGATTCTTCAAAGACAGTAGTGTCCTATGATTTGTAATCATTAAATACCAAAAATAGAATACTGGTATTAAAAAAAATGGGTCTTTGCTTTCAGGAGATGTTTGAAGTCACTAAAAGAAATTTCCCGAAGGCAATCTAGTCTCACCTTCCCTTTTCAACTTGGACTCTACAACAAATCTTCCTTGTGATAGTAGCAAGCATATGTCTCCCTGGTTTTTACTTTGCATGCTCATTATATAGAATGCTCTACATACCTTAAAATGCTGTATAAGTGCTAGCTATTATGTGTGAATATTAGTATGATCTTAGAGTCATGGAAAAAATATTATCTCTATTGTTAGGACACTCTTAAGTCATCTCTTTACAAGTCATTACATCCTGCCCATCTTCTCCCCCTGCCTCCAGGTTAAGCCCCGGATGACTTAACACTTTTACCTCTAGAACCAGCCACCACTGCCCTATATATAATGTCTCTTTCTACTAGAATATAAGCTATTTGAAGGCAGGAACTGTTTTCCTTTTGCATTTTTATCCCCAGCTCTTAGCATAATGCTTGACATAAGTATTTGTCTTTAATAAGTATTGCTATTTGTACATGCATTCAAGGAATCCTGAATAATATTGATCTCTAGATGGGAGGTACTTTGTTAAAATACAGCTTTTGAGGTGATATTTTGCTCTACTAAATCAATTGCTTTTTAATGATCAATAAACAATACATATAGTCAGATCTTGTATCAGATATACACACACACATATCTCAAATGGTCAAGATTGGCTCGACTGTGGAATATCACTTATTAAAAACCTGCTTGTTCCCTATTAATATCATCATTGAGGATGCCCTTGATACAAATGCAGATTATTCTCATGAAAATTTTATGTAGATGGGAATTCAATGAGATAATATATGTGAAGTTTTTTTTTATAAATTTTAAATCATTATATAAATATTAACTGCCATTGGTCATATTAAAATAAGCATATAGGTCAGTGGTTGTTTTTCTCTCGGTTGTTTTTTTTCAGCATTAGTAAAGTATGAGATTTATTCCATTTTTTTTGCCCTCTACTTCTCTTTCAGATAAAATGCAAATTCATCCCTTATTGTCCTTACAAATATGTTGCCTCCATCATGGATCTCCTCTGTGCATACATGCTCTAATCTAGGTAGTTTTCATATATTTGTTCTCTTTAGTGTCATTTCTACTTCTTCTATAACCATGTCCATGACTGTGATGTTGAATCCAAGTGTGGTTCTCTTGCAATTAATACTGAAAAGTTTGCTATAGAAATTTTCACAGATCTTTTCTATTTTTCTTTGACTTGTTGTCCCCTTTCCATTTTCATCTCTAATGTCCTTAGAATGATTTTGGGTCTCTTACCCAGTTTCCCCTAAACTATTTTTTTTACCCTCCACCACTTCTCTCTATTTTAGGAGGCAATATTGTTCATAATCTTATGCCATCCTTATGTGTGAGATTTTTTACAAATGAGTTTCTAGTCTAAACCAGTGCTGCCTGTGGCTGCTATTTCTCTTTCTGGACAAGTAAGCCAATTTGATTTTCAGGCTCATTTAGTCTTTTTGTTATGGTAATTGATACATTTGGTTAAACTTCTTGATTATTTCGATAATAATAAAATTATTATTGTCTGTGTCTCTATTCTTTTTTCTATTCATTACCTTTTTTTTTTTACCATCAAAAACTTTTTGAATTGGTCAGGTTGATTTGTTTCAATTGCAGGCCATATGTCATTCTCATTTTTATTTTCCTAGTCTATACTAATTTTGATCTTTGTTCTAACAAGTTGAAAGAATAACTGTACACAGAGAAAAGATTCAGGAATGAGTCATTTCCTGTCTGTTAAAGTATATTCAATTACATTTCTCTGATGCTATTCAGTGCTCACCATATCCAACAGTAACAAAAGGCCAATTTTTAATTTCACCTTTAAACAACTTACAGCTTGGTGGAGAAATAAAATGGACAACTATGGATAAATATAAAAGCAAGTGTAAGATACTAGAATCTAAACCATATATGATACACATATAACAAAATCTATATGGATATTACCAAACACAGGAATGAATGCAGCAAAATGAGAAGGACAACAGGTTCATCCACGTTTATTAGGATAGATTTTTTAGGGAATGTGGATTTTGAATTGATTTTTAATGACCAAAAGGATGTGAAATGATAGAGGGTTGTTTCAAGCAATGGGAATCTGAATAAGACTAGAAAGGAAAAATAATGAGTGGTAGACAGAGATTCAGGCTGAAGGAAACCAATCTGTGTAGTTTTGTAACTACAGCTTTCCTGTAGCACTTCAGGAACCTGGGATGGTAAACTTCAGAAGGAATGGTATTCCCTAGCTTATGTCACTTTCACTCATGCCATTTTATTCATTCATTTTCTTTCCTTACACTGTGGTGAACCAGATGGCCACAATGTGTCTGACTAACTTTTCCTGAAATGTTTTTATTGCTAGAAATGTTCCAAATACCTAGTTTTGCTGTAGCAGCAAGCACCCTGACACACCCAGGATGGCCTGCTAACATTGGCTTTGTGATCTCCTTTACTGAAGGAAAGCAACCCTAAATGGGTCAATAATCTCCTTTTAATTACATTCACTAGCTCAAGGGGAAGGTCAGCACCCTGAACATAGAGGAAATATAAACAGAGAAAATAAAAGCAGAAAGACCAACAGACAGGGCTCTGACTGTCTGAATATAGCAATGTTGCTATACACTTTACATACATCACTGGATCAAGGGAGCACAGACATCTGAGCAGCCAGGGGGCTCTGAACATATGACTACTCAGAGTCTTGACCAGGTAATCAAAAGATCTTTCTCATGAGTGAACCCCCAAAGTAAAATGCCAGCCTCCAAGACTATATAACAAAGATTTGGCTCCTTATTGGTTCAGAACAAGAAAGCAGAAACCTACTTGACTCAGCACAGCTGTGAATTATCAGGGCTCAAAGGTGATTAATCTTTCAGATGTTTACAATTTAGCCTGAGCCTGGGAAACTGAACTCCAAAAAGAAAACAACAAAAAACCCACCTTGCTTGTGTTTCCATTTTGCCTACACATTTACAAAGAAAAACACGGAGTGTTGCTCACTCTACTGTCCTCCGTGGCACTTAAAGAAAAACAATATATTGACTGAGAAGCAAAAGGGCATGCTCAAAAGGACATAAAGACCAACTTGTTACCAATTTAGCAATAATTGAACACAATGCTGGAAAGTATCTCAACATTTAATGTCTTTAATGATTAACACAAAGCCTTTGATTTGGGTTCTGCTTATTATCCATTGCTTATTAAAGTACTATAAAATAGCATCAAATCAATAAAAATGCTAGAGTATTTGATGCCTATAATAAAAACTAATATGAGTGACAGGGAGACAGTTTAAATCTAATTTGCTTTTGACTAGATTTAAATACATTACCATCTCTTCTGAATCAAAATAAGTATGGCTTCCAAATTAGTGAAGGGGTCAAATGAAAATATTTTATTATCATGTCCATGGGTGACAACAAGGACCAATGAAAAACATATCAAAGAGCTCTTTCATACCACCAAGAGTTTCTTCATCAATACTAAACATCATTTGAACACATTATGTATAAAATACTTGATGTATTACGAAGAAAGATGGAGACTAGAGCCTTGAAGTTTGAATCCAGAGGCCACATTGGACTAATGGGTGAGAACTATCCTTACAAATATCTCCTCCAGCTAAGACATTTCAAGCATAAAGATATCAAAGAGAAGGTTGTGTCCGAACATATTTAAAGACTTACTGGAACCCTAAAATCAAAACTGTACAAGCAGAACACATTTAAAGCAAAATGTACCTACATAATGCCATTCTCAATATTTACTTTTACAACTATAAAATGCAACATAACAAATGTGGAAAGAATACTAACAAAACATATACAGTGATAATGAAACATAGAGTCCACTACTTTAGCATGACTATAAGAAGATTCACCCAGAAAGGAAAAAGAGAATCGATAAACAAATTTAAAATTTACAGTCTTTTGGAACAAACATACATCACTTTACCAAACAATAGTCAAGGTAGATAATAGATGCACATTATTAAAATTAGCAAATACAACCAAATGTGATTTACTGCAGAGTAGAATCTGTGCAACAACTAAAATCCAAGAACAGAACCAAAAAGCCCTCCATTGGAAACATTCATGTGAACTCAGCCTAAATATATCAACATGGTAACATCAAATAAATGATTGAGTCTGGTGAATTTATTTTTGAAAACAGAGGGGTTTAGCATGACAATTCAAGGACCAGTTCATCAGCAGAAATAAAAGAAGGATTATCCTTAAGGAGCACAGATAGTGATCAATATGGATTGTGAAAGGAAATAGTAGAAAGTGTACAACACATCACTGTAATCTATAAAGATTTACAATATACCAGACATGTAGGAAGACATGATCTAATGACTAACATTGTGTGTCAGAAGCTCCCTATCTTTCAAGCGCTGACAGAGAAATCCTTATTAAAACCATAGACCTCAAAATGTCCTGGAGAACTCAACCACAAAATTAGACCCTGGATCACAATCACCCCCTGGATATGACCTTGATCTGTAAAAACTTTAAACCAATGTTTTAATAGGTGGAATCATGCCAAGTACTCATAATCTCCAAACTACATGGGCTGAAACAATTTCAGAATATAGATACCCAGCAGAAGAGATTAAAGTTACATGGGAACAAAATGAGGTACGTTATCATGAGTTATACTGAGAATGCTTTTCAGTGGGCCTATGGAGGATGTTTGCAAACTAATACTTTTATTCAGCTACAAAAAGCTGATATTTTATCAATTGTTCATAAACATTAACTTTAAAAGAATGAATAGGAGGGTAGTGATTTGTTCCCAGACAATTTCTATCTGAGTGCAATCAAATAACAATGATAATAGCTCATTACAGTTTTCAGAAAGCTTTATTTACAATCACTCTGTGAGGTAGATAGTGGTAGTATTATTATCTCTGCATTACAGGTGACAAAATAGACTGAGAGGTCAATAAAGTCATCTAAGTTCACACAACTGAGAGGTAGACATGGAGTAGGGGTAAGTGCACTGGTTTGAGAGTAGGGAGACATAGGCTCAAGTCCTGACTCAGCCCCTAGATATGAATTAACTGCCTGACCTTGGGAAAGTTTCTTAATTTCTATGCTTCAGTTTCCCCAAGTATATTTAATAGGGCAAAGCCAGGAATACACTAGTTTCCAACATGGGTCAGTGTTTTATGACTATCCTCTGGCATAAGAGAGTCTCTGTAGACAGGATCTAGGGTTTTCCAATTGATCCTTGCTTTCTACAACTGGCTCACAGTGTCATAATCTCCCAGTTAGAGGAACCTGCCATGATGACCTTAAAATTAAGAGGCCTCATCTTGTAACAGTGGTTTCCATGCATAGATTCTATGATACAGCCTCCTTTAAGGGAAATTTGTCATAGCAGTCTCAAGACCACAAGGTCCAAACTTAGACAGTTTTACTAACTAAGCTGATACCTGAGTAATCTGCCCCCAATTGTATCATGTAGGAAGTTCTCTTTCTTCTTCTCCCCCTTGGGCTAAGTTCTTCTTTGAGGGTGTTAGGCAAATACTCAAACAAAATCAATATTAATGGTTGTTGAAATTATATAAGTATTTTATATAATAATACACAAAACCAAGAGGAACTGAAATTTCCCTGCCTGCCATAATCTGGATAGCTAGGAAAAAAGGAAGAAAAGAAATGGGAAGATGGGAGTGAGGGATCATGGGCAATGGTAGAACCTATTTCTCCCCGGGTGGACGGAGGAAGTGCAAGAAGGAGCTGTTGGCTAGCCTGACATTCTACATCACCCCAGGGAGCCACAGGTCACTGTCTATGCAGGTCTAGACCTATCATTAGTTTGTAGTCTGTACAAAGCCATAGTTCCTTATTCCTAGCCATTATTCAGTCCCATACAAAATTGACCATCTAACAGCTCCCCACAGCCCATCCTGCAACTGCATACAACAATTTCTTCTTCTTAGAAATGCATCCAAAGTCAAGGGCAGGATAATTGCAACTTGGGGAATACTGGGCAAATCCATATCAGCAGGTAGTACCTGGCATCCCAAGGTTTCCATGGCAAAGTTTCTGTGGGTGGTACTAAACCCAAAGTACAAGTTAAATAAAGAAATGGAACTAAGTAATGTTTAAGGTCACTCCAAAGCCAACATTCTGTAAGTTGTATTTTTTTAATTTGAATAAATGAGAAGCAGATTTGTGCTATCTTGGGCCAAGTATTCACTGGCCCAAATGCAACTTCATGATCTGGAAAGGCTGAATTAATGAAGTAGATATAAAAAATTATAGGTGCAGCTTTCCAGGTCACTCCTAAATGGGACACACTCAGATCAATAATGGTGCATTTAGGTGATATAGTGGCTAGAGTGCTAGGCCTGGAGTCAGGAAGACTCATTTTCCTGAGTTCAAATCTGGCCTCAGATACTTACTAGATGTGTGACCCTAGACAAGTCACTTAACCTTGTTTGCCTTAGTTTCCTCATCTATAAAATGAAGTAGAGAAGGAAATGGCAAATCACTCCAGTATCTTTGCCAAGAAAACCCCTAATGGGATCACCGTCAGACACAACCAAAAAAACCCAGATCAATAATAGCAGCTGAACAATAAACAGTTTGTAGTATCCAAAGAGATACTCTCCCTGCTTGGTGTTGGTTTGTAGACAATTCCTCAAAAGGTATTTAGATGATTCTCATTCTGTGTCTCCTCCACAAAGAGGTGTTCATATGTTTAGAAATCATTTCAGCACAATTAGTCCCTGGTGGGCTTATGCCCAAGGAAAATTAAAAAATGCCTAAGGACAGATAGAGATCTGGCCTCTGAATCAGAAAGGCCTGGGTTCAAATCCTGCTCCTGGTCCAAGCTGACTATGGGACCCTCACTTTTCATTTACCTTCTCAGTGCCCCAGGCAATTGGGTAGTGGGGGTGGGGTAGTGAGCAAGGTCAGGATATGAAGTCTGGTTTTCTCATTCTAAGTCCAAGGTCCTTTCCACTAAACTAAGAAAAGACCTAAGCTAATTCTTGACACTGGACACTCGGTAAGAACAGTGTCTAAACCTGCCCTGAAATCAGGAGGACCTGAGTTTAAATCTGAACTCAGACTTACTAGCTGTATGACCTTTGGCCTTAACCCTAATTGCCATGCCTTCCCCATCCCAAAAGACCAAAAAAAAAAATATAAGAACAGCATCTAAGAGACATGATGAGACAGAGTTAAGCTGAAAAATAATCCACCTCTGTCCATGCTTCAGTTTGCTTCTTCCCTTTATTTCCTGGGCAAATCTTTTTGACTCATTTGAATTAAGGGAAGATGGCCTTTGCCAACATGTGAACAAGGTTTCCTAAGAGCATAGGGGTAGGCTGGTGACTGTGGGAAAGAAAAAAGAAAAAATTCTTTCAGGGTGATATTTGGTGGCTTGCCAATGGAATTGGAAGCCAATTAATATTTGCCAAATTAGGCTATAAGTGAAAGCTGAAAGAGACTATCAAAATCCAGTTGGAAGCAGGGTCAATGCAGCATTAAAACAAACTGACTTCAAGATTTCACAACTGATTGAACTTTGAGCCATTGAACAGACAGAAGTGTCTGGGATAAGGGGAGCTATTTATTCATTGTCAAGTTTTTGAATACATGAGTAAAGCAATGATAAATACAAAGAGAGAGGGGGTGGTCATGAAGTTTAGATGAGAAATACCATGTTAGAACTTGTAAAAATGCTGTCTTTTGTTCCTTTGCAATTCTTTTCCATTCTTCATGAGCATCATTCTTTAGCATGGGCAGAATTCTTCCCAGTTTTTCAACTGTGATTTGTTCTATTTTGAGGCAATGATGCATGCTACAGTGTTACAGCAAATTTGGAGGTGCTCTCCTACAAAGTTTAATGAAGGGAGAGCTTCCTCTTGTCTCTGCTCTAACCTAGAATGGGCTAGGATTCTTGAGGAGGACACTGGGTGGACTTATATCCTTGTCATCATTTGGACTCGGAAGAATCCCAACGTCCATGTTCCATTTTGGTCCAGATCATAGGCATGCTGGTAAATGCTGGACATCAAAAAGATGCACTCAATACACTTTCAAGTTTAATTTGCATTATTAGCATTTTATTTATATTAACATGAACATTATATGACTACAATATAACAATAACATGATATGAACATTAACAATAATAATATTAACATTCTTCAACATTTTCTTAACTCTAGATGAATGACAAAAAAAAAATGAATCCATCCCTAGTTTGTATCATTTGCTGTTTTGGAAGCTGCAGATTCTCATGATGAAAATTTAACAATTGTCTTACAAACACCAGTGTAAGCTAGTCCAGACCCACATCTCTTAAAACAGTCTCCTTGAGTAAAGAATCAGGATGTCACAGTCTTAGAAATTCACCTATAAAAACATTCTCTAGCTTGAAGTTCACACTATTTTATTCCTGACTTCCAATACTTGAGTGAACATGAGGTAATCCAGACCCAACTTATTTATTTTGTAGCTAACCCATGTCTAGAAAATCTGATCAGTGTCCTCATTTAGTAACCGACCCAAGGATTATATCCCATGGTCATTCACTTAGATAGAACCCACTTATGCTCTACAAGCTAATATTTGACTCTTCAAGCAGAATTCAAGAATGCCATGTGTCTGAAAAGCCCTAGAATACAAAAATACAAATGAGGGCCATTTTTCCTTTGTACCAAATATTGAAGGATCAATTCCTTATGCTCAATATAGTACTTAGTGATAAGCCATGACAGGCTTACTTCTAGGTTATTCCAGTTGTCTTTCATCTTTCCTTATCCTTCCTTCTTCCAATAAACTCCACTTTAATGTATTTTTGGTCAAGCTTGTGAATCTTCTTCCAGGTATCCTTTTCTTAGTCCTCTCAAAAGACTCTCCTTTCCTTCCCAGAAGGCTATCATTTCAATATTGTAGATCCTGGCCTAGAAAGCCAAACCTTGTTCTTTTTTCTCATCTATATAGTCATTCACTTTCCCTATCTTCCTTTCTCTTTTAATGAAAAAGTCATCTATGCCCAGGAATCCGTCAGTTTCTTACCCATTCAGTTTGAAGCCTTGAAAACATTAGTAAACAACCAATGGGAAGATTAAAAGTGAGAATTCTCAAGTTGTGTCAAATGCTGTTTAATGTACAGGAAAGAAAGAACAAATTGATAGAAGGTAGAAGGGGAAAATGTAGGCATTAGGGAAAGAAAAGGAATCTCTCTTTCTCTCTCT
>NW_027185764.1:51758484-51856997 GCF_028583685.1 Petaurus breviceps papuanus | reverse complement strand
TGTGTGTGTGTCTGTATCTCTCTGCCTCTGTGTGTGTATCTCTCTCTCTCTCTCTCTCTCTCTCTCTCTCTCTCTCTCTCTCTCTCTGCCTCTATGTGTGTGTCTGTCTGTCTCTGTCTCTCAGAAAAACATTGATTTTTATGGGATTGATTTAGATGGGATCTTAGAACTCATCTAATCCAACCCCTCTCCTATAACATATAACGGAATTGAGGCCCATAGTGAGTGAAGAGACATGCTGAGATGCCTTAACTATTAGAAGCAGACTCATACTAAAGCTGTCTTGGGAATAAAACCTGGATCTCCTGACTCCTAGGTACAGTGGTTCTCTTTTTCTCTTCATAATGATCTTGGGTGGGTTTTTTCTATTCTTTTTTTTTTTTTCTATTTTGATTCTTTTACTAAGAGAAAAATAAGCCTCACCATTATTTCAAGCTATACAATTCTCTTCAGCCCTACACTGACAATGATACATGTCATCATTTTAGGCACTGAATCACAAGGACAACATGTAATACTGTGTATTTTGATAAGGATATGTACTTTTGACAGAACTGTGGTCTGTTCGTTATTTCTCATGCTGATATCAAAGTCCCCTTATGAAATAAAACAATAAAAGTTAAATAAGGAAACAAGCCATATGCCAGACCTATTAAACACAGTTGGAGCACAGAAGTTCTGCATCTGGGATCAAAAAAGCTCAAATGTGTGGTAGTCCTAAACAAATATTCTCACCAGGCAACCGAGGACTGGGTGGCCGCATTAGCTCATTATACATCAATAGCTAAATCAAATGCTGCAGCCTTCAGTGCAAAAGGGCAAAGATATTATCAATCATTTTAAAATATTTTAATTTATTCACATTCTTCATTAAATTATGCCTGCGCAATCATTGTCATTTTGCTTTCCTTCAATGATGACACGGTTTTGCATTCAAGTAGGAGAACTTTCAAATCTAAGAAGCCTTTTTGTTGTTCTTGTAAACTTGTATAGTAACTTCAAACTTTTCCATCAGAACTGCTCTGAAAAGTTATTTGTATACAAGGCTCTTTAGTATCTATGGGAAGTCATTTCTAGGGTTAGGACTGGAATTAGGAGATGTGGGTTTTGCTGCTTATAAGATGAAGATTGTTGGGGCGGCCAGGTAGCCCAGTGAGTAAGAACACCGGCCCCAGAGTCGGAATGACCTGGAATCAAATCTGGGCTCAGAAACTGAGCATCACACCCAGAAATAACTGGCTATGTAACCTTGAGCAAGTTACTTAATCCCAATTGCTTTAAAAAAAATGAAGATTGTCAAAGTGATCAGGAAGTTAGGTCCTAGAAAATAGCTTGTTGTTCCTGGGAATTTTTTCTCTCTCCTCTGCGGCTGAGCCAGAAGATGGCAGGCCACGAATAGCTAGAGACCTTCTCTGGCACCATGTACAACCTGCTTGGCACTCTTTAAAAATGCACATCTCTCCATCATTCCAGCTTGATCCAAATGTCCAGTCATCTATCCCCTAGGCCAGTCAAGCAGCAGAATTATCTATAGAGCTGGTCTAAGTATAGACTGTTTAGCAAACCTCTTGTGCTGAAAAATTTGGCCCCATATCAGGGACCAGATGTCTCACTTTCAAAATGACAGAACTTTCAATTCTGCCACAGCCATAATTTTCTGTCCCTATTTCATATGGCCTCTGAGACTTCAAGCCAAGCCAGTACCTACTGCTACCAAGGTCCCAGACTTACAAGCTGTTGCCTGCTACAACTAGATGGGAAGCAGCTCCTCCATCTTCTCTCCCTCCATCCCCATACCACCCACCATAGTGAATTTATTTCACAAGCTAATATGGGTGGCAAATTGTCCTGGGCACTCAGTCTAGAGTATAGAGGCAAAATACCATAGTACCAGAAAGTGGAATATCTAGGTAAAAGCTAAGTGAAAAAGAGAGAAATGGCCATCAGAGTTCCTGAAATTAGGCTTGGTATTTGCCTAGCATTTTATAGTTTTCTAGGCACATTTAATACTCACTGATATTAAGACATCTGACATGAGTTCCCTCAATTGCCTTGTTATGTACTTCAAAATGTCTTTATCTTTAGTCACCTCATTCCAATTAAATTCAACAAGCTTTTATTGAGTATCTATTACGTGTTACCTTGCTCCATGAAAATCTTCTCATCAGCCATCTTGCTGCTGGACCATGGACGATGCTGAGGAGGACTCAGCCTTTTCAGTTCCAGAACTTCTGTCCTGGAGAAGTCAGTAGAACCCTATGATTCTTATAGCAGTTCTCTTTGTGGTGGCAAAGAAGTGGAAATTGCCAGGATGCCCATGAGTTGGGGAATGACGGAACAAGTTGTGGTGTGTGATTGTGATGGAATACTACTGTGCTATAAGAAATGATAAGCTCGATGGTTTTAGAAAAACATGGAAAGATTTGCACGAAATAATGAAGAGTGAAACGAGCAGAACAAAGAGAACATTGTATATAATAACTGCTCTATTGTTATAAGAACTACTTCTAGCAAATAAATTATTCTATTATAAATACCCAAATTAATTATAAAGAACATATGAAGGAAGATGCTATCTGCATCCAGAGAAGGAACTGATAGAAGTATGTATGGAATAATTCTACATACACACATACATATATGTGTGTGCAAGTATGTGTGTATGTATGTACACATATACATAGATATGTAGATATATAAATATACCTATTTGTGTCTAATGGTAGCTATCTCCAGGGTAGGGGGGGAAGGAAAGAAAAAAAAAGAAATTTACATGACAATTTTGTTGTAAATGTGAAAAGAATAGCAAGGTGTACATAGTAGATTTACAGTTTTATATGCAATCATCTTTTTATTATACTATTTTATGGTAATGCTTGTGTTCCATAAATTAAAAATAAAATAAAAAACAAATGTTAAAATAGTTTTTGCACATAATTGGAAAAATAATATTTAATAGATGTTAAAAAAATAACCTTATCATTCTACTCCAGAAACTTAATACCCCAGTTTTTTTCTTTCTAGCTACCTTGCTGACACTAGCATCTCTTTCTGCGTTTTCCCCACCCAACTTTCCAACTCTGGAACCATAATCAAAGCAATGCTTCCATTGCTATTGTAAAAGGTATGTCAATCTAATCCCTTATGGCTCTATTAGCCGTCCTTGTAAATTTCCAAACCAAAATGCTCCTCCCTGACCATCACTCCGCAGTATTTACTATTGCCCCTCTACTCATAAGAACATAAGCTTCTTGGAAATAAAGTCATTGCTTTTGTAGTTGTATCTCCACTACCTAGCACACTGTTTATTATATAGTAAGCACTTAATAAATGTTTTTTTCATTCATTCAGTGGGGATACAAAGACAAAACAGAAAACCATGCTTCCCTTGAGGAACTTACATTCTACTGTGGGGAGGGAACAGGACGTGAATAGATAAGCATATGCAAATTATGTATGGAATAAATATTAAAGAAATTGGGAGAGAGGAGAGCACTTACTGGGGTAATCAGAAAAAAAAACACCTTTTTTTTCCTTTTTGGAGGGAGGAAGGCAAAGCAAATGGGGTTAGTATAGTATGTCAAGTATCTGAGGTCATATTTGAACTCAGGTCCTCCTGACACCAGTGTCAGTACTCTATTCACTGTGCCAGTGAAAAGCTGCCCCCAGAAAATAACTTTTAAAAGAGATAAAAGCACTTCAGAGAGACTGGTAGGGAGCTAGAGGCTACAAAAGACAGAAAAGTGAGAAGTGTATATATTCCAGGCATGAAGAATAGATAGCCAGTACACGGGCAAGAAGGAGGTCATCTATGGGGAACAACAAGTTGAACAGACTAGAATGTAGAATGCATTGGGGGTAGAATTTTGTAATCAATCTGGAAAGATAGACTAGATCTATACTGGACAGGGCTTTAAATGACAGAATGCTTTGGAGTTGACTTACCCCTCTCCCTCAGACCTACAGTCTATAAATTTACAAATCCTGTCAATCCCACCTCCAAAATATCTTTCAGATTTCTTCCTTGCCTTTCATTCCTGCTGTCTTTATTATAATTCAGACTTTCTCCTTCCCTTTTGCCTAGCCCTATATTATTTCCATAGCTACCTAATCATTCTTGTCCTTTCCAGTTTCTTGAATTGAAATTCCATTTCAATTCCTATTTTGTGTTGTTAGGTTCATCTTCCTAATTTAAAAATATCACTTCATCAGTCCACCATTCAGAAACCTTTGATGGTTACTGAACAAAGTTCAGATTCTTTAACCTGACATTCAAAGTCCTCCATAATCCAATACCAATCTACTTTTGAAGCTTCATTTTCACACTATTCACACTCTATTCTCCCAACCAAATTGGACAATTCCATCCCTGCCTGCCTCTACAACCTCACTTATACTGTTTCCTTTGCCTGGAATACCCAGTCCAACATGTATACCTGTAGAATTCCTACTCATCCTTAATACCCAGCTAATATGTTACTTCCTTCCTAAAGCCTTCTATAAGTTTCCTTCCTTGGAATTTTAACGATACTATTTTTTGCATCTCTCTCACTTTACATATTCTATTACAATGATTTGTGCTTTTGCCTCTCCCTATTTCATTGTAAACTCTATGAGGGTGGAGACTGTGCAACTGTTTTTAAAAAGCTCTGTTTTTTTTAATTAATTAACTAATTTACCTTTAGTTTACAACATTCAGTTCCACAACCTTTTGAATTCCAAATATTTTCCCCCCTCCCTCTCCTCTCCCCTCTTTCCCCCCATGGTCACATGCAATTCTATATAGGTTCTACAAATACCTTCACATTAAACATTAGTCAAGTTGTAAAGAATGATTATAACCAACAGAATGAATGAGAAAGAAGAAACAAAACAAAACAAAAAAGAGAGATAGCAAGTAGTTTGCTTCAATCTGTGCTCAGAGTGTAATTCTTTCTCTGGATGTGGATAGTCGTTTCCATCATGAGTCTTTTGGAGCTGTCTTATAGCTTTGCATTGCTGAGAGGAGCCCCATCTTTCAAAGTTAGTCATCACAGATACAATGTGTCTGTAACTGTGTACACAGTTCTCCTGGTTCTGCTCTCCTCACTCAGCATCAGTTTATATAAGTCTCTCCAGGCTATTTGAAGTCTTGTCTGCTCATTTCTTATAGCACAATATTATTCCATTACATTCATATACCACAACTTCTTTAGCCATTCCCCAATTGATGGGCATCCCCTCATTTTCCAATTCTTTGCCACCACAGAAAGAACTGCTATAAATATTTTTGTACATACAGGTCCTTTTCCCACTTGTATGATCTCTTTGGGATACAGCCCTAGAAGTATCACAGCATTTTTAGCGTAGCAAGCTCCTCTATTGAATGAATGGATGGATAGATGGATGGATGGATGGATGGATGAATGAATGAAAAACAACCTCCATGAGGTAGGTAGGACAGATATTAGGATTCCCATTCTATAAATGAAGAGATTCCTTTGGTCTCTTCCCTCTCCTCTCATCCCCCCCCCTTGTTTTTCTCTCTCTCTCTCTGTCTTTCTGTGTCTCTGTTTCTGTCTCTCCTTTTTCCATCTCTCTCTGTGTCTGTCTCTCTCTTTCCCTCCCTCTCCCTCTTTTTCTCTCTCCTCCCCTTCCCTCCCACCCTTTCCTTCCCACACTCCTTCCCTGCCTATATCCACTGTGGTTTCAATTATCCCCTGAGTGCCCACAATTCCCAAATATATTTCTACCTCCAACTTCTCCCCTGAATTCTAGTTCCAAGTTTCCAGTTGTCAACTGGCTATTTCCACTTGATGCCCAGCTGGCACCTTGAAATTGAACTAGTACCAAACTCATCATATCCCACCCAAACCTCTACTCTTGTTTGATGCCATCTCTATTTTTCCAGTCGTCCAGGCTTAAAATCTTGAAGTCATCTTTCACTTTTTTTCCTTCATCGCCTCCCATGTCCAATCAATTAGCAGGTTTGCTCAATTCTAGCTCCATCGCATTTCCTATGTCCATTCTTTCCTGTCCATCCTACCTGATCCCTCTCCACTTTAGACCTGTATTATTTCTCTCCTATAAACTGTATTCACTTCCCTGCTCAAAACCCTTTCATGGCTCTCAGTTGTCTGTGGGATAAAATAAAACATTCTTATCCTGGAATTCAAGACCTTCCACAATCTGGATCCAGCCAACCTTTCCATCTTTGTCCTACTTTATGCATCCTATATACAAAACAAACTGAATTAGAAGAGTCAAGATTTGTCTCTGTAACTTCCACCCATCACTCTTAGGTCTTCTGTCTTTGGGGGCCAAATAAAACAAGTCTTAAATCTTCTTCCATGTGACAGCTCTTCAAATATCTGATATCATCAAATGTTAGCAAATCATTGAAATATCATCAAATATTGCATTCTTTCTGTATCCTTTCTTCTCCAGGCAAGACATTTCTGGTTCCTTCAATCACACCTCAGATGACCTAGTTTTGAGTCCCCTTATTGTCATCACTGTGTTTCACTTTGCACATTCTAACTTGGCAAAGTCCTTCCTAAAATTCCAAGAATTTCCAAATTCTAATTCAATTTCCATTTGCAATTCCAAAATTCCTCCAAGAAATGAAAATAACACTACAGGTGTAGCATTATCATGATAGCATATATCAGAATTTCAATTTCATTGAGTATGAATGATATTCCTTGATTATTATTGAGCTAAAAACCACCTCCAATTTCTTTTCCAGTCATAACACCAATCTAGATTGCTTAGAAGACTCTGAAAATTAACAGATGATGATGATACAAAAATAAGGAAAGGCAATTTTCATTGCCTGGCTCATTTCCAAACACTATAGCTAGAAGCACCTTCAGCTATACAAATATTTTCCTCCTCTTCCTCTCTCTCTCCTCATCCCTCCCTTTTCTTCCCTCTCATTCATACCTCCTCTCTTCCTCTCTGTTAAGCAATATCTATTAATGGAGTACATATCAATCAAAAACATTTGTTAAGTCCTTACTGTGTTCTCAGAACTGTGCTAAGCCCTGAGCTTTCAAATTCAAAGTGAGTTAGCCCTTTCTCTCAAGAAGTTTATGGGGATACATAAAGCCAAGCATAAGCAGCTTTCCAGAGGACTGCTGCTGTGAACAGCTTTCAAAGTTCTGATTACATAGTATAGCGAACTCTATTCAATAACAAATTAGAGCAAAATGTTTACAGAAAATCAAGGTACAGAATTCACAATGTTACAACTTAACAACTTACCACTAAAATGGCTACATAGTTTCCACCAAAGTGATCACACAGTTTTCAACAAAAGTCAAAGTTAACCACCCATGGAGTGCAATTAAGTTACAACTTCAACAGTCACTATTCAGTACTCTCTTAAGGGGCAATAGAAAATACAAAAGCCATCCACCCCTAGGTCACAAGTAAATTACAATTTTATCAGTCACTGCTCAGTATCCTATTTCATCAGTCACTACTCAGTACCCATGGAGAAGTCTTTTCATCTTGAATTGGGGCAGGATCTCAGCTCCCATGGTTCCTCTTCCATGGTCCCAGCTCCCACCTGAATCGAACCAACTGCCACCTGAGTTCAAAGGCAGACAGCTCCCAGCTCCTTGTCCAGCTCTCTGCGCAGTTCCTGCTTCACATTGGGGCTCATAGTATCCAGTCTATCTCAAACCCTTCACAATCTCTGTTCCTGGGAAGAAAAGGTTTAACAAAGCCACAAGAACATTCATAAACATTAACAAAGTCACAACAATATTTGTACAAAGTACCGACACCACAGTCATGCTTCCTCAGTCTTCTGCAGCTCCGGCTGGCCCTTGGAAGTCCTCAGCAGCTCTGCTGACCCTCAGAAGGCTTCATCAACTCTGGCAGCACAAGTTCTGTTCTCAAAATCAAAATCACTTTATCCAGCCTCCACGTGGCCTGCTCCAAGAAGTTCTGTCTCAGTTCTCAATTCTCATTCCTCTTCTCAATTCTCAGTTCAGTCTTCAGTCCAGCAGCAGTTGCCCTGCCTCCACAATGCTTACCCCTAGGACATTCTGACTGTCCATCTTCTTAAGCTCTTCCTTAAATATGGGATAGCTCCTCCTATTCAGTCCCTTCCTATTACATCAGCAATATTTCTTTAACAGAGGTTTAATTTGAAACTAGGTGCTAAGTGCCTCTTAGCTTGGCAATACAAAGGGATCTTCAGATTTCATTACTATTACAGGATACTGTATGATGAGTGTGTATGTGTGTATGCATACATGTGTATATGTATACATGCATAATTTATATATACATATAAGTAGAGTGCATAAGTAAATATGTATAATGCATACTTACATATAAATAAATGTAAATACAAAGTAATTGGGGAATATTAACAACTGGGGGAACCACAAAAGGTCTCTTGAAGAAGGTAGCACTTGAATTGAGTCTTCATGTGAGCTAGGGGCTCCCAAAGGTAGAGGCAAAAAATTGGAACATTCCAGGAGCTAGGGTCAGTCTGTGCTGTGGCATTGAGCTGGAAGATAGGATGTCATCTATGGGGAACAGCAAGTAGTCCAATATGGCTGGAATATGGATATGTGAGAGGGAACAATGTGGAATTAGATGACAAGATAGGTTGGAACCAGGCTGTAGTAAAATGATTTAAATGCCAAAGAGAAGAGTTTATATTTAATCTTAGTGGATAAGTGGTTAGAGACAGATCACTTGAGGGAGGCAGTAATCAGGTAGCTCAAGGACGCCCCCCAAAGTTCAACTTTGTTATAGGTGATGGGTGATGTTGTGATCTCTGAGGCTCAGGAGGACCATCCCACAGCTCCAGGAGCAGGCAAAGGTGTGGCCTGGGAGATTCCAACTGGGAGACAGTACATTGCAGGGTGAGGTCTAGGACCTGGAGAAGACACTGGATAAGAGGCCTAGATCTGGTTCGGACAGTAGGAAGGCCCTGGAATGAAGACACAGGCTGAGGGCAGATGCTTGTGTCCAGGGCTGCAAAGAGAAGGGGAAAGACCCAAAGCAGAGCATTGGAATAAACACCCACATAGGGGGCAGGGCATGGATTGTGATTCTTCAAGTAATACTTAGAAAGACTAATCAGACATATAAGAAGAGAACCAAGACAGACCAATGTTTTAAAAAAGAAAAGGACAAGGAATGCCCTCTTTCTCCTCTATTTTTGACATAGTTCTAGAAGCACAAGCAATGGCAGAAAGGGAAGAGAACAAAAATAAAATTATAACCATCATGAAGAAGAGATAAAATTGTCTCTATTTGCAGGTTACATGATAGTTAAAAAAAAACCCTTAGAGATTCAGTGGAAAAGCTAATCAAAATGATTAACGGGTTCAGCAGGACACAAGATAAATCCATAAAAGTCATAAAATCATTAAATGACATAAAAAGTCATTCAACATTTCTCTACAATGCTAGCAAAAGTTAAGAAGAAATGGCACTAAGAAATTTCTCTTAAAATAATTAACAAAATGGATAAAATATTTAAGAATTAGCCTAAAACATATAAGATTAGACACACACACACAAACACATTTACTCACTTATTCACTCACTCACAACTATAAAACATCCTTTACAGAAAAATGAAAAAAAATAACGAATTGGAGATAGATTCACTGGTCCTATTTGGACTCTGCCAATGTAACTTGAATATCTAAATTAATATATAGAGTGTTATATCAGGATACTTTACAGAATGAGATAAAATAAATTCATCTGGAAGAAAAAAAGGTCTAGAATCTCAAGGAAATTAATGAGGAAAAAAACCATGAATGAAGAGGGCATAGACCTCAAAATATATCATGAAGCAGTAGTCATCAAAACTATTTGAATATTTTTAAAGCAACAGAAAAGAAAATCCACAGAACAGACTAAAAAAGCAAGATATGGAAACAACTTAAAATAGTAAAGTAGGATTTAATAAACCCTAAGACATAAATTGTTGAGGAAAGACTTCCTTTGTGACAAGAACTGCTAGTAAATTTCAAAGCAGTTTGGCAGAAAATAAGTTTAGACTAAGATATATACCACATACCACAATATGCTCAAAATGGATGCACAACCTAAATATTAAAGATCACACCTTAAAAATTTGGAAGAGAATAAGACCAGGTATCTTTCACAACTCTGGCAAGGGTGATATATCTTAGCCAGACAAAGAATAGAGGAAATCAGAAAAGATAAGAGATAATTTTGTATATAGTCAGTTAAAAAAAACTTGGGGAAGAATAAACTCAATAAAAGCAGAATTAGAATAAAGTAGTAGGAATATATGCATCAAATAACACACACAAAAAAGGTTTGACATCCAAAATATCCTGGTAATTGACACAAATGTGTGTGTGTATCCCCAAGTGCAATTCCACAACAGATAATATTGTTCAAAGGATACAACCACTTTTTTAAAGGCAAATGATAAATGGCCACATTAAAACATGTTCCAAATGACCAAGGGTAAGAAATTTCTAAAAAAAACCAAAAAACAAAAACAAAAAAACCTCTGAGGTTTCAAATCCCTATACAAATTGTCAAAAGTGACAGATTATGGAAACAGTGCTGGAGGAGTCATGGAAAGGCAGACATATTAACTGACTGTTTTCGAATCTGTGAAATAGTCCAACTATTTTGGATTTTAATTTGGCATTATGCAAGAAAAGTTACCAAGCTTTCCACATTCTTTGACCCAGCAATTCCATTACTGAACAAATATTTGAGGTAGGTCAAAGACAGAAAAATCATTTGGTACTGGTTAAGAACTGGAGAAGCTGATCAGAAGGAATGACTAGATATACAATATATAGAAGCAATTGAGCACAGTAATTTATTTTAAAAATAAATACAAAAATACTTTTTATTGGATCAAGAAGCCACCATTGCACAAAATCTCTTGGGAAAACTAAAAAAGAAGAATAGCAAAAAGTAGTTACATAGACCAATATCTCCCACCATATACCAATATAGTCTCAAAATGACTTAGAAATAAAGGGCAATGTCATATGCAAATTAGAGGAGCGAGGAAAAAATTGCCTGTCAAATTTATGTATAGAAGAGTTCATGGCTAAACAAGGATAAAGGTAAATAAGGTAAAATGACAAAATGGAAGAAGATAAAATGGAAAATTATGATGATATAAAATTTAAAAGGTTTTGCACAAACAAAACCAAAGCAACTAAAAAAAGAATTAGATCAATAGGAAACATTTTTGCATCAGGTTTCTCTGATAAGTTTCATTCCCAGTATATGTAGGGAGCTGACTCAAATGTATAAGAATAAGAACTATTCCCTAATTGATACAAGGTCAAAAGAGCATGAGCAATCAATTTCCAGAAGCAGAAATCCAAGTTATCAATAGCCACATGACAAAATGCTCCAAATCACTAATAACTAGAGTGATGCAAATTAAATAAGTCTGAGGTTCTATCTTATACCCATCAATTTGGCAAAGTTAACCAAAAAGAAAGAAAGAAAACAAAAAATGCTGGAGGGTTATGGGAAAACAAGTACACCAATGCATTGTTAGTAGAGTTGTGAATATGGTGCAGGCATTCTGAAAAGCAATTTAGAAATTTACCCTAAAAGTACGTGTGCAAACCCTTTGACCCAGGACTACCACTACCAAGTATATACTCTAAAGAGATGAAAGAAAGAGGAAAATGACCTGTATCTACAAAAATACTTATCAACAGTTGTTTTTGTGGTGGCAAAGAACTGAAAACTAAAAGAGTGCCCATATATTGAGGAATGGTTAAACAAATTATGGTATATGAATGTGATGTAATATAATTATTATACTGTAAGAAAAGTGATGAAGGGAATGACACCAGAGGAACTTATGAAGAACTGATACAGAATGAAGTGAGCATTACCAGGAGAATAGTTCACACAAAAACAACAACTTTGAAAGACTTAAGAATTCTGATTAATACAATGACCAACCACAATTGCAGAGAACTCCTTATGAAGCTTACAACCCACCTCCTGACAGAGGTCTCTGAGTGCAAATTTAAACATACAGTTTCTTTTTAACATAATCTAAGAATTGGTTTTGTTTTACTACACATATGTTATAAGAATTTTGTTTTTCTTTCTCAATGGAAAGAGAAGTGGAAAAGAGAAAAGGTAAACAGTTATTAATTGAAAAAAATAAATCAAGCACAAAAGAAGTCAAAGACAGAAACTAAAGTCCATTATATACCAGAACATTCATAGTAATATTCTTTCTGGTTGCAAAAAACTGGAAACAAAGTGAGTGCCTATCAAATGGGAAATCTTTAAAAAACAAGAACTATATCACATATTGGATGTGATATATTATTATCACATGAAATATTATTGTGCAGTATGAAATGATGACTGTGAGGAATTTAGAGAAATATTAGAATGTTGGTATGATCTGATGTGGAGCAAAATAAGCAGAACCATAACAATATATACAATGTCTACAATAATATAACTATAAAGATAATTTAAAAGAATTAAGTCACTGAGTGATAGAAAAACTAATGTGTTCCAGAAAATAGATGATGAAACTTATTTCTTCAGACACAGCAGAGAGATGAAACACTCTTAGGAGGGAATATAGACTACTTTGTTAGATAAAGTCACTGGTTTTAATTAATAGGTTTTCTTTATCATAATTGTGAGTTCAGTCTAGAGTTCAAGAAATTGTGAGTTCAAGAGTTCAAGGGGAGTGGATTGAAATGACTATGACATAAAGATGAAAAAGTATTAATAAAGTTAATTAAAAAAAAGAAACTCAAGGAGGAGAGCATCATAAAGAAAGTGATGGATAATTGAATAAAATGCTGCAGAGAGCTTTAGCAATTGTAAGATCCTTGATAACTTTGGAGACAGCAGATTCATTAATTGAAAAGGAAGCCAGATCTCAAAGGGTAGAGAAAAGAGTGGGGGGAGAAGAAAATGGAGATAACCAATAATTTTTCCTAGCAGTTTGGCTTTGAATAGGAGAGTTATGGGAAATAATTTGAGGGGACAGTTGGGCCAAGTGTTTTTAAAGATTGGGAAGTTTATGGCATGCTTGTAGGCAGCTAGAAGGGAGCCAATGGATAAAGAGAGACTGAAAATTAGGAGAGGAAAAGGAGCATCAAAGAGAACCTCCCAAAAGAGACAAGAAGGGATATGATCAAGGGCACAGGTGGATGGTTTCGCACTTCATCCTCTATGGTTGGGACAAAAGAAAAGAGAATAGAAAATAATATGGAGTTGATCTGAAAATGTTATATACCTGGGGGGTATATATGTTATATGCCTTCTGGAGGGAGGTTGGGAAGGAAGGAAAGAAAAAGAACAAAGTAAAAAAAGTGCACAGCAGAGAACAAAAGAAAACTCACAAGGAAGCAAAGAAAAGATGGACAATCCTCAACATGAGTATTATTTATCTTTTAGGCTTTCTTGAAATGAAAATCTATTTTTACATATTTTGAATCCTCTCATGTTCTGTGATGCACACAACATGCTTTCCCCCCCTTCTAACTTTGTATTTAAGTTCCAATATTTAAGGTTATAATATGTTTTTGTTTCTATTCTGTATTTGTGTTCTAGAGTTTGAATCTAAAATAAAATTTTGAAAAAGGAAAAAAAAATGTGCAGGGTGACACAAAAAAAAGAAAAAAAAATGTTGTATACAGTTTTTCTCTTCAAAGATAGCGATGCTCCTGGTGACTACTTACCTGTGAGCACTCTGGAGGCTCTGTGGGGCCAATTAACTCATAATGCAATCAATCGATACATCACTGGTAGTGAAGTGTAAGACCAAAGAATCAAAATAGCTTTTCCCGTGGATTCATAATCTCAGGCTTCTATCCCAAAAGATATAATCTCTCCATGGGCTGCTGTTGAGATTTACAAGGTACTGAAGGGAATCTTCTATGTGGAGGTTGTGATGAAGATGTTCATTATGATTTTCTCAGAACCTGCTCTCAGCATGTCTGTTACCTTTTTTTTTTGGACAGAGAGTGAATTATAATCTTTCTGACATAATGATTTCAGGGAAAAGTGTCAAACAGAGGGAGCTTACTCTACTTACTGCCAAGCAACAGAGTGCCAGATTAAGAATATTGTGAGCTGCCTAATGGGAAACTAATACACCCTAACCTAGGTCAGTTGCTGTTTTCTTTGTAACTGTGGAACACCAGGCATACTCAAATTTGTCTCACAGGTACCATATTCCACCTTCTGCTATATGAAAAATGTATAAATCCCTATCTAAAAGAAGATTTACCTGAAAACCTGAGTTTAGGCAGTGTGGACATATGTTAAGAATTTCCATTTAGTCTTTTTTTCCCTTAATTATAAACAGGTGTATTTATAGAGGGCAATTCCTCCTGTCTTTTTATAATTGCCACATGGGAAAGTCTGAGTGAAATTTGAAAACAAATTTTTGTTACTTTTTTATGCTCAGTTGATATTTTGTTACATGCTCTTATAAAAAATCCTATGAGAGATCTTTCTCAGAGAAAGTTGTACTAGGTGAGGAGTTAATCTACGTCCTGGATTATGGAAATCTGGGGGCTGGAAGAGACCTTAGAGGTCATTTTAGAACACCTTGAACTGTACAATATCTCCAACAGGTAGGCCTTCCTAAAGGAAAAAAGCTCAGCTCTCATTTGCTTCTGCTTTCTCTGCCAAGGAGAATTAATTGATTTTGTCCTTTAAAAGATGTAACAGAAGTGTCCAATGGGGAGGTGATGACCGAGACAAGGAGAGAGTAAAAGAGATGAAATCAAGTCGCCTTGCCCAGATGAACTATATCATCTAGTTCTGAAAGAACTGGCCATGTGACTGGTGGGTCATTGTACATGCCACTTGAAATACTGTAAAGAATTGGAGAGGTCCTATAGGACTGGAGAAGGGTAAATGTTGCTGCAGTTTAACAGAGGTGGGGTGTGTGGATAATAGATCATAGGCTAGTGAGCTTGAATTTGGTTCCTGAGAAAATTCTAGAAGAGATTACTAAAGTGATTCACCTAAAAAAAAGAATGGGCTATTACAAAGAGACAGCATGGCTTCAATATGAGCAGGTCATGCCAAACAAACACTATTTTATTTTTTTGAGATGATTACTGAATTTGTCTATTAGGGATAATCATGGGCACACAATTTACTTCTGCTTCAGCAAGGCATTTTAGACAGTATCCCATATATTCTCATGGAAAAGATGATAAGATGTAGAATAGATAATAGAACAATTAGATGAGTGGCCAGATTCAAAGTGTAGAAGACAGAATAATAAAATAAATGCCAAATTGAAGATCCCAAAAGACCTTTACAGGTTAGAACACAGGGTTAAAATCTAAGAAAATTAAATTCATTAGAAATAAATGTCATCTTTAACTTGGTTTCAAAAAGTCAGCTTTACACGTACAAAATGGGTAAGGAATGATTAGACAGCAATTTGTCTGAAAATGATGTGGGATTTCAAATGAATTAAAGTTCAATGTGTTAGCAGTAAGATGTGGCAGCCAAAAACTAAAGCTATCAACTGACAGAGAACTAAGTGATGATGGTACCGTGTTTCCTGATAATAAGACCTATCCCGAAAATAAGCCCTCCCCTTACTGTGTAAGATTCCTCTAAAATAAGCCTTCCCCCGAAAATAAGCCCTATTGAGATTGCTACTGTAGTGAAGGTGATCCCCTGCGCTACACGCTACATTATGGTACCCTCTGTATGCACCGTCCCCCCCCTGGGTGAAACGCAGAGCCGCGCTCTGAGCTGCATCCAATCAGAGCTGCAGCAGTGAGCGTGTCATCCTGTTCTTCCCCAGTGATTTGCTTATTGAATAAAGGTACATTTTTTTGTTCACATTTACCTGTTTATTAAAATTGCTGCCAATGTTCATTAAAATAAGCCCTCCCCTGAAAATAAGCCCTCTGGTGTTTTTCTGTCCAAAACAATAATAAGACAGTGTCTTATTATCAGGGAAACACGGTAATACCAGTTCAGTGTGCTCAAGGTTAGTCTGAGTGAGCTTACTGTCAATAGAAACACTCTTGAACATTGTGGTCACAAAAAGAAACCACATTGAAATTATTGCTTGTCTCAAATATCTCATACACCACTGTGTATCATTTGCTTATTTCTGCTTTCTTTGCCTACATCAGGTGATACAACTCTCTCCAATGTATCCTCCAAATGGATTTTCATTTTTAAATTTTTGTGTTTTATTATTTATCTTTATAGCTCTCTTCATGACTCAAACTATCACCTCCTTCAAGACTCCTTTCCTGATTCCCCAGTTTGTTAGTTCCTCTCATCATCAACACATTGAAATTATCATGTTTGTGTCCAGTATTTTCTTATCAGATATATTATATCCTTCAATCAATCAATAAACATTTATTAATCCTCCATTACATATCAGGCACAAAACCCCTGTAACAAATATGTACAGTCAAGCAAAATGAATTCCCAGATTGTTCATGTCCAAAAAATATATGTCTCAGCCTGCATCCAGTGTCCATCAGCTCTGTCACAAGGTGGCCAGTATGCTTCATCATGAGTTCTTTGGAATTTTGGTTGGTCATTGTATTGATCAGAATTTTTAAGTCTTCTAAATGTTGTTTTCTTTACAATATTTTTGCTATTGTATAAATAACTCTCCTAGTTATGCTCATTTCATCCTGTATAAATCCACACAAATATTCCTAAATTTCTCTGACACCATACTATCCATCGTTTTTCTCTAATACAGGTGTGTTGATTTTTTGTGTCAGGGATCCTTGGCAGTATGGGGAAGCCTGTGAAGTCCCCCTTAGAGTAATGTTTTTAAGTACATAAAATGAAATACATAGAATTATTAAAAACAATTATATTAAGATAGTTATCAAAATATGAAAAAAAATTATGGCTTTCAGGTTAAGAACCTTGCTCTAGTAGAATATAAGCTTCTTGAGGGCAGATACTACTTTGTTTTTGTCTTTTGTATCCCTTGTACTCATCACAATATCAATCCCCAACCCCATCTCATCATCACTGTCCACATGGAAAGGACTAAGATGGTCCTGACATGATGTGTAGTCAGAAGAGAAAGCATCAACTAAGGGTGGGCCACTCCTTTCTAAAGAGTCAGAGTCATCAATATTTATCATCTCAAATCATAAGGCTTTCTACATTAAATCATGTCCTTGTAGTTAATCAATCGATAAAGATTTATTAAATACATACTATATGCCAGGCACTATGCTAAGCATTAATGATATAAAAAGAGGCAAAAGACAATCCCTGTCCTCAAGAAGCTTACAATCTAGTGGGAGAGACAACATGGAAACAAATATATACAAAGCAAGCTATATACAGGATTGAAAAGGAGATAATTAACAGAGAGGGAAGGGAATGGAATTAAGAAGAGTTGGGAAAGGCTTCCTGTAGAAGGTGGAATTTTAATTGGGACTTAAAGGAAGCCAGGAGGTCAGTAGGGAGAGTAGAGGAGGAAGAACATTCCAGGCATGGGGGACAAGCTAGAAAAAGTTTCTAGAGCTGAGAGATGGATTGTCTTCTTTGGGAACAGCCAGGAGACCAGTGCCACTGGATTGAAGAGTACCTATCAAGGAGTAAAATGTAAAAAGAGTGGAAGGGTAGTAGAGGACTAAGCTATGAAGGGTTTTGAATGCCAAACAGATCATTTTGTATTTGATCCTGGAGGCGGTAGGAAGTCACTGGAGTTTGTTGAGTAGAGAGAGTGCATAATGGGACTTATGCATTAGGAAAATCACTTTAGTGACTCTATGGAACATGGATTGGAGTGGGGAGAGAGCTGAAGCTGGCAGACCCACCAACAGGCTATTGTAATAATCCAACATGCAGTGATGAAAGTCTGAGCTAGAGTAATGGCAGTGTCCAAGAAAAGAAACGGACATGTTCAAGAGATGTGGCAAAGGTAAAATCAACAGGCTTTGACAGCAGATTGGATGGGAGTAGGGAACAGACATTCCAGGGTGACTCCTAGGTTTGAGGGACTAGGAGGACTCTGTTGTCCTCTACAATAATAGGAAAAGTCCCTGGAAGTTTCTAGAGGAACCCTGGCACACACTCCCTGAGATGTGCCTCAGGGTCTATTCCTAAGCATGCTTCAGTCCCCACAATTCCCCTGAATTCCTCATAATCATCATATTCTCAGAACAATGTGATGTCATTACACTCTCATGCTACAATTTTTTTAGCCATTGTCCAATCAATAAACATCTACTATACATCCAGTTTTTTGCTAATAGTGCTGTTCTGTGTCTTATACATATGTTTATATGAGTCTATATACTGAAGATCCCAAAAGACCTTTACAGGTTATAACACAGGGTTAAATCAATTTATCAACTGATAAATCGTCAAAGGATGTGAATAGGTGGTTTTCAGATAAAGAAATTAAAGCTATCTATAGTCATGTGAAAGAATGCTCTAACTCACTATTAGTTAGAGAAATGCAAATTAAAACAACTCAGAGGTACCACATCACACCACATCAGATTGGTGTAATGGGAATGGGAACTTGAAGATCTTCCCTGCCCCTTAATAGACCTAGGGAAGAGTTTGAAGACCTCCCCTGCTTTGAAAGTAAACTCTGCCCCCTAATAGGCTGAATGTAGTCACATGGAGCCTGTGACAGTGGGAATTTGCTGAAGGGTGCAGCAGAGCCCACAGGAAGCTTCCCTGCTGTGAAGATAAACTCTACCTCCTGATAGGCTGAATATAGTCATATGGGGCCTGTGGTGGGAGGGGTTTTGCTGAAGGGAAGCAGAGCCCACAGGAAGTTGGTTCAGAGCTAGCCAGACTCTGGGGGAGAGAGGAGCTCAGGCAAGGAGATAGAGAGGTTTATGAGTAAATATTGATCTTGTATTGGTTTTTGGGAAGGCTGAAGGATGCTGTGGCTCAGCGTTATTATGGCTTTTGAGTATCTTTGGTGTTATGATGGAATCGGCTTACTGGTTTTGGGATTCGATTTTCTGATGTCTAAATAAATACTTCAGTTCTGTCCTCTCTCTGGAGAGTTTGGTATATTTTGCGATCAAACATCATGCAATACTTATAGTCATGGTCTTTATCATGATCATGGGCGCTGTAAATATTGCATTGGCACTGCAATTGGCTAACATGACAAAACAGGAAAATGATAAATGTAAGAGAAGTGAAAAAATGGAAACACTAATATATTGTTAGTAGAGTTATGAACTGATCTAACCATTCTCAAGAACAATTTGGAACTATACCCAAAGGGCTATAAAACTTTGATCTCCAGCAATACCACTACTACGTCTGTATCCCAAAGAGATCATAAAAAAGGGAAAAGGACCCACATGTACAAAAATATTTGTAGCAGCTCTATTTGTGGTGACAAATGTAAATTAAGGGGATGCCCATCAATTGGGGAATGGCTGAACAAGTTGTGGTATGTGAAAATGGAATTCTATTGTTCCCTAAGAAATGATGAGATGTAGATTTCAGAAAAGCCTGGAAAGACTTGAATGAACTGATGCTGAGTGAAGCGAGCAGAGCCAGGAGAACACTGTACACCATAACAGCAATATTAGGTTATGCCCAACTATGAGAGACAGCTCTCTACAGCAATGCAAGGATCTAAGACAATTCCGAAAGACCAATGATGGAAAATGCAATCCACATCTAGAGAAGGAACTAGGGAGTCTGAATGCAGATAGAATACCATTTTCCCTCTCTTTTTTTTCCTTTCTCTTGGTTTCCCCCCTTTGTTCTGATTCTTCTTTCACAACACAACTAATGTGGAAATACATTTAATACGATCTACATGTATAGCCTATATCTACATGTATAGCCTGTAGATTGTATACTGTCTTGGGAAGGGGAGAGAGGAGGGAGGGGAAACATTTAGAACTCAAAATATTATAAAAATGAATGTTGAAAACTTAAAATAACTAAATAAGAAAAAAAAGAAAACTTTATTCACATCCTTTGCCCATATGTATTGAGGAAATGACTCTGTTCTTATGTGTTGGAGTCAAATTTCTATTTTGGATACCAACCTTTGGTAGAGATGTTGGATAAAATTATTTTCCTACTTGATAGTTTCTCTTTTTTTCTGCATGAATTTTGTGCATATCTTTTTAATTTTATATAAGTAAAATTGTCTATTTCTATCTTTTGTGGCTTCCTCTATCCTTTTTTTTGTTTATTTGTTTGTTTTTTTGGTTATGGATTTTCCCCCAACCATAGATCTAAAAGGTAGTACCTCCTAGTTTCTGTTGTTGTTTTTAAGTAATATAACTTTTTACACTTAGCTGTCATATCAGTTTGGAATTTATATATAGCATAAGACACTGGCCTAAACCTATTTTCTGTTGAGTTGTTCTTTAGTTTTCCTTCTGGTATTTAAAGTACATTGGACTACTATGTTCGTTTGCTGATTTGTCTTCTGTCTTAAAGGGCAGCTAGGTGGCACAGTGGATAAAGTGTCCGGCATAGGGTCAGGAACATTCCTGAAAATTCCATCTTCCTGAGTTCAAATCCAGCCTCAGACACTAACTAGCTGTGTGGCCCTGAACAATCCTGTTTGCCTCAGTTTACTTATCTATAAAATGAGCTGGAGGAGGAAATGGCAAACTACTCTAGTATCTTTGCCGCAAAAATTCCAAATGGGGTCATAAGAGTTGGACACTACTGAAAAACGACTGAATTTGCTTCACTGACCTATCTTTCTGTGTTTTAAACACTATTAAATAGTGTTGATGCTTATGTGCTTTGGAAATTTACTAAACTGAGATCTTGTTATTTTATGTAGGTCACTTTCATTCCTGCTTTTTTCATTGTTTTCTCTTATCAACCTTTTGTTCCTCCAAATTAATTCTGTTAATATATTGACTAGTTTTGTAAAGTGATCCTTTTGTAGTTTGGCATGGCACTAAATCTATAATTTAGGTAGTATCATCATTTTTATTACATTGACTTGGTCCAAACATAGAGACTATGATCCATGTATTTGAATCTATATTTCTGTAAAGACATTTGTTTATTTATATAAGTCCTCAGCATGTCTTGATAGGTTAACTCCTAAACATTTTATAAATACTTTGAATATAATATCTCTCTATCCTGGATTTTGTTGGTAATATACTACAGATTTATTCGAAAACCTTCTGTTTTACTGAATTGCCTCAATTATGTTTTTCATTAATTCTCTTGGGTTCTCTTTAAGTAACCCACCTATTATTGTAAAATGATTTCTTCTATCTTTGCCAACAATTTATGTAGCATAAGGGCTATTAATTCTTTCAATGTATTATAGGATTCACTTGAAAAATTTATCTAGACAGGCAGCTTTTTTCTTTTGAAGTTTATTTATGACTTTTTCAATTCTTTCTGAGATCAGGCTTTTAAAAATTCTCCTATTGTCCTATTTTGCTACTATAAATGTTTGCATTTTATCTTTAATACTCAGATATTACCTTTACATTCTCATTTTTGCTGATATATCATTTTACATAGTGCATTCTGACAATTTTCTTTAGTTTTTGTTCATTAATTGGGAATTACCTTTCTCACTTTTTACTTTGGTAATTCTATAGTGCACTGACCCCCCCCCCCCCAGCTTGAATTAACAAATGGTTTGTCTTTTTGATTGCTGTATTACAAACAGCTATTGGTTTTATCAGCTCAATAATTTTTATTTTCAAGCTTCAATTTGTGTGCTTATTTGAGGATGATTGATTAATTGCTTCTCTTGCTTGTTTTTTTAGTTGTGTAGTCAATTGATTGACCTCTCTTTTGTCGAAACAGTATTTGGAAATACAACTTCCTCAGAGGATTGCATTAACTCCTTTCCACACAGTTTCTTATACTATTTCACTTTGGTTTTTCTTTAATATAATTATTTATTGTTTCTATAAATTGCTATTTGGTTCATTTGAGTCTTCAGGCTAACATTATTTAGTCTCCAATATTCAGTATTTTCCTCATCGTTGGCAATTTATATTGCAGTATGGTCTGAAGGAAGTGTTCAAAATCTGCCTTTCCATATTTTATTGATGAGTTCTTTGTGTGCTAACACGTGATCAGTATTTGTAAAGCTGCCACATATATTGGAAGATTCAGGGAACTTCCTGGAGACAGGAAGATGCTCAGACTCTTCCATTTTTCCCATCATTTAGTTGTAACATGGTGGAGCTTTTACAAGGGACTATTAACTTTCAAAAGTATAATCACAAATGCAGAAACATATTTCTCCCAGCACAGGGGAGGCATAATATCCCTCCCTGCCTAGCACCACCTCAGTTTCTGGGGAGAGGATGGTAATTAGGTTCATGGCTTACCTTCCACTGAGCACAGTCTCAGTTCAAAGTTCAACCCTGGGCCTGGGGCTTGAGTCAAGACTTCCATGCCAGTCTGGCTGCACATCCCCACCTGCAATGCTGGCTCCAGGGTCCGTGAGGATTTGCTCCAGAACCTGAAATTGGAGAGAACAATCAATGCTGAACAGAAATAAACACCGCCAGGTCCATTTCTCTGAACCAAGTAAAAGAGTGAGAGCAGGGGTGGTCCCTCCCCTTTCATCCAGGCTCAGTAGAGCAGCAGAAGAAAGCACAGCTGAAAAGATAGTGAGGAGCTCACTGTCCTGTTTTAAAGAGACAGGGAGCAAACTGAAGGAGGCTACCAGACCCATGTGGCAGTAGGCACCATGTTAGACAAATGGGGTATGACTGGCCTGGCCTGGAGCTACATAGGGGCAAATGTTTTCTAAATAGGAGATTTTGTGATAAATTAGTGCTAAGACCTGAAAAGACTTACAACCCACACACAAAATTTATGTATCTAATACTGGATTTGTTAGAATGAAATTTTGGGGTAAAGTCAACTGGCACTTGGTCTCATACTAACATAGAGGAGCATGGCTGCTGGACTGAGTCATGGGATCCTTCTACTTGGGGAATGTTCCATTAAGCCTGGAAGATTCTCTGACTTTAGGCCGGCTATTGATCTGACCAATGAGAATGCTAACAGCTGGGATGTATGTAGAACCATAAAGAAAAGAGAATCCAAAAGAGAAAATTCTTATTCACCTTTATATATACCAGAATTCTCACTTCCTCACATAGGCTATCAAGGCTATGATAGATTTAGCTCCCCTGCTTCTAGGATCAATACTAAGGGAGGTTCAGGAGGTCAGGAAATTATAGACTTGAGACCTGGGTCTTTAAAAAAATATCATGTTTGCCTAGCCCAAGGCAGCAGGGTGGATTCTGGATGGTATCTATGAACAGCTTTTGTAGAGACTCCCCAGCTTTACCAACTATCCTTTTATGGTCTTCATTCTTTGATATTCTAGTCCCCAACAAATCAGCAAATACAGAGCTAGTGCTGGGTGGGCCCAGGATACAAAAACAAGGGATTTCATGAGTAAGGAGGTAGAAAGACCATCTTCAGTCAGAAAAGAGGAAGGTTTTCTGTAATTTTATGATTCAAAAAGTCTTTCATCATTCTCTTGGGCACACATCCCCTCAGGCATACATGCTTCAGATATTAAGCATCATAAAACATGTTGATTCACAATTTTCAGAAGACTTTTTTAATGAAGAAATATTTTTTTCAATTCCTGAGATGAATTGGGAGGCTACCATAACAGTATGCAGTTTTGAAAAAATGCACATTAAAATGAATGCTTTTAACATTACATTTCAAAATAATTATAATATTAAATTAATATTTTAAAAATTAACATGATTAAAATTCACAATTAAGAATATTCAAAGGTCTATCATTTTTACTTTCTAAAATTCTAGTAAGACTGATCTTATTTCTTGTTTATTTTTCTATTAGATTTGTCATCTGAACAGCATTTATTAAGTGCATACTATGTTCCGGGTAGCTTGAAAGGACCATTGACATGGAGTATAACCCCTTCCTTTTTACAAATGAGGAAACTGAAGACCAAAAAGTTTATGTAACTTACCCAATGTCACAGTGGTAGTAAAAATTGTATGATTTGAACCCTTCTAATTCCAAAGTCAGATTTTTTTTTAAACTTTACTAAGTTACCTATCTAGGTATTCCCATAGTTTAATTAGCATTTCTTTAAAGCAGAGGCACAGTGGATAAAAAGTCAGCTTTGATGCCTGGGAGATCTGGGTTCAAGTCTTGCCTCCAACATGTACTGGTTGTGTGACTGGAAAAATCACTAAAAGCCTCAGTGCTCTAGGGAACATTCCAAGATAATAAATTGCAGGGAAAGGAACTCAGCTGAAACTCAACCCAGTCCAGGAGGCATTTACTTTTCTACCTAGTCATTGTTTCTCCACAGGTTAAAGAACTGGGTATGTTTCTAGACACCTTTGGACTCCAGACCTGGCTGCATATGGGTCCTGATGTACAGTGGACTTCACAACAAAATCTGATGATGCAGCCTTGCTGTTATTGTCTTTATTTTAATTTTCTCCAGGGTTTATTTTTCATGCATTCCTTCCTGTTCTCTTTTAATTATTCGTTTACTTCACTTGTCTCTGTTATCACTGTTTTGAAGTAATTAGGCAGAACTATGTAGCAGCAAGCACCCCAAGCGTCCTCAGGGTTTGCTGCCAACACAGGTTCTTGGATCTGCTTTGATACAGGAAAGCAACTCAAAATGGGTTAACAAGCTTACTTTAATCAGTCAGACATATATCGTTTACCTTGTTCAGAGGAAAAAGGTCAGCACCCCGAACTTCAAAGTATACAGGCAGAATTATCAAGACAAAAACAGATCAAGTAGACAGTTTTCCAAACTGTCCAATCATTACATCCATACCAAATCAACATCTGGATTTTTCAAAGCCAGGAGGCTCAGGACAATGGCTTCCCAGAATCCATATCAAATCACAGAACACTTCTCAAAGTGAGCCCCCAAAACAAAGCCTCACATCAGGGCTTATATAGCCTTTTCCTGGCTCAGAGAATGTAACAACCTTATTGACCCACTGGCCAATCAAAAAGTATTTACTGAAAAACAAGCCTCCCACCCCAGGCTCCAGGTGCACTTTAGCCTAGAGGCAGGGAAGATCTTCAAATTTACATTTCCATTACAGGAAGATACATTCCCTTCTTTTTTCTAAAAGTCTGAAGAAAAAAAATATCTTTACTATTCTGTTCCAGTATTTCCCCCACTGGGGCAGCTAGGTGGTGCAGTAGATAGAGTGCCAGACCTGGAATTAGGAAAACTCATCTTTCTGAGTTCAAATCTGGACTCAGATACTTACTAGCTGTGTGACCCTTGGCAAGTCATTTAACCCTGTTTGCCTCAGTTTCCTCATCTGTAAAATGATCTAGAGACGGAAATGATAAAACATACCCATATCTTTGCCAAGAAAGCTCCAAATGGGTTTACCAGGAGTTGGGCACAACTGAACAACAGCAAAATTCTCACCATTGTCTGGTGGACAGGCAAGATTCATGGCTTCCAGAGGAAGGGAGGATGCAGATGTCTGCAAGTATCACCCTCCCAGAACACATAGCAGAGATGGCAAATACATCCATGAATCATGGTGGTCTCTCCCTGTTCTTCCCCAAGGTGCCCTGTGAAAAGCAACATTTCAACCTCTCACATCATGCTTTGGTTATATTATTATTAATATTTTAGGAAATTTTAAAAACATTTCTCAAAATTGAGAACATGTTCCCATGTTCCTTCCCTTGTTCTCTTTCCCGAGCACTTAAAACAAAATATTTGCTCATTATCTATTACAGTGTATAGTCAAACACAAAAGAAAAAGTGGATTATTTTCACCCAAGCCTAAGTGACAATTTAAAGACTATTTTCTGCCAGATCTTTCCTGACACCCACACTACCATCCTCCCCTTTCCATGTGTGTGACAATAAGCAAGGAGACACATGATAGGCATGCAGTATACATTTACCCTGGGCTATAGAACTAAAATGCATTCTCTTATATATCAAACTACTCAGTATAACTCCAGGATTTTTTTTCTTCATCCATCATTGCTGAATGAACTATTTGATTCTTGGACTCAGCATTGTATGGCAGTAACAAACTTGGAGTAAGTCAAGATCATGCAATCATAAAGGTAGCTAGGTGGTATAATGGATAGAATGTTGGACCTTGAGTCAGGACGACTTGTGTTCACTTCTCTTGTATCTATAAAATGACTATAGTAAGGAGGGTGGGTGGTAGAAAATGAGCATTTATTAAGCACAGACTATGTATGAGGTACTGTGCTAAATGCTTTACGAATATCACTTGTAATAGCATTTAATCATTACAACAAACTTACCATTTTACCGTTAAAACTGAGGCAGACAGAAGTTAAGTGACTTGCCCAGAGTCACACAACTAGTAAGTATTTAAGACCAGATTTAAATTCAAGTCTTCTTGATTCCAGGACTAATGTTCCATCTATTTTGCGACCTATTCGCCTCTAATATTACCATCTATTTCTAGGGTTGTCATAAGAGTAAAATTGGATAACATTTGTAAAGCACTTTGCCAATCTCAACTACTATGTAAGTGGCAGCTAGATGGTGCCATAGTGCATAGAGAGCCAGGCCTGGAGTCAAGAGGATTCATTCTCCTGAGTTCAAATGTGGCCTCAGACCCTTACTAGCTGTGTGACCCTGGACAAGTCACTTAATCTTGTTTGCCTCAGTTCCCTCATCAGTAAAATGAGCTGGAGAAGAAAATGGCAAACCACTCCAATATTTCTGCCAAGATGACCCAAATTGGGTCATGAAGCATTTGACACAATTGAAAATTATAAAAATATAATATAAATATATGTAATATGTTGTTTTATATTATTTATATTGTTAATATTACATTACTTAATTATACTAATATTATTTTATGTTATATATGATATAAAATATTACTATCATATTTTGTTTGAATTTCAAGCTGAGCACTATTAACCATATATAAGCATCAGAAAGTCCTCTAATTTCTATGAGATTCAATTTCTGCAGCAGTCAGCTGAGGATTGATTATAATATCTGCCTCATTAAGTTGTTGGGAGGAAATTGTTATAAACCTTAAGGCATTATACAAATACGAGTTGTTATTACTTTAATGGGTCCATGATCCCATTTATGTGAGCACTTTCTCCACAAGGACAGATCATAACCCACGTATGTCCTCTCATCCTGTACAATTCTGGCCAATGGTCTTCCATAATTCCCCCCAGAGGGCCTATTCGATATGTTGAAGGCCTTCTTCTGTCCCCTGGATATCCAGACAACTTTCAGACCGTTCATTTGCTATCCCCATTCTCAGTTATTGATCACCTTATATTCTTTTCTTCAGATGTCATATGTAGAGATTACATTTTACTATTACCACATAAATGCTTCTTTTCCAAGTTTCTTGTGTACATTTGGTAAACAGCTAAAAACATAGAATTTAGGGATGTATATGAACACACACACACAAATTGGGAAATCATAATGAACAGCCAGTTGACTCAGAGGCAGCACCATTTATACCAATATAGTTTAAAAAAAATCAAACATAATGTTGGAATGTATACAGCAATACACAATATTAAAGAATGTAAGGTAATTCTCCCATTGTATTAAATCCTATTCTGACTTGGTATTCAGTTCAATTCTGGGCTCCAGGGTCAAAATGGGATGGGGGGCGGGTAGCATGGCAGAGTGGGAACAGTACTAAATTTGAAGTGAAAGATTTTAATCCTGGCTCTGTTATTTTTTTTTCATGTATATGACTTTGACCAAATCAAATTCTTCCTTCTTCTTACTTAGATTGCTTCCTTCTTGGATGGGATCTCATTGCTGATGCCCACCAGTCAACTGGAGGTACTTCCAAGAATTACATAACCACAACATGCCAGTTCAATTTTGGTGGAGGGCTATAGAACAAAGCAAGGCAGCCAGCATTTATTAATCATTTATTATGTTGCTAGGCACTATGGGGATACAGATACCAGAAAAGAGAAAAATGGTGCCTGCCCTCAAAGAGCTTACATTCTAATGGGGGCAAGACAACATATAAAAAACAGCTGAAAAGGGATGAGAAAGGAAAGGTACCTGTGAGAGGGAGTGGTGGTAAAGTTCTACAGGAAAGGGAATGAAGGAAGGCTGGCATAGGTCCCTCCCCAAAATGGCAGCTTCAGAAGGAATTCTCCAGTGGGAGAAGAGGGCAAAGCAAAGAGATGTTTTAGGGTGAGAAGGTACCAGGCATTGGTGACTCCTCCCCTGAGTAGCTGAACAGTGGTGGCGAAATCTGGAGACTCAAGCAGGGCAGCTGGGGAATGTTGGCTCTCCCATTAGACCAGGAGTTCCTTGAGGTCAGGGATGGTTTGTAGATGTTTTGTTTGTTTGGACTTATTTGCATGATTACAAAGATAGAAATGACCTGCTCTCAATGTGGACTGGTTTTTGTCAGCCTCCTCACCTTTCTCCTACTGTAAGATCTGTCTTCCTCCACAGCCCCTTCTTCTGTTTGGTCAGTTCCTCCTATAACATACATTTTAAGGAAGGTCTTGGGCGTCCTATGTTCACTCCTTCATTCCTCTTTAGGCCCCTTCCTGACTCTCCAGACTTCTTCCTCCACTATTTCCCCTCTGAGGATATTCCTATTTTCCAGCTTTTTTTATATCTTATCTTTCCCTATTAGAATGTAAGATTCTTGGGAGCAGAGATTTTTTTTTCTGTATCATCATTTCTTAGCACAGGCTGGTCATGTAATAAGTGCTTGTTCACTTGGCTTGAATGTTGTTTTCTGTTTCCTCATGATTAAAATGGGTGAGAAAAATTGATTAGATGAACCCTTAGTTTCCCTAACTATAGATACTATGAAATAAAAGAGCTTTTATTCCAATTCTTTAAAGTCCCTTCTGGGCCTAGATAATATGGGAAAGCTTAGTGAGCCACAGATAAGATATAAGGGTGGGAAAATAAAAGTCATCCAGATATAAGAAGATTGACTGGTGACTTAAAAATCATCTTTACTTGAAGAAACTTCTCCCATCATGGAAAAAGGTGACTTCTTGTACATTTCTAGTAAGGAAAAAAAATAAGCCAATATGATTAAAACAAAGCATGAAGGATTGAATGTCTAATAGATATCTCAAACTCAATGCGTCCAAAAAAGAAAAAATTCCTTTTCCCCCCAAAACCTTCGCTTCTATTCAGAAGACCATCATACTCCCAGTCGTTCCATCTTTCTCCTCACACTCACCCCACACATCCAATCTGTTGCCTAGTCCTTCCCTTCATAACACGTCTTCTATATGCCTCCTTCTCTCCAGGTACACAGTCAACACCCGGGTGAAGGCCCTCATTACCTCATACCTGGACTAATGCAATAGTGCCATTGTTGGCCTTTCTGCCTCCAGGGTCTTCCCACTCCAATCCGTCCTGCACTCAGCTGCCAAAATAATCTTCCAAAAATGAAGGTCTGGCCATGTGATCCCCGCCCTCCACTCTAATAAACTCCAGGGGTTCTTTATGACTTCCAACATCAAACAGTAAATGATTTGTTTGGCATTTCACAGTTTGGCCCCTTCTAATCTCTGTAATCTAAAACTTTACTCCTTTCTGTGTATTCTAAGATCCAGAGACACTGGTCTTTTTGCCATCCCTTGTACATAATTGCCCAACTCTAAGCTTTTTTCACTTTCTTCACTCTATTCCCAGAAAGTCTCTCTCCTCACCTCCACCTCCTGGCTCCTCTGGCTTCCTTCAACACACAGCTCAAATCCTGCCTTCTACAAGAAGCCTTTCTTGATCCCCAACTCCACTGCCTTCCCTCTTGACATCACCTCCGTTTACACCGTACGTATCTTGTATGTACCTAGTTATTTACAAGTTGTCCCTCCATTAGAATTTGGGCTCCTTGAGGGCAGATGCTATGGTTGTTACTTTCTTTGCAACCTACATTTAACAGTGTCTGACACATAAAATGAGCTGTTGTTATTAGTCCTTTGTTTTCAAAGAGGACCAGTGACATCATGGAGGTGATGTCTTGACTCTCAAGTGGATTGGATTTAAGTGAAGCACTATTATCAGCCTCACTCTCTCTTCCAGAGTCCAACAGCATGACAAAAATCAGGACAACTGGTGATGGTCCAAGATGCAATGGCTGACCTTGGGTCTGACCAAGCTCTAAGCACTTTACAGGGCTGCTGTTGGACATTGGGACAAATTGTTCTAATCTGCCCATTCCACCAGGGGAAAATAAATGCTTGATGGCTAACTGTGTGACTGACTGGAGTTAGTCTAAGGGATAATTTTCTGACAGTGAAGGTTGTTTGATAGTGCTTAAAGGTAGGAGCTTGAATCTCTCTTTTTGGAGAGAATTAATAAGAGGTTACACACTCAGCTGTGTAGAATAATAATCAGAAGCCCAACAGCACTGAAAGAGTGAAAACAAAAGAGAGAAGAGGCAGAAGGAAAGATTTTTTCAAATATTCTGGTCATGGGTCTCTGTAAGCTCACTGACTGCATATGAAGACTGTATTGATGCCTAGTTAAGTGAAATAGCACTTAAACACCTGAGTATAAGAACAAGCCCCAGCAGAGAGCTAGAGAGAATAAAGTGGTTTGTTTAAAGGCAGCCTTCCCAGGACCCTGTCACTCCTCCTCCCCATCCCTGCCATCCTGTCAATAGCAAGCCAGTGGGAAGGTAAATCGTTGCTTGCAGAGCTCTCTAGGAGGTCACACAAAAGACATGCAGGAAGTGTGGATAGTGAAGGAACTAACTATCCCAGTGATGTTCTGGATCTGTGCTACACAGTAAATCGTTACTGTGGGGCAAGGACTGGTCTTCCTTACCAAGGATGAGTATATCATTATAGGCACAAACAAGTAGGCAAAGACTCTGAATGTGACGGAAGCTCAAGAGGTCTCCCAAGTATAATGTCGACAATCACAAGTGATCCTAATAAGGAGGAACAGAGGGAGACATATGGAGATTAGGTGCACAGGGAACTCTCTAATGAGCTCAGAATTGAAAAAATCATGGGTAAAAGATGGAATGTAGGGCACATCACCAAGAACAAAGACAAAAGTAGCAGAGAACCATACAAATAGTAGCAGGAAGGCTAAAACCTAGAAGAAGATGAGACATCCAAAAAATAACCAAAAGGACTTTAAAAAAATTATTAAATATATTCTTACCTGAAAAAAAAATAGAAAACAGGGCCTTGGATGGTAGCAGATAGTTATTTCCTGTTTTCTTGCATCTTCTCTATCAAAGAGAATGGTATCCTAATTAGAAAAGGCACAACGTACATAGCAAAGAGAATGGAACCTCAGGAGAGGGAAGGAGACAGTGCTAGGGCATTGGTTATGCATATAGAGAGAAGGATCATGTAGGAGAAGTGTTTTGAAGGTAAAAGCCAGACTTGCAATAGATTGGATATGTGGGGTGAGTGCAAGTGAGGGGCCAAGGATGACAATAAGGTAGCTAGATTGAGCAACTGGGAGGATGATGGTAACAGGGATAGTAACAGAGAAGTTGGGAAGAGGTAAAGGTTAGGGGGAAAACATAATGATATTGAAGAAACTTGCAGATACAGTTTTGTAGATCATAGAGCTGGTTTTGTCCTTTTCTGAGTAACTATACAGTGGGAAAAGTGTGGGAAGACTGGAGATGAATGAACATCACTTCAGAAAATGGGCCAGTGTCTTCTAATTGTTTTCTGTTGGTTTGCTTCCATGATGGCAAAAAACCCTTTTAATTGGCAGCTTGGACAGAATAAATCATAGAGAAAAGGCTCAAAGAAATAAAATCACATTATCTTCCCTGGTCATTGGTGAGGCAAGAACTACTATGGACCTCTGGGTTGATCTCAGGTCTTTTTCTCACCACTCAGCCTCTGTAGAGCTATGAATGCATAGTGTTCTGTTTCTGTTGTATTTATTCTTTCCTGATCTTAGGTGAACTATTAGAAAAAAAGTGAATCAGGTGACAGCCATGCCTCATTTTAACCCTCTGTAAAAACTCATATAGGGGCGGCCAGGTATCACAGTAAGAGCACCAGCCCCAGTGCTGGGATGACCTGGGGATCGAATCCGGGCTCAGACACTTAGCACCCACCCAGAAACACCTGGCCGAGTAACCTTGAGCAAGTTACTTAACCCCAATTGCTTAGGGGTGGCCAGGTGGCTCAGTGAGTAAGAGCACCAGCTCCAGTGTTGGGATGACCTGGGGGTCAAATCCAGGCTCGGATACTTAGCACCATACCCAGAAATAACTGGCCAAGTAACCTTGAGCAAGTTACTTAACCCCGATTGCTTTAAAAAAAATTATTATTTTGTATTGAAAAGTATATCATCTCCAGAAAAATTTATGATCATCATGATGAAATACTATTTATGAACCTCCTAATATCAACCAATAGTCAATAAGCATTATTTAGTACCTACTATGTGTCAAGCATTGCATTAAATACAAAACTGAGATGGTACCTGCCCTCAAGAAGCATACATTCTGATGCAGGAATACCATCTATGCAACAATAAGAAGATATACCAGTGTATATGATGTTGTTGTTCATCCTTCATACTAAAAGAGTATGAGATATATTCCAGACACTGTGCTGAGAATTTTACACATCATCTATCATATGATCCTCACAAAAATCCCAGGAGGCAGATGCTATTATTATGCCCATTTTACAGTTGAAAAAACTGAGGCAGACTGCAGTTAATTGATTTGTGCAGGGTCACACAGCTAGGAAGTGTCTGATACTGGATTTGAACTTGGGTCTTCCTGACTCCAGGCCCAGCTCCTTACCTACTGCTCCATTTAGCACAGAAGTACTTTTTCCTTCTCAAAGAATATTAAATTTTAAAAGGGAAATACATATATTACATACACATTTGTCATGTTTATGTACACATAACATATAGGTATGTGATAATAATTTGGATTTGAGATGATAGTTATTAACTTGTCGATAGCAAATTCACTTTGCTTCAGATTCTGGCTCTTGTTTTGAAAGACAAAATTTGATCAGTGAGACAAATTTATAAACCTCTATGACCCCAAGAGATTGTCTGAACTATTCATGACAGACAGTTTAATAGAAATATAAGAGAAAAACAAAGGAGCCAATACTTGGTGATGGCAGATTATACCAAATGAACTGACTGCTGCGTGTTTGGCATTTATGGATGAAAATTAGATCACTTAAAATTAAAATAAGTCATTCAGGAGAATCATGTTGAGGTCAAGGAAGGAAGACAGACTGTAGCATCTGATTATATTCATGGGGAAACATAAATGCCACAGCATGAACAAAGCTTAGTTGCAGCACATTGGTTTAAGCCAGAGCAGGCACCTCAGTAAAGTTCAAGTATAAGCCTGACCTTGGCAAACATCCCCTGGCCCACAGGTGAGCAGCATCTATCCTGATGAGCAGGGGCATTCTGGTAAACTTAACTGCCTATCCAGACAAAAAAAAAAATGTGCACATGACTCACTTTTAAAGCTTAATCTGCATTGTTAGCATTATCTCCATCATTTGGTTCCAGCATCCTCAAATGAATAAGAACAAAAGACAATTTCAGTTTTTCTGTGGCTGGGTATCTGAGAAGAAGAGAACTTGTATTTATTGTGCATGTGCATTCTTATAAGCAAATGTAATTATACAATTAAGAATGAAATAAAAAACATACATATTAAGTCTAAAAAAATGTGGCTTGTTTGTAACACCTATTCTCTATAAGTATTGCCTGGATCACATACTGAGTATATTTACCATGGACTGAAATTATTACATGTTAAGTAGGTGGGGGGAAGGGGATTAAGTATAATTTGCTTTTTTTTCACCTGTTAGAAGGATAAGAATTTAATGGTAAATATGAAGCACCTTGACTAAAACACAGAATGTCAGAAGGGTCATTAAGAAGTCATCCAAACCCAGCCCAAATTGTATGGATTAATTGATCAACAAGCATTTATTGTCTACTTTCTGCTAAGCAATGTGGAAGGCATTAGAAGTACAAATAGCAAGGAGTTTATGTTCTACTAGGGATAGAACATATTCACAGTTGAGTAATAATAGTCATGACAAAATCTAGCATTTATAAAGTGCTGTAAGGTCTGCAAAGTGCTTTTGCCTATGTTACTGCAGTGGTTCCTCACAACAACCCTGGGAGATAGGTGCTATTTTCATCCCCATTATATAAATAAGGAGATTGAGGGTGAGTAAATTCAGGATATACATAAAATAAATACACAGTGTTTTGGGAGTCAGCAAATAGGGTAATAATGTTGTTCGTCTTTTTTTTTTTTTTTTTTGCTTTTTAGAGGGCAATTGGGGTTAAGCGACTTGCCCAAGGTCACATGGCTAGTTTTTGTGTTAAGTGTCTGAGGCCAGATTTGAACTCAGGTCCTCCTGACTCCTGGGCTGGTGCTCTATTCACTGTGCCACCTAGCCGCCCCTATTCATCTTTTATTCTTGAAGAGGACCAAAGATATCAGGAGGGTAACATCTTGACTTGTAAGTGAATTATATTTAAATGAGCGAGGGCTATGCAAAGTCACCAGCCTCACTCTCTCCCCCAGTCATCGGAGTCCAGTGGTAAGCTGAAGGTCAGGATGACTGGTGATGGCCCCAGCTGCAGTGGGAGATGCTAAGGTCTTTCCCAGTTCTCAGTCTGTCTGAGACAACACCCATTCAGTGACTAAAGGTTAGGCAAGAACTGAGGCAAAGGATGACCTAGGGAGGGGAAGACTTTCAGAGATTCTGGTACAGTAATGAGGAAAAGCTTCTTGAAAGAAAGCAGAACATTTCAGATAAGGAAACCAACTTAGAAAAGTTATGTGACGTGCCTAAGGTCACATACTTAATAAGTCATAGCAGTCAGGATTTGAATATAGGTCTTATGACCACCTCACCACCCCTGGGTAGTAAAAGCTCTTTAGTTATGCCATACTGCTTCATGCAATGATTATTATTATTTTATTCTTCTCATTTTTATGTTTGATGGAACTCAGACAGAAATAGTCCTGGAACAAGACACTATAGCTGCCTAAAAAATTGTGAGAACTCTATGGACCAAGTGAGAAGGAAAGAAAGCCATAAGTTTGCTAAAGATGGCATGGACAACTTGGCATTGATATTCCCCAACATAGAGAATCTCTCTGATAGGCAAACATTGGTTACAACCAACACCAATTTATTCAAACTCAGTATCTGAACATTTGTAACCAGAAGAATGCAGAATGATAGAAAAAAATAGTCACAGGAATTTCTCCAGCTCAGGGTTCAATCTAAGGAAATCTGACTTTGGTCAAGAATAGAGGGACCAGTTAAAAGGGCAGCTTAATAAGAAGAGCAACTCATAGCATCTATCCCAAAGATTCCAGACTTTTTCTTCTTTTTTCAATATATTTATATGATATACTTTTTTCTCAATTACACACAAAAACAATTTTTAACATTCATTTTTAAAAATTTTGAAGTACAAATTCTCTCCCTCCCTCCTTGCCCTCCCCCATCGTTGAGAAGACAAGCAATTTGATATAGGTTATACACGTGCAATCATGCAAAACATATATTCATATTAGTAATGTTGTAAAAGAAAACATAAATCAAAAAAATTTCAAGAAAAATAAATAAAGTTTAAAGAGCATGTTTCATTATGCATTCAGATTCCATCAGTTCTTTCTCTGGAGATAAATATTATTTTTCATCATAAGCCCTTCAGAGTTGTCATGTGTCATTGGATCATTGGCTCATTGTCTTGTCATTCACAGTTTGTCATTGTACAATATTGTACAATATTGCTGTTGCTGTGTACAACGTTCTCTTCATTCTGCTCATTTCACTTTGCATAAGTTTACATGAAGTCTTTCTAGGTTTTTTGAGAACTGTTACAGAAGTTTCCCTAATTTGGATGAAAGGTCTCAGAAACTTTCTGAAAGAACTCCTCAACAATATGATTATATGGAGTCCAGCAGCCCATACACATCATCTATATATTGTAGGAAGCAATTAGGTTGCTTAGTAGGAAAGAGTATTAGACTTACAATCCAGAAAATCTGAGTTCAAATTTCACCTCAAATACTTACTCTGTGACCCTGAGCAAGTCACTTATCCTCTGTATGCCTCTGTTTCCTCATCTGCAAAATGGGGCATAGCACCACATATAATAGCACCACCTCCCGGGGCTGTTGTATGGATCAAATGGGATACACACACACACACACACACACACATATATATATATATATATAGTTTGTAAATCTTATGCTAGCTATGATTATCTATTATTATTGTGGCTCAAAAGACTGGGAAAATACAGATTTATGTGTACTACTACACTTTGAACAAGAAAACTAAAGTGGACCAGCAGATCATTCCAAGAGTTAAGATGCCTTGAACTGCTTGCTAGACAGTCAGTGATTCTCAGTTTAGGGTTTACACTACTAGGTAAGGTAAGTACCAGGTATAAAGCCAAGCACAAGAAGCTCTCCTGAGGACTGCTGCTGTGAATAGCTTTAAGGTTCTAATCAAATAGTACAGTGAACTCTCTATTTATTCAGCAGTAAACTAAAGCAAAACATTCACAGTAACCAAAGTACAGCATTCACAATGATATAACATAACAACTTATCAGTAAAGTGGCCACATAGTTTTAAACAAAAGATATCATTCAGGACACCAAGTACACAGGTCTCCCACCCTTAGGCCACATTGTCTTAATCTCTCGGTCAGAAAGTCTTCTTTCTTCTTTATTGGAGACTAGCAGCCAATCATCCTTAACTCAATCATCCTTAAAAGGTACAAGGTACAAAGTAAAAAGTTCTCCCACCTCTAGGTCACAGTAAATCATTATCTTGTCAGCACTAAGTATCCAAGGAGATGTCTTTTCTTCTTGGCTCAAGGCTGGCTCCCAAATTCCATGGTTCCTCTTTCATGGTCCCAGCTTTTGCCTGAATTCACCCAACCATCACCTGGATTCACAGGAAGGCAGCTCTCAGCTCCTCATCCAGCTCCTTGTCCGGTTCCCACTCCATATTGAAGCTCACAGCATCCAGTCCACTTCAAGTCCTTTGCAGTTTCTGTTTCTGGGAAGACAAAGCTTAACAGAGCCAAAACAACATTCAAACACATTGCCGGCACCATCATCAATTCACTTTCTGCCTGTGAAATCAACAGCCCCACAAACAAGGTCTGAGAAATCAACCCAAATCATCAGTATTGTCCCAGGACCTCTGAAACCCTCCTCTAGGACTTCTGTAAATAGTCAACAAAAAAATCCTCTTTCAGGGCTTCTGAACCAGCAGTAAGGTCCCAAGGCTTCTGTACAAAGTATCACAAACACAAATCAGCACAGAACAGAGTGCCAGACACCACGAGTTTTCTCCTTCTCAGTTCTGCTCAGTCCCAGCTTGTACTCCTCCTTTTATATGGTGGCTCTCCTTCCTGTTGCATCAGCAAGTTCCTCCCACCTTCAAATCACAAGGCAGGGCTCAAACAAGGTGCTAAATACTTAAATAACTGAAACAAGGCACTAAGTACTTCTTTTTGGCTTACCATTACACCAGGTAGGTAACTACCAGATTCCAATGGCAGAAGAGATAGTTCATCTACTCAGACTGGATTGCACCAGTCTCAGTGAATTTTTTAGTGTATTTTACCAAATGTAGATAATATATGTAAAAGTATTTAGCACAGTGCCTGGAACATTGTAGGCATTATCTAAATGCTTATTCTCTTCCCCTCTATTAGGCTATAACTGACCACATACATGGTATCAGGAAGAAGTTGATGCTGTCCAATGTATCCATGTTATGACCATAAAGGCCATAGTGATAAACAGATATTAATGATTCAATATGGTAGAATACGTCCATAGGAAGTGTGAAGTTTGTGTTCATTGTATCCAAAGGAAAGTGCCACTGACTCATGCTGCATACTTGGAGAGTATAAGGGTCAACAAACCACTGCAGCTTGTGTACACTGACTTCATCTCTGGAATGAGATAGAGCATGAGTAAAATGCTGGTGGTGAGTGACAATTTCACCCAGCAAGTGTAGGCATATCCAACCAGGAATTTAGTGTTGGGGGAAAATATATCTTTTAGTATGCTTCCCTATGAGAATTGCAGACCAATTGGAATAGAACAAGAAAAAGACTTTAAAAGCAAACTACTCAAGGAAATGGTAGCCTTGGCAGGAATTAAGAAGTCTAGAACCACACTGTACCTACCACTCTCAAAGAGAGATCCATAATATGAACATTTTAACTGCCCCTTGAGGTCTGAGCAGAAATCTCATCATGTGGCATTTCTGGTGCATGCATACATTGGCCCTAGTAATGATTTCATAGGCTTTGCTCCAGACTTGTCTAACGTTTGGGAAAGAGCCATATTTATCTATTGCTTTGGTGTCTCAATTAAGAGATAAGCTGAAAGAGGCGTATTGTCTAGGTATGACCTCAGTTCAGAAGATCTTTGATATAAACAAGCAGGTGATACAAGTCTGGGAAGGATGGCTATTACAGGCAAGAGTGTTGGTCCTGGCTTTGGAATTTTGGATTTAACTGTTCCTCCCATGAGGTGCCTAGATGATATCAGTCAGTCAAGAAACATTTAAGTACCCACTATGTGGCAGCCACTGCCAAATTCCCTTGGTCGCCACTGTAATCCACCCCTTGCCCTGGAGGCCAGAAGCTTCACTTAGGCATCAGTCTTTCTAGGCTACCTGAATTTTTCTTACTCCTTACTGCAGCCTGGGAGTAAATGGTCCCAAGTCACATGGTTCATCTATCTCTGTAGATCAACTGCCAATATGTTGTGGCCTGCAACAAGGGGTACCTCATCTAGTGACTATGTTGCATGTGGAAGTAAACTTGGTAGGGCAAACACTTTGTAGCAACCATTTAATTTTTTTCCCCACTTGACAGTATTTTATTTTTTCCCAATTACATGTAAAAATAGTTTTCAACATTCACTTTTATAACATTGAGTTCCACATATTTTTCTCCCTCCCTTTCCCCTCCCAAAGATGGCATGCAATCTGATTTAGGCTATACATATACAGCCATATTAAAAAGTATCTCCACATTACTGATATTGTGAAAGAAGAATCAGAACAAAAGGAGAAAACCATGAGAAAGGGAAAAAAAAAGAGGAAATAGTATGCTTCGATCTGCAGTCTCCATAGTTCTTTCTCTAGATGTGCTTTCTCTGGATGTCAATAGAATTTTATATCATGAGTTTTTTAGCTAAGTCAATCATAGTTGGTCATAGCACAACATTGCTGTTACTGTGTACAATGTTCTCCTGGTTCTGCTCACTTCATTCAGTATCAGTTCATATAAGTCTTCCCAGGTTTTTTCAGAAATTGCCCTGCTCATTATTTCTTATAGCACAATAGTATTCCATAATAACCAGATACCACAACTTATTCAGTCATTCTCCAGTTAATGGGCATCCCCTCAAGTTCCAATTCTTTTCCACCACAAAAAGAGCTGAAGCAACCACTTTTAAGTTTGAACCAAAGGATCCCCGTGGGTCAATATAATAGGAGAAGGGCACCTCCTGCTGCATGATAAATTTTCTCAGTAAATATCCCTTTGTAAAAGCTAGTAGATGCTAATTAAATTGATAGTGGAGTACTTATCACTGTCTCAATTAATGATATAATGGTGTTTTACTGGTATTAGATGATTTTGATATCAGGGAAAATATATTGGAAGGGGGGCTCAAGTAATTAGTGTTAGAAGAATCATCCCAATTCCTCAGGGGTACCTCTACAACCCTAAGGAGAGATGTAGCTAGCTAGCCAGCCTTCCAGGGAACTGACTTCTTAGTGTGAGCACCTCCATAGTTTATAAAGTCACATTAAGATTAAGATAAGGGTATGCATTTTTCTGCATTTGCACTGAGTGTACAGGTAGCACATTCACTTACCAGGAGGACATAAAAGAAAGAATATTAGTAATTAATAGCTTCAGTAAAGCAGCAAGATAAAAAATAAATGCACATAAATGATTTCTATATAGTATTTCTATGTTGAAATAAAAATTCAGAAGGGATTATAGAAAGGGTGGTCCTATTCAAAATAGAAAACAAAATGAATAAAACAGCTGGGAATTGCTCTACCGAAGCCAATACAATATGGATATAATTATAAATATTATTATTAAAGATATAATTATAAATAGAAATAATTATAAAATGTTCCTTAAAGAAATTATTCAGTACTTACAGCTTGGCTATAATAATATAATAAAAATAACAATGCCACATAAATTAAATTACAGATTTATTGTCAAATAATCTAATAAGGGTATTCTTTACAGAGTAGACAAATTAATAACAAAATTTATTTGGAAAAACAAAAAAGTCTATAATATCAAAGGAAATAATTAGAAAACAGAAGTGATGAAAGGAACAATACTTCTAAACCTCAAGTTATTTTTAAAAAACAAAATCATCAAAACTATTTGGTACTAGTTAATAATTGAAAATTAGATCTGTAAATCAGTGTTGACAAAGGAGAATCAGAGATAAAAGTGCTCAATAGCCCAGTATACAATAAACTTGAAAATGTAAGTCACCTAGGAAATAATTCCTTATTTGACAAGGTTTTCTGGGAAATAGGAAAACAGTCTGGCCAAAATTAGATTTAGACCAATATATTTTTTACCATATACCACAATAAACTCAAAATAGATATGTGACATGAATATTAAAAGTCATACCATAAAAATGTTAGAAGACAACCAGATGAGGTTTGGCTATGATGTGGTGATGAATGCTAAGTAAACAGGATACAGAGACCATGACAAGTGATTAAGTAGATAATTTCAGTTACATGGCATAGAAAGGTTTTTTTGCATGAACAAAGATAATGCAACTAGAATAAGATTGGAAGTGGTGGGGAATCTTTGAATTGAATATATCTGATAAGGATCTGATATGCAAGACATATAGGTAAGGAACAGGAATATATGACCAAGATCCATTCACCAACTGATAAGTATCGAAAGCATAGTAGTCCTCAAAAGATGAACTCACTATAATGAGCAAATTACTTATAATGTGAGAAATGTAAATCAAAACAACTTTGACATTTCACCTCATGCCCAGCAAATTGGCAATGATGAAAAAATAGATAAGGTGAGTCAACGGTGGAAGAGTTGTGGAAGGATGAGTACATTAAATAAAACTGCAAATTGACCCATTCATTCTGGGAAGCAATTTGGACTTATAGGAAGTGTCCATACCCTTTGACCCAGAGTACACCTCAATATTTATAGCAGTATTTTTTTAGATTAACAAAAAGCTGAAAATAAAGTAGACAGTCATCCACTCAGGAATGGCTAAACATGGTACATGAATGTAATGGACAGTAATAACTGCTTTGAATAACTATGAGTATGACAAATAGAAGCTTGTGAAGACTTTCATGAACCAACGCAAAGTGAAATAAACACACCCAGAAAAACAATATACATGAGTGCAATGATACAAAAGGAAGGAACAAACCATAACAAACCTGAAACAGAATTCAGTGGAGTTGTAAATGACCAAACTGGGCCCCAAGATTGAACCCTTCCCTATTTGCAGCAGTAGGGGACAATGGGTGTGAAACTCTCACTCTAATGCAGAATTGCTTGATGTATGGGTTAATTTTGCTGAATTTTTTCCCTCTATTCTTTTTATTATAAGGCATACCTCACTGGAGAATGAAAGGGGAACAGTATTTTGGGAAAAAAATATTTTGGGAAAATTTTTGGTAGATGACATGAAAACAAAAGATACTCATAAACTTTGAAAAATAAGAATGTAAGCTTCTTGAGGGCAGAAGCTATTCTAGAATAGTACCTAGTATATCATAAGTTTAATAATTTTTTTCATTCATTCTCTTCCAGTCAGGTATTGACTGTCAGGTCTCTCTACCAAATGTTGACACCTGCTGGTCCCATAGGGTCTGTACCGGATAGTGGCCTTCTGATCCCATGGTCCCTCCTTGTCACTTTCAGGCATAAAGTTGTGGAGCTTCTCTCTGCTTCATGCTTCTGACTTCAGCTGGAGTCCTCAGCTAAGGTTTTTGCTCCTTTCCATAAAAGGAAGAATGGGTTCTACCATTTCTCTTTTACCTTAGAACCAAGAGGATTAAGTTTCCATTATTACTCTGGGTACGGCATCTATATATACCTCCTATACCCATGACATCTGACTAGGGACCAAAAGCCTCAGTTCTTTTTCCCCCCCTTAATCAGGAAAGTCTCCCTCCTTAGTATTTTGTGATAGGCTTTTTCCTCTCCAAAAAGAGGGACCTCACCCCACAAGCTGATCTCTTTTGAAACAGTGAATAACCTAGCCATCTATGGGCATCAAGTATATATTTGAATCTGTTTACTACTCACCAAAAGCAGTCTCTGTCTAAAGCCTTTAACATGGAGCTAGAATGTCTCTGTCATTTCCCCTTAGTGTATGATTGCTAAACAATATCAATTCAACATTCTGGGGGCTCCCCTTTCAAGAAACTGTCTACAGACAGTTGTTGTCTGGGTCTGAGGCTCTCTAGTTTTGTAAACACTGAGATTCTTTGGGTCTCCTATGAACATGAGCAAGGAAAGGAAGAGAAACCAACAGCTCAGGGTAAGGCACTTAAAGTGTCCTTCCACCTCAATTCTATGGTTCAAATTCTTGCCTTGATTATCTATTTGTAGCCAGCACAAGGGTGTCCAGGTGTTTTCTGTTGTTCAGTGTCCAACGTCTGACTCTTTGTGACCTCACAAACCACAGCACAAGGATTTAAGGCTTTACATCAATTTACAAACCTTAAAGCATTGGATAAATGTCAGTTATCATCATCATCATCATATGATAGAACAATATGTTCTATTGTCATATTCATAATAAAATTAAAGTATATGAAAAGCTAGGTGATGCTTCTACTCAGTGGAGATGGGGAAAAAAATATCTCTTTTACAGATAGAAGAGAAAGCATTTACCATGGCAATAGAAAATCAATTAGATGTTTGTTAATTACGCTGGGGAGCTAGAAAAGGGGCAGGTCCTAATTCTGAAACAGAAAGGGGAGCTATGTCAGGGAAAAACAAGATATTACTTTCCTGTTTTTTCTTCTACACAGGAGAAAGCATGGAGGTATAAACAGATCGTCAAGACTGGGGGACCGGACAATGTGGCTTACTAAGAAATAATCAGACAGAAAGCTCTGAGATTTGTGTCAAAATGCTGACCTCTGGTGTCTGCACAAGGAGTGAGGCTCTAAATACATAGAAAGCTGCCTCTAACAACCTTCAGTGGATTTCTTGAGGTGTGTTTATGTCACTGACTGTGAAGAGGGCATCAAACCATGTTCAAGAACATTGGCCCACAAGACATGCATTGATTTTGCCAGCACTTCCTAGTTATTCCTATTGCCTTCAATACCTCCTTAAACAAAGCACAGCTTGAATGGCAAAAAGACTCTGAGCTCCCCAAGAGCATAAAACTAAAGCAAAAGGAAACAGAAAACAAACATAGAGTGTGTTTAATTCCTCTTGAGACCTCAATCAGATCCCTACCATTGTTATTAGGATCGATCTGATTCTCTTTAGTTTCAAGCCACTTTCCTTTTTCCTGAGGCACACAAACAGTGCTTCCTTTCACAGTTGGCTTAATTTCTGAGTTTCTTTCCCATATGTATTGGATGTGCCCCTAGTCTGTCATCCAATTCCCAATGAAATTAATTTTCAAAAAAGAGAGATATAAAGAGACAGACAGATGGAAAATGAGAGGGAGAGACAGAGAGAGAATCAAGCATATTGGGAAAAAATTGTCAGATTTTATATGGATTTATATTTATAAATGATCTTAGATCATGAGGGGAAAATTGACCCCTAATTAGGCTTGGGAATTAAAGAATATGTCCACCTATCCATATCACACTCTACCAACTCTGAACGGCTTGGTTTATAGAGGTACCTGAGGCTGTAAGAGGTTAAGTGACCTGCCCTGGGCCTAAAGGACATCAGAAGTAGCATTGGGGCCTTCCTAAATTGGAGGCAGCCTCACTTCTCCACAATAGCACACTGCTTTTCTGCCACCTGGTGGTCTTATAAGTAATACGGTTGTGGGATGTTGGGGTTTTTTGCTAACATAAATCATAACACCTAAAATTCAGAGCACATACCTTCTCCCCACCCCCATTTTCTACTGCTATTTTTACAAAGAAGGATTTTTTGTTGCTGTTCAGTCATGCCCTGTTCTTCAGTCATGTCCTTCTCTTCATGACTCTATTTGGGGTTTTCTTGGCAAAGATACTGGAGTGGTTTGTCATTTCCTTCTCCAATTCATTTTACAGACAAGGAACTGAGGCAAACGGGGGGAAATGATTTTGCCCAGGCTCACACAGGTCGTAAGTGTCTGAAACCAGGTTTGAACTCAGGGAGATGAGTCTTCCTGTCTCTGGGTCCAGCACTCTCTTCACTAATTTCATTGCTAATGTATTCACTAAGTTCATTGCTAATGTATTTTTTTTTTGTCCTGTTTAGGGGAAGTGTGCACACACTATCTGGTAGTTTAATCAATCCATTATAATCCTTAGTTTACAATAAAGAAAAAAACATGTAAATAAAAGGATCAGAGTAGACTTCCCATGGGCCAGAATTCCTGAGTTGAGATTTCATTTAGTCCAAACCTCATCCAAAGTATGAATTCTGTGTACCACACCAAATCAAAAAGATTTTCTCATCTTTGGGATGAAACTTGAATTCAATATGTAGTAAAAAAAAATGCAAATATGTTTCCTCCTCCTATTGATATAGTAGTAAAATAAATATAAATTGTTTTGACCAAGAACCCTGTTTATTTTCAAGCTACTGAAAAAAAGGGGTATGTATCAGTATGTCTTTAAACAATACTGTGAACTTTTCACATACATAGCAAATCAATAGAAACCTGGTAACCTGTATTGTACCTCCCAGGATTCCTCTCCAGAGAGCTTTTTTTCTGCTTAACCTTATTGAACAGCAGTGATTTAGTGGGAAAAGCTTAGGCAGGGAAGGCATTAGTTCCAGCTGGGGCCTTCCTGCTCACTGCTCCTTGCTGAAGCCGGGCTGGAGCTCCCTGAAGAAGAGCAGCAATGCCTAGCATCTAGCTCAAGAGGGTAGTAGTACATAAGGGAAAACCAGTGATGCCTATTGTCCAAGGCTGTTGAATTCCCTAATTCCTGTGTCTCATAGATCTGGAGCTGGAAAGGATTTCAAGATCATTCAATCCAAACACCTAATTTTACAGGTTGCTGTTGTTGAGGTGCTTTTCAGTTACGTTTGACTCTTCGAGACCCCATTTCCTTTTCTTGGCAAAGATACTGAGGAAGTTTGCCATTTCCTTCTCCAGCTCATTTTACAGGAAACTGAGGCAAACAGGGTTAAGTGACTGGTCTAGGGTCACATGGCTAGTAAGTAAGAAGCTGAAATCCCCACTTGCTTATCAGTAGTAAGCAGCAGAATCTGAATTTGAACAGGAGTCCTCTTGAATCTAGTACCAAGCATTCTTTCCACTGGGCCTCACCATTTCCCTTTAATCTGCATATGGGCTCCTTATTGAACTGCTGTTTTAGACCAAACCTTGAGATTCAACCTAAGCCACAAAGCATTCTTTGTTTTTCTGAAACTCCTCTTTCTTTTTTTTTTTTTTAAAGCAACTGAGGTTAAGTAACTTCCTGAAGGTTACAAGGCCAGTTATTTCTGGGTGTGGTGCTAAGTATCTGAGCCCAGATTTGATCCCCAGGTCATCCCAACACTGGAGCCGATGCTCTTACTCGCTGAGCCACCTGGCCACCCCTAAGCAATTGGGGTTAAGTAACTTGCTCAAGGTTACAAGGCCAGTTATTTCTGGGTGTGGTGCTAAGTGTCTGAGCCCAGATTTGATCCCCAGGTCAGCCCGACAATGGAGCCAGTGCTCTTACTCGCTGTGCTACCTAGCCGCCCCTGAAACTCCTCTTTCTGAAGCCCATGGAAAAGCTTCCCTCTTTGTCTTCTCTCTGAATGTTCTTTAGCTTTCAGTTATGTGGACACAGATCCCTCTACAGAACTTTTCTTTTTGCCTCTGGTACTGTTGACAGGTGTTTACTTTCCCACTTAAACCAGGAGAGATTCCTTGACTCAGTGGACTGGCAGAGGATGTCAAGTAATGATATGAATTTGCACAGGTCACAGCTTCCTGGGCCTGCTACTCTTTAAACTGAAGGCATTAGGCCAGAGGATCTGCAAGGTCCCTTCCTATCCTAACATTCCATAATTCTATAAAATAATCAATAATAACCAAAAGTAATGGAAAGGAACCTGCATTTATCAAGTGTTATGCACAAAATGTTGAAAACTGAAGTATGTGATCAGACGTTGCAAAAACTTAGCACCTAGATACTTAGAAGACACGATTTAGAATTATTCACCAGAAAATCACTAACCTTCATAAATGAACAGAAAAACCCTCATGTTACAAGTTCCCAAATATCCTTAATGATTCAACAAACAACAGAGACATTGCCCACAAGCATCCCTCAGTAACACCGAGCCATAAAAATTTAAGGACATTTTTAATATATAGCCTTATGTGTTTATCTGGGTATGTAAGTTTGGAGGTGGAAGGGACAGGGATCATTTAGAAAAGGAGTACTCATTTCTGAAGTTCCAGCCTGTGTGATCCTGGGCAAGCTACTTAACCCTGTTTGCCTCAGTTTCTCATCTGTAGAATCGCCTAGAGAAGGAAATGCCAAACCATTCCAGTATATTTACCAAGAAAACCCCAAATAGGGTCATGAAGCATTGTCCAGCTAGGACCAATCACCCCTTTACTCCTCCCATTGGACAGTTGCTATTCCTAAGTCACCAACCTCTACTCCACCCTAGCAGAGAGTCCAAAGGGAGGGAGCTTGATAAGGTAAAGAAGAACTCTAAATGCTAAATTTAGCAGCAAGCTTAACTTTGATAAGGTAGCAGATGGCCTGGGGAACTAAATAAGTGGACCTTTGTTCTCACTGCAGATGTAAGACCTAGCTGATAGAATGTAAACATTTAAGAGAAGCTGAAGTCATACTGATATTCTTTTTACTTTCCAGTGCCAATAAATGCTTGTTGATTGACAGATCGGCTCAGTGATTTTGGAGATGCTCTGCTCCTAGTTCCTTTGTAACCCGTAAATTGTTTAAACTGAACTTGCTGGAGTGGAAGAGAATTTTAGGTCTTTGGTCTCTCCTGTAATGGCAGTAAAAGATTTGTTCTTGGATATGCTCTCCGATATTGACTTTCCCTGTCATGTGGCACAGTACTGAGGACTATTTCCTTAAGAGGGGAAGGTAGTTAAGCCAAAGGTTCTGGTAGTCCAGCCTTGTGCCAGATGGCAGAAAAGCCTCTATGCCTCATGTTTTTAGCCTAAGGAAAAAGAAGGCAAGAACCCCCAGATCCAGATTAGGAAGTTTATCCCCCCCCAAAAAAAATTCTAAACTTTTGGGAAGTTTATTTAAAAAAAAAAATCAAAGCTATAAAATTCTCTCTGACTGTTAGCTTAGAGCCCCAATCTAGAATAAAACCCTAGCATTTTAGATAGGGTTCACACATCTGTTTCTCTCTATATACTAATACCAACACTAGTTCTCTTTTCCTTGAAGTCTCTCTTTTCTCAATTAAGGATATAAATGAATCCAAAAGTAGTTAAGATTGATTTGATTTTTATCTAATAAAAATTGCCTAATTAAAACAGAAAGTAAAAGCATTAAAAAACAGAAAATTTAGGAACAGAAACTCGCAGGAGTGAGGAGGTAAGAGACAGAGAAAACTACAGAGACAGAAGAAGGAAACAGAGATAGGAAAAGGAGGAAGAGGAAGAGGAGCCAGAGGAGGAGGGAAAAAAAGCATAGCCATCATCTGTCTCAGAAGAATTAAGCAATCAGAATGTCTTTCATCCCAGCTGGGGGAGGTTCCCCATGATTAACACCTTGATTGCCTTAACATCAGCTCTTACTGTGGCAGTAGGAACTCTCTCCATCTCTTTGCTAACCTGGAAGTGAAAATTCCAGTTTTAAATTCCTTAGACACTTATAGCTCAGATCAAGCTCCTAGTGCTGTCTCTAAAACTCTCAGTTTAAACTCTTGGGTTGTGAGCATATTTAGCTCAAAACTGCTGCCTCAGCTTAAAACCTTCCTCTAAGAATCTCGGTGTTCATTCTTACAACAGAAATCCCAGAGGTTCTGTTCTAATCTATAGAACATCCACTCCCATCATAAATTTCTCTTAATCCTTGAAGGACTTTCGTACAAATAGATGACGTAATGGATAGAGTGCCAAGCCTGGAGTCAAGAAGACCTCCATTCAAATCTGAACCCAGGTACTTGCTAGCTGTGTGACCCTGGGTAAATCACTTGACTGCTGTCTGTGTGCCTTAGTTTCCTCATCTCTAAAATGAAGATCATAATAGCACCTACCTCCCAGGGTTTTTGTGAGGATCAAATGAGATAATATTTGTAAAGTACTTAGTACAGTATCTGGTACTAGTAAGTGCTATATAAATGTTAGCTATTATTATTATTAAAATCCCAAGTACCTGGAATGAAAAGCTTTCAAAAAAGAAACTTAGCAGAAGGAATCAGTAATAATAATAATAGCAACAACTATTATTAGAATAAAATATAAAAATAAAATAATCAAAATTAAAATCAAATCTATGTGTGCACATAACAAGATACAGATGATCTCCATCATCCTATCTACTCCTGGAACTGTCCTAAAGATGCTTTCATTGAATAGAAAGAAGATGGGCTTATATCCCAATACTTTTCCTCCATTTTAAAAAATAGTGGGGGTAGGAACAATATTTCCTAAAAACTAAACCTGGGCTACCTTTTTCTAAGGTCCTATCTACACCATGCACTTTAGGCTAGTTTTTCCTCAAAGACGTTGCAACCATCTTAGACTCCCAATTGGATCAGGGAACCAAGGACCAAAGGACTGACTTCCGTGCATCCTAAATGTAAGCACAGGAGGGGTCAGAAGCTCAGCCCTCAGGTTTCTGACTAGTTTATCTGCAAGGACAATAGAAACAAGCAGGTTACATCCAATGGAGTCAATATTACAGCTTTGTTAAATGTCTTTTCGTTTTATGGCTAAGTAAAAGTCTCTTTTGTTAACTGTTGGATGTTTCTGCACTTGTTTCGCTTCCATTAAACCCCATATTTGAGCTATCAGACTAGCTTGGATCAGGCTTGTTCAGAACATGTGGTAGTAGCACAATTCCACTGAAATGTCGCCATTACTCACGTTGTGGTTGAAGTGAAGGAAGGAGGCCCTGGGTGTCTTCTGTGCTTCAAACAGTTAAGCTCTTTCTGCTACCACCTGCTAATGGTCTTTGATTCACCTCAGATGTGTAACCCTCTCAAATTGGAAAGGCATCGATGGCACCATGGCCATATTCTCTTGGATTTGTCTTGTATTGGTGCAAGGTGTTCTCCATCAAACTCTATTGTGTGTTCTTTCTAGCTCTAGCACCAAGGATGTGTTACACATAGTTTCATTAGAAGAGACTTTATAGATTATCTAGTCTGACCTCATTTTATAGATGAGGATATTTTAAACTCAAGGAAAGGTAGTAACTTGCCTAAGGTCACACAGAAAAGTATTGGCAAAACAGGGATTAGAACTCTGGTCTTCTGGTGATCTTGTCTTGCCAGCACACGCCCTTCCTTTATACTAATAGACTGGGAAAACAAAACAAAACAAAACAGGAAAGGCTCCTATAATATTAAATAAATCATAAAAGTAAGAGCAGCACTCTCCTTTTGATATGTATTTTTTTATTGAGAGCAAAGTTTATCTGTTCAATTGTGTCCTTAATCAGGGTTTTCATGTAGACAAAAAAAAGGCATTGGATTAATATTTCTCCCCAGGAGTGACTACTCATTCACCAATCCCAATCTCCTCCCTGGTCTACAAAATCACAACTAAACATTACTTCTAAACTATATGCTTTGAGGTGCATTGCAAGCTGATTCCAATCTTGGTGGTAGCATATTGACTGTTTTAGGAGGTAGCTTAAAGACAACCAGAATTACTGAAATAAATTTTCAAATTACCCCCACAGCAAAACAAAACAAAGCAAAGATTTGGATCTGTTGTGTTTGTCCATTGTTTTCAAAGAGGACCATGGCATCAGGGAAATGATGACATGGCTTGCAGTTGACTTTGATTTGAGTGAGGGAAGGCTGTGCAAGGTCACAAGCCTCATTTAGTGTCTTTCCTGTCTGACCAGATCAAGAGTCAACTTGTGCTAGCAGCCCTCCTGTGTGCTGTGTTTATTTGTCTTACAGTTTCCCAAACCCTACTGTGTATTTTTTTATTTATTAATTTTGTGCTATATATCCCCATGCTCTCTCTCTAATCTTCAATCTCTCTCTACTCGCTTCTTTCCTTCTTGTCTACAAAGACATCCATGTCACCTTCATCCTTAAAATACCTTCACTTGGACCTACTACCCCTGATAGACATCATCCTATATCTCCTTTCCCCTCTTGTCTAAACTACTTGAGAAAACCTTCTTCCTTTTTCTTCTCATTCAATTCCAGACCCTTGGCAATCTAGGTTCCACCTTCATCATTCAATTGAAATTACTCTCTCCAAAATCACCAATTAGCTCTTAGTTGCTAAATCAAATAGCCTTTTCTCAATCATCACTCTTCTGGACCTCTCCACAGCCTTTGACATGCTTGCTTTCCCTCTTTACCTGGATACTCTCACCTCTCTTTTTGTGACTCCCTTCTTTTCTGGTTTTCCTCCTACCTGTCCGACCACTCCTTCTCAGACTTCTTTACTGACAATGCAGTTGTGTACCCCAACCTTGGGTGGCCATCAAGGCTCTATCCTTGTTGCTCTTCTCTTTTCCCTCTAGTCTATCTTTTTAATTGATCTTATTAGCTCCCATGGATTCAGTTTTCTATGCAAAAGATTCTCAGATCTATATATCCAGCCATAACCTCTCTTTTGAGCTCTAGTCTCATATCACCAGTGGTCTCTTGGATAGCTCAAATGAGATGTCCTGCAGGCATCTCAGATTTAACATGCCTAAAACAAAATGCACTATTTTTGTCCTCAAACCTTCCCACTTCCCGATTCTCTATCAATGTTGAGAGCACCACCATCTTTCCAGTCACCCAGGTTTACAATCCCAATGTCATCTTTGATTCCCTTAGTACCCACTCCATATATATATATATATATATTGACAAAGTTTTGTTGTTTCTACCATCAGGATATCTTTGGTATATATCCCCTCATTTCTACTTACACAGTCTCTATTGCAGGTGCATATTACTGCACACTTGAACTATATAGCCTTCTAGCTGGTTTTCCTACCTCAAATGTCTCCCCACTCCAGTTACTATTTCCACTCGTGTCAACCCTCCCCCAACCTGCATTCAATAAATTCTAAGGCTCCTCATTGCCTCCAAGATCAAATATGAAATTCTCTGGTTTTTAATACCTTTCACAAACTGACCTCTTCCTATATTTATGGTCTTCTCAGTCTTTATTGCTTACATACTGTGTGACTCAGTAACACCATCATTCTTATTGTTTCATGGTGGTCCATCTCCAAACTGTAAATTGGCTGCCTTCTATTTCTGGAATTTTCTCCCTTTCCACCTTTACCCCAGCTTCCCTGACTTCCCTGGACTCCTTCAAGCCTCATTTCAAACCTTATCTTCTGCAAGTGGCTTTTCCTCCTCCCCCACCCCACCCCTACCACTAGTGCATTTTTCCTGGGCTTACCTATGATTTGTATTGTATATATCTAGACACACACACTTGCTTAGATATTGTTTCCCTCATGTGATATATTGAAGGTGAAAACCTTATTTTTTGCCTTTCTTTTTAATCCCAGCACAGTGCCTGGCATGGGTACATCCTCGAAAAATTCTTGTTGATTACTTGATCAATTGATATATAGATTTGTTTTCTCCCGAATGGAATGTAAGTTCCCTGTGATTGGGGATTTTTTCAATTCTTTGACATATCCCTAGTGCCTAAAACAACAACTGGCATATAGTAGGGGCTTAATAAATATTTGTGGATTGATTGACCAACCTTGAAATAAGCCTCATGAATTCCAAAGTCCAGGAGATCCTGGATCCACTGACTGGAAATTTTTGGCAGCTAAAGGGGGTGGTATTTCATCAACAAGATGAGACTAAGCTCTGGTTTGTCTTGCTAAAAGACATTCACCTGGATAGAATTGTCAGGATCCTCATGCTAATACCACTCCTCACTTTTCATTATTCTCTTTTCTTACTATTAGTAGTTACCTTATTTTCCAGAGCTAAGGCCCAGCAAGCAATCTGTGCCCTGAGCTTAGCATAACAACAATCCTTTGCTCTCACTCTTTGGATGAATGCTGATGTAGCTAAATCACAGAATTGGCCCAAACCAGTCCCAGGTGGTCCCTGAGCTTAGACAAAGCATCTGCAGGAACTACATTCTAGTCATGAAGCCCTGCTGTGAATAGATTTTTTATCACAAGGCAGACTTGTCTCATTGTTGCTGTTACACTTTACTGCTGAAGATCTCCTTCACTGACTGTTTCTTTGTCTAACCACAATTATGTGTGTGAAGGCTTAGCCTTGCTGCCCTGGGTCTCCACACAGTCTTAGAGGAGACCCCAGAACATGTTTCTAGTTTCCCTCCTCCAATGGAATGAAGAAGACTTTTTGCCTATAACCTCTATGAGTTCTTTGGCTTTGTTTTGTTTTATTTTATTTTCCAGAGTTAACAATTAGTGTGAAACCTCTGTGAGCTCTTTGGTCATTTATTTTCAGGGTTTGACAGAATTGTTTGGACAGTGCAGACCCAAGGTGAAATGTAAAAATAAGTATTCAGCAGTTCTGCCAAATGCTTTATGCTTTGATGGTTTTAAATTTCAACTTTCTGACAGAGAGTAAAGTTAGTATAAGTTACTGAGTCATTTTTAAAATCTGTCAATATGCTCAATGACAATTCTGTCAATGTCAATGCTCAAATGCTCAAAAAGCACTTCTTCTATGTGTAAGAAATAAATATCTTTTCCATAATTGATTTTCATTATACATTGGGTCTCTTTTTATCCCTTACTTTGGGAAGACCCTAGCCATGAGCCTAAAACTAAGCTTTAGGTAAAACTTCCCAAGAGTGCTGGATAGGGTATGGGTTTAATAAGACAAAGACTGTGAGAAAAGGAAGCCTAACTCTTCTTATTAGAAGCCAGGCCCCTCCAGGACTGAACCCTCAGGATTGTATGTATGGGTGCAGAGCATATGGGCTCTTTGGCTGAAAGGAAGAAGTTTCCTAGGCTGCTGACCCACTAGAAGTTGTAATATTAGATTTGAAGACTTTTAAAGGCTCATCTGAATTTGTTGTCCTTTTTGAAATAAGCCTGGGGGCAGTTAGGTGGTACAATGGATAACAAACTGGCTCTGGAGTCAGGAGGACCTGAGTTCAAATCTAACCTTAGATACGTAATAGCTATATGACACTAGGCAAGTCATTTAACCCCATTCCTCCAAAAAACAAACAAAAAAGGAAACATCTATCATCTCTGTAAAATTTGCCCTCCATTTAGATTACCCTATGAACTGATGAGGATCCCACACTGGAAAAATGTGGGGTGTCCTATGTTTTAAAGGTGTCTTCGGAGATATTCTGTCCAAATTTCTATCTGGACAGCCTTTTGCCTGAGCAGGCAAAAGTTAAGCCAACATATAGATTGTCTTTTGTGTACATAGATGCAGAACAATTTGCACCCAAATTAATTTAGTTTTTCTGAGGGTGAAGAAGAGACAGTCAATTCCAGATTCTTATTCCCTGTGGAGAGAAGGCCATGTGTCCTAGGAGCTCATTTAGGAATAGAGCTTCCCTCAGAGAATAGAATTTCATTTTTTTCTTTTTCTTTTTGCTATTTCCCTTTTTTGTTAGTTGTTTTATTCTATTGTTTTCTTTATTTGTTTAGGTTGGAAGGGGCACTTGAATGTAATAAGCAATCAATAACCTATGAGAATTTTGTAAAACACACTTTGTTTATGGAATTTCTATAACTTTGAATTTGGAAGTGACTGTAACCCCCAGGTCCTCCAGCTATGATAGAACAAAGGACTATGCATTTAGGAGACTATTAAGGATGATTCCTGTTGGACATTTTGAGACTCTTCAGAGGCCCTTGAAAGAATAATACTTGAGCCTCCCCATGGCCCCAGAGGACTTTGCAGAATTGTGGACAGAAACATATATGCCCATTGCTCCCCAGTCTATTTGCTTAGGACAGCAAATATTGAATCAGGAGAAGAAGTGTAGCACCGATTAGAGCATGTGTGAGAATAGGCTGATAGAGGTCATCCCACCACAGCTCTGCTAGAAAGTTCTCGGAACTGTAGAAACATATGTGACTGAGTACTGAAGGACATGAGCTTTGAGATAGTAACACAGCCATCCTATTGGCTACTGAGCAGAAAGAGCCAATTACTCAGTGGACCTTTAAAAAGGCGGTAACTCGACCCTTGTCTCTCTTAAGTTGGTCCTCTAGGAGACATTGTATAATTCTGGGACTTCCCATAAGGGGCTGAGGATGGGTGGTTCTTCCTCTCCAATGGGACATAGATTGCTCCTGTGAGAAAGCTAGAGCAAGAGGAACTCATCTAGGTGGCCTTGAGCTTGGAGGGCTACCTCATTTGCTTTGTGTTTCTTTGTCTAAGTATATATGAATATCTTTAAATGGATGTGCCCAAGCTTGGAGGTGGACTTGAGAATTCAAGATGTCTGGAGATCCTGGGTCCTCAAAATAAGTGTAGGCTGCACTTTCAAAGAACTTTGCAGCAACTTTTGCTGCAGTCTTGCAAGAAATGACCACTGCCCAGACCAGGGGTGGGGAACCTGCAGCCTCAAGGTGACATGCAGCCTTCTAGGTCCTTAGGTGCAGCCTTTAGACTGAATCAAAATTTTACTGAACAAACCCTTTTATGAAGGATTTGTTTTGTAAAGTTTGGATTCAGTCCTAGAGGACCTAGAGGACCAAATGTGGCCTCAAGACCACAGGGTCCCCTCCTGTGGCCCAGACCATGACCCTAATCCCTGACTTGGTTTGCCAGAAAATATCTACTGCAAAAGAAGACAGTGCCCAGCCCAGGTAAAATGTAAATATACTATTCATCAGTCCTGGCAAATGCTTTATAGTTTTGGGGGTTTTGTTTAGTTTGTTTTTCTGTTTATTTGTGTTGTTGAAAGTCTTTTGTGCTAAATATTTCCTTTGCTTGTTTGGAAGAAATATTCACCCCCGTAACTGATTTACATTGTACATTGAGTACCTCTCTAACTTCTCATTTTGGGGAGATTTAGAGATGAGCCAAAACCCAAGCTTTAAGTAAATCATTCTCAGGGAATTGGAAAAGTTTTGTAATAAGCTAAATAATATTTTTAAAAAATGGAACCCAGCCTTCTTATCAGAGGCCAAGCTCTCCCACAACTAAGCTTATTTTAGCCTTGTATGTGAGACAAGAACAATGGGTCCCTTAGCAAAAAAAAAGAGTGGGTACAGTTCTCCAATCCCTTGGCCCCAGTAGCAGCAATTTTAATTGTTAAATGAAAAAGGTACATTAAACAATGACTTTGTGAAAACAAGGGGGGAAATGGTTTCATTCTTACTAATGACATTTACTTTTTAAAAAAAGACAAAACAAATACAGGAGTTCAACCACTTTTTTCTGTCTCCTCATGTCATTTTGTAAAAAAAAAAAAAGTTAATATGTTCTTATATGCACCTGCCTAGAAAGGGTGTTCTAAATGTTAGCTGCTTTGTTAGTTGACCCTTTTTCATATAAGTCCTTAGGATCATTTCTCTTCCTTTCTGCACTTGATTCTCAGTCCCAAGCTCTCTCCATCTCTTCTCTCTCTTCCCCCTCCCCCCAGCTCTGTCTGTCTCCCCTGCCCTCTGTCTTTCTGTCTGACCGTCTTTCTGTCCCGGTTTCTCTCTTTCTTTGTACCTGGTCCTCCCTCCATAGTGCCCACCACCATAACCATGTCCTTTCAGATTTAGCATTTAGCTAGTCATAACATTTAGCTTATTCTCACATTTAACAATCAACATTTAATTTAACACATTGAACAAATGGATAAGCTAGCTTCACTCTCAGTGTACAATATGTTCTGTTTACTTATCAGGCTCCTGCATCACCATCTGTGCAGATTATAAAATCATAGCTTTAGACCTGGGAGGGAACTGAGAGGTCATCTGGCTCAAACCCCTCATTTTGGAGATGAGGAAAGGGAGGCCCAGGAAAATCAAGTGACTTGCCAGAGGGTTATGCTAATTAGTAAGTGGTATATTCAGGGTACAAATCCAGTAGCTCTGACTCTAAATCACTGGAATACACTACCTCTCTACAGAACAGATGAAGCAGTTTCTGGTCACTCAACTCTTTAGCTCACCTAAAACATGACTAAAATGAATCTCCTTGTGTTAAAATAAGTATGTACCATCCTGTCCATTTTGTCATCTCCCTCCCTTTCTTTTCCCTTTCTTCCCTTCTTTCTTGGCTTCCTTCCTTCAAGTACTCATATGACTAGGACATACACTGCCTTTATTTAAATGTGACTAAATTTTTTCTATTAACCAAAGTTGCATCCATTTTTACCACTTTCTCTAACTGATTGTGTAATTTTGGGGCAATTATTTGACTTTATCCTCCGATTTCTCATCTATGAAACAGAGATAGTGTAAGTAATAGTTGATAATAATGCCTTGAATCTATCAGTGCCTTTCTTCCAGGGAATTCAAAGCATTTTATAGGCATTATTTCATTTATCATTACCCAATTATCCAATGGGCCAGGTATTACTTATTCCCTAATTATGAATTATTCCCATTTTATAGATATGAAAACTAAAACAACTTAGAAAGGCTTATGCAATTTACTTAGGATCATATGATACACTAATGTTTTAAGAAAATGATGAGCCTATGACTGTACTGTCATGATACATACTTAAATCACAGAATATGAAAGCTACATTATTTGTCTGGCTTATATAGTAATCAAGAGTTCACTAATTACCAGTAAGACCAAATAGAGCCTTATTATGAGAATTAGTCAATAGGAAAGAAGCTTTTATATTGTTGTTTCTGAAGTTTTGAGGATGGTGGGTGTGTTGTACACTGATATTTCACTCAGCTCTAAAATTACTTGCACTGGCACAATAGTGCTCAGACTGAAAAGAACTATAGATCATAGTAGTAAATCCATCAAGGCAGAAACATGAGAGGTAATTGATCATGCAAAAGTCCAAAGGTTTATGTTGGAACTAAGAAAGCCAAGCATCCAGAAAAACAGCCAGGTGGAAATTCTCCTAGTAACAGACTGTGCTGCTGAATTTCCAGTTCATTCTATCTCTAGAAAATTCTTGCCATTCTCCGTGTCACTCCTCCCCAGGTTTGGTCTAGGATTCCATTTCTAGTCTCAGAAAAAAGCAGAACTGCATACATCTAGCATAGCTAGCTGGAAAGGCTATAATAGTTTGATTTTTTTTTAAACTTAAAATCAAGTTGCTTCTGGTTGAATTTCTACATCCTATTATAAGTTAATCTAGTTTTGTTTGTAAGAAGATTAATGAGGATAATTCTTTTTTTACCTTGAATTCACAAAGCATAGCACCTTTTATGGTCTGAGTATACTTGGCACATAGCCTGTTATATGTCTTGGGACCCAACCCAGGGGGATTTTTCAAGTCCTACCAGTAGGGTTAGAAAGAAAGGACTAACTGGGTAAGGCAAGCAGAGCAAAATATACCAATAAAGCATAACAGCGTAAGATGGAATTGTCATTGTCATTGTCATAAACTGCAGAGGCCTATGTCAACAAGCAAGGCTTTTGACCTTATCATCAACATACAGTAAATGAACTTTGAAGTCAAATTCCAAAGCCCAAGGCATGATAAAAATAGATCTAGTGTTATTGTTTTTTTTTTTCTCCTAACATAATGGCACACCTAAACACACAAGAAGAAAACTCAGAGGTAGTATGGCATAGGTTATAAAATACAATCTTATCAAAGAAATTTTTCTATTTGCTATAATTTTAAATGCCTCTGAAAAATCTTACTCATCGAGATCCAGTGACTGCTGTTCAAAGGAGAATTGTCTCTTCTTGGTAACATCTGTCCCCTCCTAACCTTTCATATTTGAGAATACCAAGCACTAAGTCCAAATAATCCCAAATAAAATCGAAATTCTACTTCTTCTGGGAGGCCCAGGGTGAACTTAAAGAAGATATAAGGATCCCATAGGAGAAAAAACCAGAAGGAAGAAACCAGTGAGGATTTCAAAGGGTGGATCGCAAAGTTAGGAAAGAGGCATAACACAGTAGTTGGGGTGGGGGTGGAGGGGACTTCAACTAAAAGCATTGTAAATGGAGGTCACTTTTGGCTAGAAGTAGACAAGCTATTAATTTCTTGATAATTTCATTCTTCAAAAAGTGAAGAAATGGAAAGTGGTGGCAGAGATGAACCTAGAACCCAGATCACTATCATGCCACATTATTTCCTTTAAATAATCCTCATGTATTCTTGTGAAATACGTAGTGACAAATATTATAACCACTTTGTCAATAGGGAAACAGAAGGAGACAAAAATAAAATCCCAAGTTTGGAATCAGTTAATAAGTCAATGGTAAAGGTGGATTTAAAAGCCACATCCAACAACAGTCAAACCTGTATCCTGCTAGCCTGTCCTGCCTATGAGTTCTGGAAAAATTCAGTGTCCTTTGTTTGCTGATTTCCTAACAGGAGCACCAGGAACGTTTTGAACTTGGACAGTATCTTTCATCTAAAGATGTCAAAGAAGACACTTAACATTACTCCCACGGAAACAAATAATACAACCCCCACATTATAGATGTGGCTAAGTGAATTAAAGAAAAGCTACACAACTTCTTCAGTTTTCTCAAAGGAGGAATCGAGTCCCTGGTACTTCTACTTCTTGTCTCTAAATTAGGACACCCTGGACTTTGTTTCTTCCCTATCATTATGACTATGAACCTATAAATGATGTTTAATAGTTTCACCCATTCCCTGGTATTCTGGGAACTTCTCAGAAGCTGAAAGAAAATTATCATTGTATTACTATGATGTTATGAAAGCTACCCACTGTTGATGCACATTGAATGTCCCCAAATTATTCAGTTTATCTTAAGCTTTAACAAATTATCTTATTTTTCTTTCCTAATGTGTACTCTGATTTGAAAACAAAAAGGAGCAGGAGTTCTGGGGACTTTTGTAGAACTCTGGAAAATAAAATAATTGTTTACACATTGTGTTTTTTATCTGCATTTTTCTTGGCCCAGACTCCATAAAAATTTATCAGTAGGTTTCATTTTTGTTCACAACAGTTTCATTTTTGAAACCTCACAGTAAGAGGGTTATTTACTATATGTGGATAACAGGCAGTATAGGAAATTTAGTTTTGAGTTTAAAATATCGTACTTTATCAAATCCTTCCCTTGGTGTCTCAAAACTCAATCCTTCTTAGCATGGCAGAGCAGAAAGAGATCTCAGAAACAACAAGTTCGACCCCTTCAATTGAGGAAACTGAGGCCAAGAAAGCTTAAGGGACTGGCCTGAGAGCAGCCAAAATTAACAGAACTGAGACAAATTAGCTCAGAACTCCTAAAGCTCCGAAAGGACCTGTTCCACTGTACCAAGCTACTTCTCCTTTCCTCCCTAGTCTTGTCATAATTGTAATGATGCATCATTTACCTGGCCCAGCACATTTAAGGTATGTTGCAATCATAATGAATGGCCTGTCTGCAAAATTCACATCTGTTAGAAACCTGTTTCACAGCAGATTTTATATTAAAGAAGGTACTTATGCCTTCCAATCTAGGTCAACTCTAGAGGGCAGTGCATGCTTTTTAACTACTCTGTTCTCTCCAGCTTAAATAAACGTTTTCTCAAGTTTCAACCTATAATGTTTAACAAAATTATTAAAAGGCTTAAATCAGCTGGGGCTCTCATGGACTCTCAGGTCTTGTACCTTTGTTGACTGGAATAGGGAGAAGAGAGTTAGAGAGGAGGTTTAACTAGCGTTGTTGCTGTTGTTCAGTCATTTTCAGTTGCGTCTGACTCTTTGGGACCCCATTTGGGGTTTTCTTGTCAAGGATACTGGAATAGTTTGCCATTTCCTTCTTTGGCTTATTTTACAGATGAGGCACCTGAAGCAAACAGAGTTAAGTGACTTGCCCAGGGTCACACAGCTAGTGAGTGTCTGAGGCCAGATTTGAACTCAGGAAGATGAGTCTTCCTGACTCTAGACCCAGCTCTATCTACTATGCCAACTATCTGCCCCAACACCTGGCTATCTGATAACAATATATTTTCTTTTTATTTTCTTCTATTATTCATCTACTATAGCTCATTTATGCAAGATTCACTAGAAACTTCACTTGTAGTACCAGTTTTACCCTATCAGCACCAAACTATGGAAGGCTTATGATGAAGTTAAAGTAATTCAGTTCCTCTAAGAAATAATTTAATATGTAACAGAGAAATTGCTCTTTGAAATCAGCCTGAGTAAAAGTGTTTTATTTCCTGAAATCACCCCAATGGATCTTTTTATATGACCCTTCTTCACTCTTGGTTGCCATAAACCATCATAGAAGTTGGATGAAAAAGAAGTCTGGATGGATTGTTCAAGGTAACATTAAAAAAACGTTGAGACAGGATTCTTAGGAGCACAGAATCATAGTTTTAATTTGGATAGAACTTTTCAGATACTCTAATCCCAACTTATCCTTTTACACATGAGAAAACTGAGGCCTAGGAGTTTACCCAAGGTCACACAGATTTCTCTTTAGCACACAATGAGAGAATAACATGCTGTCGCTGAAACCTGTTTCTTCTCATTCTGCCTTCAGTGGAGATGAAAGTGGAATATATATATCCTATAGCATAACTCAGAAAACAGAGTCATTTTGATGGACTCCCACCCTAACCACCTCCAAGACACATTGAAACTCCATGGATTCCCTGGTCACACTCCTAGAGATAACCAGTCATACTACTCATGCCCAAAGTATTAAATGAAAATTAATGGAAAGTCCCACTCTTCTCAACACCCAATTTCTAGCTGGGCATCAAGAAATTAAACTCCACCCAGGTCTATGGGATTGAAACGAGGGGGAGGGGAGGGGCAGAAGTCACATAATTATAATTATGTTTGGGGTGAACACATTTGGGCATAAAAATGAGGAAGTTCACAATTTTCTCTTTAATGAGTTGAGGAAACAATAGTTTCCCCATGTCTTTGAGAACCTTGGAACACTACCTCAAGACCCCTGACGATAAGCTTACCCCAAAATATGGACCTGGGATAACCAGGTCAATGTGTGTGTGTGTGTGTATTTGTGTATCTGTGCCTGTTTGTGTAATCAGAATGTAAGAGGTGAAAAGTGCTTTAGAGAGCACTTAGTTCAATCCTTTCACTTTATAGACAAAGAAACTGAAGGTCAAAGAAACTAAGTAATCTGCCTAAGAATGAAGAGCTAATGAATTTTATAACAGCAACAACAAAACCCACCTTTGTATCAATAGAAAATAAAGGTCTTAAGTACTAGCTTTTCTTCTTTCAAAGTTTATTATTCCAATAGGGCTCTATATCTGATCATAAGGACAGCCATGATTTCCTTCCCATCATAAAACTCACATCAAGAATGTCTACTCTGTAGGCCATTGGCTGTTCCAACATGGGTACACACACTGAGGCCAGAAACTTCTGACAAGAACAAAAGAGGCCTGTGCTTCTGACTCCTACTGAGTCATTTCTTCAAAGTGATGAAAGAAGAAAAAGAAAAAAAGCAAACAATTTGTAATTAAGCGAATGGGATTTTAATGAGAATGTGGTATGGAAGGAGGAAAGGTCATAAAAGACCAGGGCTTTTCCTATAAAATTGGCAGCCTAGGCTAGGGGACCTTCAGGAGAGCCTAGTCAGGGCTGACAGAAACTGTGACCAAAGCTGAAATAAGTGTTGAACGATTGGAGGCCAAAAGGAAATCATATGAATGAAGCCAAAACATACAGATGGGGGCAAAGTCAGGAAACCAAACTGTGCTTGGAAAATGAAAACAGAGACCTGGGAGAGGTGAGAAGAAACTCAGTTCAGTTTGTTATATAGAAACTTTTAGAGCAAATGTAATATTTAGCAAAAAGTTTAGGCAACCAGCTTATTTCTTCTCTGAGATCCATCAGAAGTTAGCCATGGGAAACTTAAAAAAAAAAAAAAGTGCTACTCTGAAGAGTGATCTGGACAGTTTTATTTTGTTATGTTTTTTCCCTGCCTCCATTTCAGCCATAATATAAGAGAGTTTGGAACTCTGGTGACCCCAGAACGAGCATGAAGGGAACCAGGAAGAATGCAGGTTCTAAAGTCTACTCCTTTCCTTTTGGATGGATCTGTTATCTTGACAATATGGGTGCTCTCTTCTTTGGTACACCCAGCTACGTCTGTCCATTCTATGTGACTCAGAGCAGTTCAGACAGCTTGCTCTGTGGCTGTGAGTCATGAAATATTGCCGTATTTGAAGAATTAAAATCACAGGTCACTCAAAAGGCATGCATAAATGTCCACAGATAGTGTTTTCCTCCATATCTCTTGATGTTTTATGAACACCAGTGGAACATGAAAGCTGTCCATTGGCTATCCTCACTCTACCAATATAACTGGCCCAACTCCTTTTTTTAGTCACAGATCTCTCTGATTACAATTGCTTCTCAGGCACAATTCTTTGTTGTTTATATGTTGCACCCTCTCTATTGCCCTTTGAGTGACCTAACAACTTTAATTCTTCAAATATTACAGTATTCCATGACTCAGCCATGTAACATTATGGAAAGAATACTAACATTTAAAGAGAGGCCTTTGTTTCAAAGAGAAGCTTGGGAGTCATTAAAAGCACTGCATAGTTTCCCAAAGGAAATCTAGGCTCTGTTCATTTACAAAGTCTGTCCTAAACATATATATTGATGGATTTGTTCTATACTTTGTCCACCCAACTGCCTATCATAGTCTGTACATTCTCCATCCACTTTGTTTTTCCAATGTGGATAGTTAAATCAAATTCTTTTGAGTGATTAGGACCTCTTCTAGGAAGTTCTGCAATGTTTAGAAAGTTGATGTAATCAGCACCAGATCATCCACAAATCATAGCATCTGGAGGAACCCCCACCATCTAGACAAAATTCTTCATCCTTTTTTTTTTTTAATGCTTTATTAACTTCTGATTTACATCATTCGTTTCCGGCAGATTTTGAGTTACAAATTTTCTCCCCGTTTTTCCCCCACCCATCCCCCCAAAACAGCAGTCCCACAGGATATCCCCACCTCCAATCTGCTCTCTCCCATATTTTCTCCCATACCCGTTTCAACTTTTCCAGTGGATCTCTATGCCTCAGTGCCTGTATATCTTTTTTTTTCTTAATAACATGTAAGATGGTATTAATAATAGTATATATATATATATATATATATATATATACACACACACATATATATTTGAATATTTGATTTTAAAACTTTCAATTCCAGATTCATTCCCTTCCCCCCCTGCCACCCACCCCCAATGGGGAGACAAGCAGTTCAGTATAGGTTGCACATGCGTGGCTAATGCAAAACAATAACATAGTAGATGTATTGTAAAAGACTGACTATATTTCCCTCCCTCCTATCCCACCTCCCACTTGTTCTATTCTCTACTTTGATCCTGTCCCTTTTCAAAAGTGGGTGCTTCCAACTTCCCTCCCCCCCAGCCTGCCCTCCCTTCCATCATTCCCCCTCACATCGCCTTCCCCCCCTATTCTCCTGGAGGGTGAGATCCCCTATTTAGTGTGTATTTACCTCCCTCCTCAAGCCAGATTCAATAGTAATAAGGTTGACCCATTCCCTTTTGCCTTCCTATTCTTCCCCTCCATTGTAACCACTTTCCCTTGCCTCTTCTGTATGAGATAGTTTGCCCCACTCTGTCTCTCCCCATCTCCTCTCATTATATTCCTCTCACCTCTTAATTTCACCTTTTAAGTATCATCCCTTCCTGTTAAATTGGTCCCGTGCCCTCTATCTATGTATACCTGTAAACATATATACACACATTCACATATGTATTCATATGCCTGCATACCCTCATATAAAGACATATATATATATATATATATATATATATATACATTTCTAATCCCTGCAACTACTGAGAAAAGTTTCATAAGTTACAATTATTGTTTTTCCATGTAGGAATGTTAATAGTTCAACTTTGGCCAGCTCAGCGAGCAAGAGCACCGGCCCCAGTGCCGGAACGACCCGGATCAAATCCGGGCCCAGACACTCATCACCACACCCAGAGACAACAACTGGCCGTGCAACCCCAAGCAAGCCACTCAACCCTGATTGCTTTAAAAAAAATAGTTCAATTTTGATAAGTTCCTTATGATTTCTTTTCCCTGTTTACCTTCTCATGCTTCTCTTGCTTCTTGTATCTGAATGTCAAATTTTCTATTCAACTCTGGTTTTTTCAGCAAGAATGCTTGAAAGTCCTGTATTCCACTGAATGACCATATTTTCCCCTGAAACATGATACTCAGTTTTGCTGGGTAGGTGACTCTTGGTTTTAATCCCAGCTCCCTTGACCTCCGGAATATCACATTCCAGGCCCTTCGATCCCTCAGTGTAGAAGCTGCCAGATCCTGGGTTATCCAGATTGTGTTTCCACAATATTCAAATTGTTTCTTCCTGGCTGCTTGTAATATTCTCTCCTTAATCTGGGAATTCTGGAACCTGGCTATAATATTACTAGGAGTTTTCTTTTTGGGATCTTTTTCAGGAGGTGATCGGTGGATTCTTTCAACCTCTATTTTGCCCTCTTGTTCTAAAACATCAGGGCAGTTTTCTTTGAGAACTTCCTGGAGGATGCTTTCTAGGCTCTTACTTTGGTCATGGCTCTCAGGCAGTCCAATAATTTTTAAATTATCTCTCCTGGATCTATTTTCCAGGTCAGTGGTTTTTCCCATGAGATATTTCACATTGCCTTCTATTCTTTCATTTGTTTGGATCTGTTTAACAGCATCTTGATTTCTCATAAAGTCATTAGCTTCCATTTGCTCCAATCTAATTCTGAAGCAATGATTCTCCTCACTGAGCTTTTGAGATTCTTTTTCCATCTGGAAAATTCGACTTTTTAAGGCATTCTTCTCCTCATTGCCTTTTTGAGCCTCCTTTGCCATTTGAGTCAGTCTGTTTTTTAAGGTATTATTTTCTTCAGTCAGGTTGTTGACTCTCATTTCATAATTTTCTTGCATTGTTCTCATTTCTCTTCCCAATTTTTCCTCCACTTCTCTTATCTGCTTCTTAAGGTCCTCTATGGCCTGTAACCAGCTTGTATTTTCCTTTGAAGCTTTTGGTGCAGGAGTTCTGACTTCACTGTTTTCCTCCTGTTCCATGCCTTGCTCCTTCTTATCCCCAAAATAGGAGTGTAATGTTGGAATCTTCTGTCTGCTTTGTTTCCTTTGCCTGCTCATTTTGCCACTCAATTACTTGACTTTTGGGCTTTTTGCTACAGTAGGACTCTGTCACCAGACAGGGGAGTTTTCGTCCCAAATGCTGGGGTTTTCTCAGCTGCCGGAGGTTTTAGATGGGTGCCCTCTCTGAGGTCTCCACACACTCTGGCAGGCTGGACACACACCCCAGGACCTCCACCCTAGACTGCAATCCAGATCCAAGCAGGTTAAAGTAAGAGCTATTACCCCTCAGACTGGTGCTTGGTCTCCCTACACTCTGCAGGCCAGGAGCTGAAGCCGCCACGTGGCGCTGGCAAGCTGTGCTGGCGTCTCAGCGGTTTCTCGCCCCGGGGATAAAAGCCATGCACTCCCACTTACTGGGTCTCAAAGTCCAGACTGCACTGGCCTCTCACCTTGTCCTTCGCATCTATGTATTGATAAATCTGGAAACGGCCACAGCTGCTGCTGATCTGGAGTCCCTCTGGCTGGTGGCTGGTCAGGCCCGCCCTAGGGCTAAAGCCTCAGCATGGTGCTGGGCTCAGCTCCCAGAGCTTTGCGCTGGCCGATTCCTGCCAGCCTGCCGGGCTGTTCTCAGCAGGAGGTTAGCTTCTCTGCATCATTTTGTGGGTTCTGCAGCTCCAAAGTTTGTTTAGAGTCCCCTTTTTACATGGATTGGGGAGGGTGGAAGCTGGAGCCGCGGGAGGGTCGTGCTTCTACTCTGCCATCTTGGCTTCGCCCCCAACCTTTTGGATTCTACACTGGACATCCTCCATGATGGTAGCAAACATCTTCATATTAATATACAGAGGGTTATTGAACAAAATTATCTTTGTTGTTATATCTTTCTCAGAAATTTGCATGATTTTGCCATAAATATATTTAAGACTACTTATTGGAGGAGGACCTTTAAAAGGGTATTTGGGTCAACCTTATCAGATGAGTGTCTTATTGTCAACAAATATGTATGGTAGGATCATATGTTCCCTTTCAGCCAACTGAGTTACCAGAAAGATGTGATCTGCTGCTGCTGCTGACCTTTTGCGAAAGCTTATCTGTTCCTTTGTCAAACCTTCATCAAGGATGTCCTTGATATGTTTGTAGATTATTTTCATAAATATTTTGTAGACATGGGAAAATAGGCATATGGGTTGGGAGTTTCATAATCACTTTTCTTCCTAGAAAAATAAGATTCATGATTTTTTCCCAAGCATTTGTTATTCTCCCTCTTTCAGATGTCTTGAGGACTGATTCCTCAAAATTATGTTGCCTCCAGCCCAAAACTAAAATCCACTTTACTCTTAAGTGATATGAATTCTGTCACTTTTTAGAAAAGTGTCATTTTCCCTCATGAGGATCTTGAAGTACTTAATTATCTCTAAACATCCCTATCAGACAAGCAGGGAGCAGGCATTTATGTGGTGAAACCTAAGGCCCAGAATGATAAAGTGATCGGGGAAGACAACAGACTCTGTAGTCAAGGGACCTGGGTTCAAATCCTGGATCTGTTCACTTGGGCAAATCACTTAGCCTCTTTTGTCTTCTATTTCCTCATCTGTAAAATTAGGGGCTAGGTTAGAAGACCTCAAAAGTCCTTTCCAGCTCTAAATCCATGATCCTGTGATCAGTCAGCAAGTACACAGTAGGGATAGATGAAATAGACCTCCTGTTGACACGATCCTAGAATTCAGAACCAGAAAGGACAACAAGCATTTATATAAGGCCTACTATTGTGCCAGGCATTGTTCTAAGCCCTTTTTAAAAAACAAACAAACATTATCTCATTTGGTGCTCCCAACAACCCTGTGAGGTAGATGCTATTATTATTCCCGCTTTATAGCTGAGGAAACTAAGAGAAACAGAAGTTAAACCACTTGCCCAGCATCATACAACTGCTAAGTGTACGAGACTGGATTTGAACTCAGGTCTTCCTAACTCCAGGCCTATAACTCTATACACAGCACCATCAGCTGCTCCTAAAGGGACTTTAAAGACAATCTTATCTGAATCTCTCATTTTACAGATTAGGAAACTGAGATCAAGAGAGGATCAGTGATGATATTTTTTAGCAGCCTTACCATGCATATATAGGAGAGATAGTTCTGGATGACAGAATGATGATATTAAAAATAATATTTACGGGTTAGAGCAGGGATGAGGAACCTGTGGCCTGGAGGCCACATGTGGCCCTTGAGGTCCTCAAGTGTGGCTCTTTGACTGAGTCAAAGTTTTATAGCATAAATCCTTTTATTAAGGGGATTTGTTCTGTGAAGTTTGGATTCAGTGAAAACGCTGCACTTGAGGACCTACAGGGCCATGTGTGGCCTTGAGGGTTCAGGTTGCCCACACCTGGGTTCAAGTATTGAACTGAATCTAATAAGATGAAATTCAATAAGCATAAATGAAAAGTCTCACACTTTGGTTCAAAAAATCAGTTTAGTAAGCTCAAGATAAAATACACAAAACTAGGCAGCAATTTGTTCAAAAAGATCTGACAGTTTTGGTGTACTTTAAGCTAATGTGATCTTGAGCTGCATTCAGAGGTCTTCTTTGCAGAAATAAGGAATTAGTTCCATCATGCTCTGCTCTGATCTAACTATATCTGGAGTATTGGCACAATGGATAGAGCACTAGGCCTGGAGTCAGGAAGACCTGAGTTCAAACTCAACCTCAGAAATTTACTGTGTGACCTTGGGCAAGTCTCCTCACCCTGTTTGTTTCAGTTTCCTTATTTGTAAAATGAGTTGATGAAGAGAAAGGGCAAACTACTTCAGTATCTTTGCCAAGAAAACTTCAAATGGGCTCATAAAACAACTGAATGACAACAGCATTATATTCACTTCTGATTGACACAATCTAGGAAGAATATTGACATGGTAGAAAGTCTTTGAGTCCAAATCATATAATAATCAGTTGAAGGAACTGGAGGTGGTTAGGACAAAGATGAGAAGAAGGGGTGGGGGTGGAGCAGAGAACATGACAGCTGTGTTCATATACATGAAAGGGGGGTCATGTGTAAGGCAGATTAGACTTGTTCTTTTTGACCTGAGGGCAGATCCAGAACTAGAGAATGATGCCTGCAAAGAAGTGAATTTAGACTCAGTTATCAGGAAAAGCTTCCTAACAGTGTGAGCCAATAATAAGAGGAATGGATTGCTTTGGGAGGTAATGAGTTCCCCTTCATTGAAAATATTTGAACAGAAGCTGGATGACCGCTTGTTTTATTTGTTTTAACAGGAATTCATTTCACATGTAGGTAGGACTCGGTGTTTCTGAGGTACTTTGCAAGTCTAAAGTCTATGATTCTGTAAAGTCAGGTTTAGGGCTATTTGAGATAGGAGCAAGAAGCTAAAGAATAAGGAAAGCATTAAGAACTATAAAATATCCAAACTGTTTTAAGCGTTGAGGGACATTGTCTATAAACTGGTGATTTTGTCATCAGGACACACCCTCCCTCAAATGTGGCTCATACTTTTAAAACAAATTGATCAAAAAATTTCATTTCTACATAACTTTTAAGGTTTTAAAAAAAATCCTCCCTGTGAGGTAGGTAACGAAATGATTATGATCATTTCACAGACAAGGCAATTGGGGATTAGATAGAATAAATGACTTTTCTGCAGTCATATATAGAAATAGTAATTGTCAGAACCAGAATTTGGACCAAGGTCTCCCATTTGCTGGTCCAGGACTCTTTCTACTATACTAACTACGCTGTGTCTTATTCAGTGCTATAATTTCGACAGGGTAATGAACTTTACCCAAGGGTACCAACATTTAAAGGCTCTGATGACACTTTTACTCCTTCAGCAAGCAGAAACAACTGAGATCAGCTAGGAGCTAGTAAGTATAATTAGTTAAAATAGAAAGCTGACAGCATGCTTCTTACCCCATTAATTCCTACTTGGCTCAGCCCACCCTGCTCTCTTCTCTGAGGGTCATGTCCCCAGAAGCAACTTCCCAGTGTCTTAGGGTCTTGGCCATAGTGGGCAGGCATCTTGGAAGTGGTGTCTTGGATTCTCATTCTCCACAGGACAGACACTGTATCCTGAGGCTCAAGCTCTTCCCAAAGTCTCCTCTCCCCCAACTGAATTTGTCTTAAAAAGATGATTTGTTGTTGATTGCCAAGAATGTTTAGGGGTGTACTTTTCCTAGTGCCCAAACTACTCTGTTTTGACCAAGAGTCTTGATACAGTCTGCTTTAGCTAAATTTGGTCTTAACTTTAGCCAGTAATGTTTAATATGAGAATGAAGACCCCCATATCTCCTATACTCCTGCTAGATGTGAACTCTGTTCAGAAAAAGAACTATGTCTTATGCTTTCTTTTCCCCCAGAGCTTAGGACATTAACCTTCATGAACAGAGGTTTTAATAATATTTTTTGAATGAATGACTCTGTTTCTATTACTTCCTACTTGTGTAAACTTGGGCAAATCATTTAACATTTATGGACCTTAATTTTCTCATCTCTCAAATGAGGGGGTTGGATTAAATTACCTCAAAGGTTCCTTCCAGTTCTAAATCTGATCCATTAATAATAGTCCACTTCCCTTTACCTTCTTGTTTTCACTTCTGGTTTTGTTTGTTTTCATTTCTCCAATGCGCTATCTAGGAGATGACAAAAGGATTTGTAACTGGCTTTTCCTGTAAATTGTATCCTTCTCTGTTGTATTAAAAGCCCCACGAGAGCAGAAACTATGTTTTGGTTCTATGTCTCCCTCAGCATCTAGAGCAGTGCTCTGTACTCAACAGGTCCTTCATAAATGATTGCTGAATGAGTGAATAAAGGGAAGGACGCATGAATGAATGACCAACCCAGAGAAGTATCAAAAATGTACATTGACAAAGGTCAGATGCAGAATAATAAATGAGCCATTTTCATTTTTCCTTTTCTGATGGAGACCATGGCTTCCCCAAAGGTAATCCATAGGGTTCAGAAACCTTTAATCCTGTGCCACTGCTACTCAAAGGAAAGGTACAACACAAACTTTTGCCCTGACAAAATCATAGGACACTTTTTAAAATTTCTGTTTCAATGACTTCCTGCCCTTTCTGTATTGTTTCCATCTATTTTGGTGGAGAGACACAATTTTTACCATGTTGCCCAAATGTAGAATTATAATAACTGGAATAATAACTGCTAAGGGAGTGTTTGCTTCTTTGGACTATTAGAAGGGTGACACTTGAGCATAATGGAAATTTTTATATAAAAGCTACAAAATGAAGAATACTGCAGAAGATCTGGAGATCATTTTATAATAAAAGAATACAGCATGGAAAAAAATCAAAACTGGCTATATTTACCAATTGCAGACCTTTGGAAATGATACCTCACTCCCTTTGCTCCAAAATAAGAAAAAGACAATTATTAAAAGGGCAAAACTTAATTCTTCCTTGAGTTCCCTTAAATGAGCTGAAGGATTATGCTATGGTCATCTCTTCTTCCATCACTGAATCCTGTAGCTTTACTCTACTATAAATGTAAGGAGAAGGGATATTTTGCTGCTGCTTGCAAATGCTATGAAAAATAGGGGCTAGAAATGAAGCAAGGATGTCAAGGTGAGGCCAGGAGTACTTAGAATCACAGCTATTTAAGGTTAGAAAGGGCCTTAGAAATCCTATTTATGCCCCTCCCTCATCACCCTCACTTTACCAAGAAGGAAATTAAAGAAAGTCAAAGAATTAAAGTGATTTGCCCATGGTCATGTAGCTAATTAATGTCTAAGCTAGGATTAGACTCCAGTTCTTCTTGACTTCTAGGCCGTGATCTTTCAGTGCACTTAGGCTACCATCTTTGGCCCCCTTATCTCTTCTATAACCCTAAGCAGGGCTCAAGAGTTCGAAGAATTACAAAAAGGAGCAAGCTTAACAACATGTCCTCCCTATCCTCCATCATCTGGCAGACCCTGACTCCCTGCTTAATGATCATGGTCATTTTAGCAGCAAAGTTACTACTGATTTCAATTGCCCACCAACACGTATGGACTGCAAAGTGATTGCTGTCTATTTTCCATTGGATTCCTGTGGCAAAGATTTAGCTGTTTCTGTTAGATAAATAGGATATTTAGGATTAAACTTGAAAATTTCCAAAGGCTTGGTATATGTTTATTTGGGCCATCAAAATCATTGGTATGTAAGTATAGACAGATTGTCTGCCTTCAAATTCTGCTTAGGTGAGTGTCAACAAATTGGTTGGTTGATTGTTGTCCTTTGTACTCGAAGAAGACCAAAATGATATCACTATGGTGGAGTCAAAGTACATTGTATAGAACTGTGGATGATCAGGCCAACACGAGCTTGGAAGGCTCTGCCACAGGTGGAGTGCACACATCACGTCAGAAACCATGAGCCAAGTGACCAGCTCACCATGGAACAAAATGTTTTTGTTCTTAGTGACATATCTATGTGTTAGATACATGTAATTCAAAGAAAGAAAATAGTCCCAGATTTCAAAGAGCTTATGTTCTTCTATGATGATGTAACAATATTTTCTAGAAGTCTTCAAAAGCCAAGTTAGGTCCGAATCAGATCCAGAGATTACAGTCACTTTCCCTTCACAAATGACAGATGATATAGGAAAGTTCACAGGATCACAGAATTAAAATTAGAAGGTACCCTAGGGATTTGAATCAACCCTCTCATTTTATAGCAGAGGAAACTCAAACCAGAGAAGTTAAGTAGCTCATCCAAAGTCACACAAGTAACAGAACTGGAATTTGAAAGGCAGTTCTGTGACTAGGAATGCAGCCTTGTTTTCACTAGACAAGCTGCCCTAACAGTTCAAAGTGGCAATGTGGTTGGGAAGAGTTGATCTCAGAGTCAGGAAAACTCTGGGTTCAAATCCTTCCCACCTCTGACATATATTGACTAGATGTAGGTGTGTGCTCATAAATATTTAACTCTCCTTGAAAAAGAAATCAAGCCCCCAAATTTGTAGCATTTGCTGATTTCCAAAGTATAAATGCTTACACTGAATATTGAACAGTCTGACTCTAACATGCTTTAGTGTGTTATTTATTCCTAGGCAAACCACTTCATCTATATGTGCCCTAGGCAACTTTTCTAAGACTTAAAATTTCAGAACTGCATTGGTAAAGGGGGTTTGTTCCCTTATTGGGAATTCCCTCAAGAGACAAATTTATAGATCAAAAGCAAACAAAATCAGTTCCATACTTCCCTTTGAGGAAAATCCGGTGGGAAGGAAAAGAGAAAGTTTTAAAGAAGATATTGTGACCTCAAGAGTGACATGAGAAAAGATTCTAGATCCCCAGTTATTTTCTGAAAGTTTCAGGCTACCTTGATAATAAACTCTGCTAGTTGCTAGGAGGCAATCAGGAAGATCTGAATGTGAGAGAGTTCCAAGTATATATAACTCAGAGTTGACTCCTATCCCTGATATAAAAGCTATTAGTCTGGGGACCCAGCCCTGATAAGGGCTAGCCAACTTGCCTGCACTGAAGACCAGCTACTGTCCTATTTTGTTACAATCCCCAAATTCCTCTGGGAACACGAGAGGTGAAGCATTGTCTCCAGAAGGGTCACCACTCAATTTTACCACCTCTGTTGGCAGTAATGAGGCTCTCGTTTATTGGTCTTCAATGGGAGGCCCATCTGTTTACCCAGGCTTTTCCTGAGGGGCCCTAGGATGGGGGCTTCAGTTTAAAGCCAGTCTGATGACTAGCACAGCAGACCCTGTATTATTGGTGTGTTGTTGAGCTGTACAATTCAGAAAGCAATCCAAGTGGTGTTAGCTTTGTTACATTTACATTTTAACCTTAAAAACATGTCATTTGACAAAACTAGCACATTATTTCACTGCTTTTTTTTTTTTTTAATGTGAGGGCCATCATGACCCTTCTACACAAAGTTGAATTTAGGAAAGAACACATATTTTCAATTGGATTCAAGGTGATTTAATATTTATTCAACACCAGCATTCTACCCAGCACTGGACTAGGGGCTACTGGGGATAAAAAGAAATATAAGGCATAGCCTCTGCCCTCAAGGAGTTGATAATTTAGCTGGGAAGACAAAACATAAATTTAAGAAAGTTTAATTAATGTTACTAGGAACTGTATAAATATGTCCTAAAATGACAATGTGTAGGCTAAGTTTAGAGATGGGATTGTTGAGGCCACATTTAGTTAAGGACATTTTCATTAAAAATGAAGATTATAAATTAGCCATTAAAGTCACACATAGGATTTACATAGGCCAGGAGAGGGAACATTCAGGAAGGGGACAGAGGGAGGAAATAATGTGTTTAAGTAACAGGAATCAGTCTCTGTTGATCAGAGAGTAGGGTTCAATTTTTCCTAGATTAAATCTTTTTGCAATAGCTAATATTTTAAATCAGAGGTGATGTAATGCTTGTTCCGATGATGGGACTGGTAATGAAAAATTATTAATAATAAAAACCTGTCTGTTTATTAAAGTAATTGTTGTGAAATCCTTATTGGGTCCAATCATTCAGAGAAAAGGAAAAGTGGGTAAGTTTATAACAGAAAATGGGAGCCAAAGAAAAGCTTAGAGTTTTTGTAAAGCAGATAAGCCAATGTTTTCCCCCTCTTTGTACTTGTAATTTCAAGGGCACTGGGAACCCTAATGAGGAAACTCCCTTCATTCCTCCACATCAGCAACTCCTAGTAGTATAAAATTGCCTAGAGCATTCAGAGGTTAAGCTATTTAGCCAGGATCACACAGTCACTGTCAGAGACAGGGCTTGAACCCAGATCTTCCTGAAGATAAGGCCAGCTCCCTCTAACCATTACTCCATGGTGCTAATCAATAAATTATAGATAGCATGGTGTCTAGCACTTAATAAATGTTTATTAATGGATTTATAGATGGTTGCTAAATCTCCCCTTTTTTGTACTTCTGGCTTGCAAAAATAAATTACAAAGAAAAAACATATACATTGAGAAACACATCCAGACCCTTCTGGAATATTCCTTGAAGTCTAGAAATTTGCTGAGAGGCTTAACAAGACTGATGGATGCCTGAAGTTCTTCACATTTTACAGAAGAATTAGACATAGAGATTGGAATCAGATGGATGAAACCCTCAAAGTGAGGACCGGAAAAGGAGAAGGGGGAAAAATCATAGGAAAAGATGATGCGAAGGGAACAGAAGCCATCTGGGACTCATTTAGGAAGAAGCTGGGGTTTCTGATTCTGTCATTGATCCAAAAAAAGGGTGTAGAATAGTTTTATATTCAGTTACAAGTGAAACTCAGTGGTTCCTGAGGTCCCCTCAGTTACTCTGAAATCTACTAATACTCCTGGTGGAAGGAAGATGGGAAAGGGATAGAACAATAAAAAGTAATCTAACAACAATAATAAAATTGGCAATGATAATAACAATCAGCATACCCTATATTTGGAAAGTACTGATTTCACAAAGCATTTTACGCCTATGCTCAAAACAAAATTTTATGAGGTCATATAGAAAGGAAATATTCTTATCTTATTGGTTGAGAAACTGAGAATCAGAGAGCTGAACTGATTTTTTTTTTTTTTTGTGAGACTAGGTCTCTCTATCTTGTCCAGCCTAGAAGTTCCATGAGCATTTGTGGGCCCAATCCTACTGCTGCTTGACATGGAGATTTTGACCTGCTCCTTTTCTAACCTGAGCTAGTTTGACAGTGTGCCCCACTCTTGATGGTTTATCATGGTGGGTTTGCTACAGATAGACAGTTAGCTCAGCCCACTGCAGCTCAGAACTCCTGAACTCAAGAGATCCCCCTGTCACAGTCTTCCCAGGAGCAGAGTTTATAGGCATGCACCACTGTACTAGCTGAAGTGATTTTTCTCAAGGTCACACAGCAAGTATTATATTAAGGAATAGAATCCAATTCAATCCTCTTTCTATTATGAGATATAACTCCTTTACATTCTGAAAGTATACTTTAAAAATTTTTATTCTGTTTTTCATTTACAAAAAAAATTGCATTTTTATAACACAGTATAACAATAAAAAAGATGATTGCCATGAAACTGCAAATCTATTATGAATAACTTGCTATCCCTTTTAAATATATAATGAAAGTGTAAATCCCATATGAAATATGTACCAAAACAAGGTTTGCTGCCCTATTTTGAACAATGTTCAGATACTCAAAACTGTGTCCTGGATTTAATTTATTGATTGTAGTATTATACTTTCAACCCAGTTCTCCCCAGTGGGTTTAGGCCACTGAGCAAGAGACTACGATAAAAGGTCCATACAGAAGTGCAACGTCCATTCTTAAACTCTTTCTAGAGGGGAGTATAGTTTTATGATGCTCTTCAGTCCAGGGTAGGGACAAGAAAATGTTAACTGCTAATTAGTTTTCCATAGTGTTCTGGTCTACATGTCAATGCTCTATCTATGTTTGCTTTAAAGGATTTTGTAACTACAAGGAATATTATCCTTAAGCCCTCTGGGAAATATAAATTAATTGATATTACTTCAAATGGAAAATATGTATGTATGCAAACTTTTGTACAGAACTATATCCATAAATTAAGAAGCCTTATCAGGATCTGTGTGTATTGGAAGTTTATTCCTTCACCACTGTGGAATCTGTTAGTATTTATAGTTAGAATCAGGAGGATAAAAGCTAAAGAATCTCCATAAGGCTTCTGATCCTTTCTTTTTTGAGACAACAGTCTAAAACCTGACACTTGCCAGATCATTTCAGAGGCAGAACTCCCTAAGACAATTCATGCCCAATATCAACTGGCAGGTATCACCTAAGTGTTCATTGTTCTTTCTGGTACTTTCATCCCTAAAACTAGCTGAGGAGTTCTGTCTTTTCTGTCTTGTCTATATATTATAGATAAGCATCTATCTAAGCACAGGAGGCCCTAATGCTTTTTACCCTTGATAAGAACCTCTACACCCCCCTTGTTAGCAAACTGTGAGTAAATTCCAATCCTATATAACCCCATACTCTCAGTTTCCCTTAACAACTTGTCTGCTCAAAGATCTGGAATTTTAGATCTGGAAGCAGAGGTAATAGACAACCCTTTCCTCTCCACCAATCACCATCCCAGAACCCTCCCAAAGGAGGGTATATCTCTAACTCATATCCAAGGTGAGACTTTTTCTATACAATAAGGCAATGCTGGGAGGCCATCTTCAATGCCACTCATAATGCCTCAATCTAAAGAACTGCTATAGAATAAATCCCAATCTGAATCTCCATCTCTATGTAAAGAAAACCCTTGAATAAATCTCTTTTATAGGCATAAGAAGAATTCATGGGTTTCCTTTTCCCTTCCTTAGTGGAGCTTCAGAGTTACCACAAAATCACTCATTTGGAGAGGCATCTACTGCCAAACAAAGGAATTGAAATGGGTAGGAACAGCTGATCAAGCTTCCTTTCTCATTTTCCTTGAACTCAAAGTCTTTATTCCTGCAGTTAGTGGTGATAATTTAGCCAGTAAGTCAATTTATTCTTTAAGAATCTCTTATTTTTTTTAACATATCTTTATGGAACCTATGAACTCATTGAAAGGAGAATTGGGTAAATGCCCTTTAGTGATCAGGAGACCCTTACTCTCTCACTAAAATGCTTATGTAGGGTTGGCAACCTTTGGACCATATGCCAAAACTAGTGATGTGGGGAGATTGATCAAAGGAGTATCCCTGAAGGAGGCAGTGCAATCCAGGGGAAGGATCATGGGCTCTGCAGTTAGAGATCCCAAGACCAAATCTTACATCTATAGCTTCTTACTTGACCTTGGACAAGCCACTTAACCTCATTTGTAAAATAAGAAAACTGGGCTAGAAGGCCTCCAAGGCCTCCTTTTGCTTTTAATCTATAATCAATTTGATGAGTTTAAATAAGGTTAGGCTTTGAGATTTTTGAGAGTACTTTAATATGAAAGAATCTATTGACCAGTCATTGAGAAGACTGCCGACACCTCCTGATTCAGTCTCAGTGACAGGGAATGTCTTCTCAGATTAAATGGATGACTTTTACTCTTGAGTTGCAAGCATTGACAGAAGCCACCCCATTTGTGCTGGTCTATAAAAAGGAGCTGACAAATTGGGTTGGTATTTTTTTTCTCTTTTGCCTTTTAACAGAAGTAGGCTCAAACTAGAATTGTAGTGGGGGAATGAGTTGTGTCACCACCCCTCCCCTCCATATCCATTAATGATAAACTTGGGATGAAGCACCTGGAAAACACATGCTTACAACCATATGCCAGCTGGGGAGAGGGAAACCATGCGACCCAATGTCTCCCCAAATGGCAACTTTTTGCCCCAAGAACTTACAGCAACAAGGATAATGAGAGAACATAAAGTATATTTTGATCCAGTTCTAGAAAAAAGCATGACAGAGTTCCATATGTTTTAGCCATCTGACTACTGTGTAGAGGGAAACAATGTGGATGTGGACTGAAAGACTTCCTGAACCCCAAGATTTCCTAAGCACACTTATTCTGAATTCTAGTGAGAGAATGGGGATTTTCTTGATGGTGCAAGTCTCAGATGTTGCCTCTAGGGGAAACCCCAAATTAGAGAATTATGGAATCTACCCTTCCACCAAGGAAAGGGTAGTTCCTGGGCAGAAATACATTTCCATCCTAGAAAAGATTACTGTTCAAATGACTCCCTTGAAGTTGAAAGTGTGGAAAGGAAGAAACCTGGACTTTTTACCCTGCTATTAAGGGATAGGGATAGGAAATGAACTTGTTATTTTACTGGTAAAGGGAATTCCCAGATCAGGAAACTCCCTCTAACAATAAAGGTCTATACATTCTCTGTAACTTATTAAGTCTTAGAAACTTGTCTAGAGGGAAAAAAAAGAAATTTGTCAAGAGCACTGAGAAATTAGGTGACCTACCCAGAATCACCCAACCAGGTTATATCAGAAACAGGACTTGAATTCAGGTCTTCCTGGTTCCAAGGCTAGCTCTATATCAACTGTAATGCTGCCTCTCATTCTTCTGTTTTCGTGAGTTTTTTGTAAGGTAAGAAGGATGCATTTAGTTCATTTGTATATATTTAATTACTTTGTATTTATTTTATAAATATTCTTATAATTATTTATTGTCTTCCTCTACCCCTTAGAACATAATTTTGTTTTTAGTAGATATTGTTTTCATTCTTTGTGCTTCCCCCACCCTACACCTTGCCCAGTGCCTAACACATAGCAGGCATTGAATAAATATGCAATGATTAATAATTTTACATAGTATAAGGGGGACGGTGATAAGGCTGCTGGAGTGACATAGGACACAGGTTACTAACTATACCTATTCCACCCAACTACTTTCAGTTTTGTTTCTGAGGTGATTGGCTTGGAATCAGACTGGTGACCAGAAGTGTGATGAGCATTGAAAGGAAACTCTCCACCATAGATCTGTCCTTCTCCTTTTGCTAAGTGTAATAGCCAAGATTATTTTCAGGGACTCAGGTTAGCAACTAGGTGTATGATAGGAGGTAAAAAGAATATTTTGAGTATGATTTCCTGACCATAAATGAACTGAGAGAATCCAAGTGGATGTAGAGAGGTCGAGTTCAAAAGACAGGCTTAAAAGCTCAAGAGATGCCCCAGTTAACTGTCTGGGAAGGCTGACCAGAGGCTAGCTTCACAAAAGAACTGAAGTAATGCTGGGGGGAGCTGTATTAGCAAAAAGAACTGGGAAACCAGAAGATACCAACAGATGGCAACAGAGAACAGCTTAGAAATGAACAATAGCAGAGACCAATTAAGCAGATATAACCCACAGAGAGAAGTATGACAACATTGGTGTACTAGAGAAAGTATCTCACAGCCCTGTGACATCACCAGAAAACACTGGATCTCTGCAGGGAAACAAACAATGGGAGCACAGGCTCCTTGGAAACATGAATTGCCTTAGGCATGTGTTGTCCCTACATGGGAGCCCTTTCACACATATTCCTTGCATGTTTCCCCTGTTCCCTGCATTTGTGGCACCCTGTGGGAGTGTGTTTCCCTATAAAGGATAGACAATTTTTTTCTGTCATTTATTTTGTTCCCTTGTCTATTTAAATATTGTTTTCTTTGGTAGTAAAAGAAAAACATTATGGTGAGTTATTAAATGATAATTGAATGCATGCTGACTCACAATATGACCTAAACCTGTGGGAACTTACAGGAGACCCAGATGTGAAGGGGGTCTTGAGCACTACATGCATATTAATATAATTGTCTTCAAAATCCCAAATGGCCACAAACACAAAGGAGCTCCCTAACTCTCCTTAGCAGACTTTTATAACAATACTAGTCTCTATATCCCACTAATCACCAATGTCTTATGTCAACACACTTGTATTTCACAACAACCACACAAAAAGCAATTCTAAGGGGGATTCATTTACTCTGTCACCTCGTAACAGTAATATGTAGCACAGGGCAAGACCAAGGATTAGCAACAAGGTCTCTTGTTTGAACCAAAAGAAAGAAAGAAAGAAAGACTACCCCCTACCTCCAAAAAACCACTTGCTCTAATATACCTTTAAAGGTTTTCTTTTTACACAGAAACTCAACCAAAAAAAAAAAGTCTAATTGGACTTCAGGCCCCTAGGGTGCAGCTTACAATAAACTTTTCAAGAACTGACGCTCATCTGTGTTTACCCGCCATAATTTACTTGAATTGCCAAGAATTACTACAAAGGAAGTAATTTATTCTGTTTTAATAGTGTAAACAGTGAAGGTAGGACTATTATCTTCTAGATGTGTGTGAATAAGCATGTCAGACTGAGTTGTTAAAGGACAATCTGATTTTGGATTCATAATAAAGACCAGGCCACCACACATTCACAGCTGTTTCCAAGGTCTATCAGTCAGCATAACAAACATAAGTTGAGATTGGCAGGTATTAGGAGTCCTCTGTGACTATTAATCATATTTCTTGGTTAAATTAGGATATTAGGATGTCAAGGAGAGCAATTTAAAAATATTTACAACTAATAAGACAACTTAGAAGTAGAACCATCTTGAACAGTAATTAATAACTAGTCTCAATAAGTGAGGGCCCAAGGAACACTGAAAAACCTAGAAGAAAAAGGATGCCTGAAGAACTTTTATCAATATGTTGTGCTAAAGTGGTCCATTCAACTTGGGCTTGACATTTTAGGAATGGTACCAGTTACTGTTTGGTGCAAAATCATCTACCCAGACGCAGCTTTAAATGAAACATATTTTCCTAGAATTCAAGGCCCTATTTCTTTTTAGAGGACAAAAGTGAAAGAGAATGAAAAAGAAACCTTGGACTAAGAAAAGGTAAAGAAACATGGTCCCTTTAAAAGAAAACAAATACATCTATGTTAGCAATTTGAAATTTCTTGACTGGAACAAATTTTGGTTGGTGGAGTTAAAAGACAGGAGGGGCAACTAGGTGATACAGTCAATAAGAGTGATGGGCCTGTTGACAGGAAGATTTATCTCCCTGAGTTCAAATCTGGCCTCAGATACTTATTAGTTATTGACCCTGGGCAAATCACTTGACTCTGTTTGCCTCAGTTTCCTCATCTTTAAAATGAGCTGGAGAAAGAAATGTCAAAACACTTCAGTATCTTTGTCAAGAAAACCCCAAATGGGGTCAATAAAGATTCAGACACAACTGAACACAATAAAGAATACTCTCATTTCTTACGTCCTTTGGTTGGAGGTTCAAGAGATGATAGGATCATAGATTTAGAACTGCAGCAGACATTGGAGATCATCTAACCCCTCATTTTACAGATGAGGAAATTAAGGCCCAGAATCAGTAAGTTACTGGCCCAAGGTCATACAGCAGCAGATTTAAGGACCTCTAATTCTGACTGCAACATTCTTGGGAAATGAAAAGATTTAATAAAAGAAACCATGCTTTCGTCTTCCAGGGTTAGAAGGTTCCTTCACCTCCTTCTCTAACCAAGTTTATTTGCAGTATCCACTGAGGTCAGAGAGTCTGAAAGTCACAGCTCCAACACCAATTCTTAAAAGCTCCTGAAACCTGTTAAACTGGAAAGAGACTTTGCTAATCAGATACTTTGTGGTTAGATGAAAAACGCCTTTGAAGATAGGCATCGGATATCTTGTGTACACAGGGGAAGTGGCAAAGCAAACACAGCAGCCGGCTGGTCCGGGCTTCACAGAATGCCTGGGCTTTTAAACAACTGAGCTTCTTTTCAGCAGAGCTACATGAAGAGCAAACCACTGATTGGTCAGGGAAGAGAAGAGGGGAGGTCCTGCAAGCATTAATGGATGTCTGTAGTTTGGGCTCCTTACAGAATCGTTCTTCTTCCTAGACGAAGACCAGCTTCCAAAGCCACTTCTGCTCACAGGGAATAGAGAAGCCAAGCAGAAAAACCATGCAGAAGGAGCCAAGAAACCAATATATCTAGGCATGGAAAACTCATTAAGGAAAAATGAGTGCAATGCTGACGCTCAAGCCTGGTATTTGCATGAGACTCTCCTCCTGGGTGGAAAGAACAGTTTCTACATGTCCTGAGCCTATGTGGGGAGAAGGGCTGGTGAGAGTTTGGGGGAGGAGACATCCTGGTCGAATCCCTCCACCAATGAAGAGTCTTCTGCTGATGCAGAGCCTGAGGATGGACCAAGAGCAGCTGACTATTGAGTGCTGCCAGCAAGCCCAACACACTGATGAGGGATTTTAGGCCTTGTTCTTGATTTTATAGAAGGGCATGTAGGCACTGCCTTAAGGAGGTCATTTCAATTCAGTAAACAGTAACTGCCTATTATGGGCAAGGGACTGGGCTTAGCCCTGGAGGACCTGCAAAAGTGAAAAATGATATGACCCCCAGGGAGGGCTATATACAGATGAGGAAACTGAGGTCCACAGTCAGTAAGTCACTGGCCCAAGGTCACACAGTGGCAGAACTGGTAATTGATAATTGAACCCAAGACCTCTAAGTTTAACTGCAACATTTCTGGAGAAAAAATATTAAAAGAAACCATGCCTTCTATGCATGTATATGAACACATATGTGTATACACATGTATGTGTATATGTGCACATATGTGTGTGCTATGTGTATTGTGTGTGTGCATGTGTATGTGTGTATGTGTATGCGTATGCATACATATTTGTGTGTATGTATATGTATGTCTATGTCTATGTATATTATGCACATCAGCAAAGTGCTATGAAAAATGTGCAGAAGAAGACTTCACTTTGACCTGGGGGGTGTGAGAAGGTTTCATGGAAGAAGATGACATTTGAATTGGCCACTGAAGAAAGAGAAGAATCTTAGCAGAACAAGAAAATGGCTAAATCTCCTCTGAATATGGGGGCTGGAGACTGGGAATGGTTGGTAATACAGTATGCCTGGGACCTCTAGTCTGCCAACAAATAGACACCTAGTTTTTGTTCAGTTATTTCAGTATCTGACTCTTCATGGCCCCTTTTGGGGTTTTCTTGACAAAGATACTGGAGTGGTTTGCTGTTTCAGTCTTTAGTTTATTTTACAGAAGAGGAAACTGAGGCAAACAGGGTAAAGTGACTTGCCCAGGGTCACACAGTCAGTACATGTCTAAGGGCATATTTGAACTCAGGAAGATGAGTCTTCCTGACTCTAGGCCCAACATTCTATCCACTGCATCACCTGGATCCTCCAATAATAATAATATCTGATATCTAAGATATGTAGCGAATAAACATAAGATTGAGAGCTGTTAATCCAACAGAGAAGGCTGAAGGACATGAACAAAGAAGGAACTGTGAAACTCTTGACAGCTATAGGACTGCCATGCTGTAAATATGAGGAGGCCAGGGGTGTATGGGAAAACTTGTATGAACTGACAGAAAGTGAAATAAGCAGAGTCAGGAAACAAACAAACATAATGAAAACGGGAAAGGCAAAAACCATGACAAAAAAAAAAAAAAAAAACCCCGAAAATGGTATAATTATAATGCCGGAGCCTGATCCTGAAGAAAAGATTTGAGAATTCATATCCCATCCTCTTTTTGCAAAGGAGAGGTCCTATGGATGTGAAACCCTACTATATCAGACTTGACTGGCCTCAGTTTTGCTGAACTACTGTTATTTTTCCTTTAAAATAAAAACATCATTGCTTCAATAGGTTGGGAGAAAGAGATGAATACATTGGGAAATGAAATGATTTTTTTAAACAAAATGAATAAAATCTTTTTAAAAGAACTCTTGCCTAGCCAAAATTGTGAAAGATACCTCTATCCACTTTCTTACAATTAAAAAGAAATGCTGTGACCTTTTGTGTTTTGATCTTTTATCCATTTGGAATTGAAGTACATATAGTAAGATTCTTGTCTAAGAATTTTGGCTTTGTTTGTTTTTTGCCAAACTGTTTCCCAGTGTTCTCAATAGCTCTTGACAAGTGGAAAATCAATCATTCCCCAGTTAGTTTATTTTCCTGAGTTTATCAAACATGGCACTACTGAGTTTAACTGTTTCTGATTCTTATAGTTTGCTCCTATGACCTACTTTTCTCTTCTTTAACTAGTTCCAAAAAGTTTTGATAACTACTATTCTATAACATAGCTTGAGGTCTAAAACTGCTATACCTTCTTTCATTTTTTACTTTTAAAAGATTTTTTTCCCTTGAGATTCTAACTTTTTTTGTTCCTCTAAATGAATTTCATTATGACTTTGTTAGCTCTGGAAAATACCTCCTTAAAAGTCTGATTGTTATGGCTGGCTCCCTCTCCTAGGAATATTCCATGTGGAGAACACTAACAGAGCTAGGGTTTCTGTTGTTCAATTGTGTCCAACTATTTGTGACCCCAGCTCATTTTACAGATGAAGAAACAGAAGTAAACAGGGTTAAGTGAGTTGTCCTGGGTCACACAGTTGGTTAAGTATCTGAGGCCACATTTGAACTCGGGACAATGAGCACTCTTATTTAACTCACTTAAGCACATATGCTTCAAAGTTTTCTCCTCTAGCCAGTTTCTGGACTGTTATGTCTTTTACCTTCCCCTAGATGAATTTCCTTTTTTTTTCCCATATAGCCTGGGGTGTGGGAAAGGGAGATTAGATCAAGGGAATACCATGGGGGGAACAAGGTAGGATTTCGTATAATCAGACCCTGAAGCACAAGGCTTCAAATTTGCTTGTGCTAGATGCATTTATGAAGGAAGAAAACAAACATTGAAGTAGTTTCTGTGTGCCAGTCACTGTGCAAAGTGCTTTACAAATATGATCTCGTTTGATCCTCCCAACAATACTTCAAGGTCAGTGCTATTATCACCCTTTTTTTGACATCAACACTTTTGGGGGGAAGTTGGGGAAACTAAGGCAGGGAGCAGTTAAGTGACTTACCTGACTCAGGTTCAGCATTCTATCCACAGTGCCACCTAGTTGCACTAGTCATGGGCTAGAAGTGGGAATGCTAATTGGAATTCAAGTATTCCATGTAGTTTCTGCCTTATGCTATCCTGCTGTCTTCTGTCTTCTATATTCAAGTTTAATTAGTTTAGATTTTGCACATGTCTGAGCTCTTTCGAAGTTGTTATGCTGACGCTTTAATAACACATTTTGCTAGGAATCAGCATCAAGAACTCTATTCTTTTTCCTTATTGGAAAAAATCACAAAAGTGAAATAAATTCTACCCTCAAAAAGGTTACATTTGACCAGAGGAGACAGTTTTTTTCCCCAAATTTACTTTGACCAACTTCAGAGATCCAAAACCCTCTAAATCACCTTAACCATTTACTTTTCTTTATTGAGATACTCCTTCTCTGGCCCTTAGTGCCTCAAACTTTCACCTTCACTGCCCAGAAGCATAGTATAACCAATTTCAAAGCATAATAATATACAGTCAATTTACATTAAGATAGTGCCCTATTTCAGGCTTAACTCATGCCAGTCTAATAATCCACGTTTAGGACTGGAATGCAACAACAACAACAAAAAAAACAAACCACAGACCATAAATGCAATAAAATTTATTTAAAATAAATGAAAAAGATATGATCACTAAAAACAGATGCTGTTCCCCTCCACCTCTGCATTTGTTAGGGGACATTGGGTCAGAAAGATATCCCACAGAGTAGTGGGAACTCTGCCAAACTTCAGTAATACCAACTCTCATAGACTGAGCTTTTTAATTCTCTAGGGAATAAAAATAAGCAAACATTTCCAAGAATGGCCTCATTGCTTCCTCTAAGGGAAAACATCCCAGTCTACATAATATAAATTCTATTCATAATGCATATCACTCTTTGGTGTCAAGGCTCCAAAACTTCTCCAGGAGACCTTCTGACACTTGGAAGACCTTCATACATTTCTGATCTCAGAAAGAAGCCTAGAAAAAGCAGTAGAGAAGCAGCCTAGTACAAATAATGGAAAGACTAAAATATAAAAAATACATATTCTTTATAAGAAAGGTTGGTAATGTCTGGAATAGTTCATAGTGGGTCTCTCAATATAGAACAGCCACAATAAATAGGAGAAACACCAGGAAGATAAGGACCAATGACAACAGCTCCAATAAGGACATTAATCCACATTAATCCATCTCATGGGCCAGAATCACCTGTAGCAAGGTAACTAATCCCCCGGGATACGACTTGTCCTGGGATCTGAGTTATTACTGAAACTCATGCTGTTCTGCCGCCTACACCGTGTCCCCTAATCCACTGACCAACACATCCTCCCATTTGTTCAGCCCCATTAGGGGGATGAAACAAAATCAGGAACTACTCCTGTTTTCCAAGAGCAGGATGGAGACTCCTCCTCACCTTCATCCAATGACTCAAAATGGCCACCAAAACAGCCAAATGATCCTCTTTCATCTGTCCAGGACTGTATGGTGGTATGACAAGGGAGGTACATAGCTAAAGACTAGAAGCATTCAGGTGGGCCTCTGCTCAAAAGGTAGAATGCAATTATTTCTAAACCAGGTTAATCATTGGGAGTGCAGTGGGTAGCACAGCTCTAGTCTACCAAAATTATTTCTTAGAAATTTCACTGTCTCTCTTGCTGATCCCTACTGGAATACTGATTGTATGGGAAATTAACCTTTACAGGGACAGTTACAGCTTAGATTTTAATTATAGTTATACATATATATATATATATATATAATAAGATATAACTAAGTACTATATATCTATATCTATATACTGATATCTCTCCATAGGCACATGTATATGTGTGCGTGTATATGTAAACCATAACCTAGAAAAGGTTGTGCTGCCACCAATAGACCCACACCCTTGATAACTTTTGTTCTAAAGACTCATTATGTTGCTTTTTTTTTTAAAGCAATTGCGGTTAAGTAACTTGCTCAAGGTTACACGGCCAGTTATTTCTGGGTGTGGTGCTAAGTATCTGAGCCCAGATTCGATCCCCAGGTCATCCCGACACTGGAGCCGGTGCTCTTACTCGCTGAGCCACCAGGCCGCCCCCTCATTATGTTGCTTTTAACCTTCCAAGTTCCTTGGTGGTAAAAGCCCCACCCTCAACCCTCTGACTCCCCAGGAGAAGGAGTCACTCCCTAAGGAATTTTGCCAAACCTGAGAAACATCAATTCTCCACAGGCTAGGCTTTTTATACCCCAAGTCTTCCAAACCAACCAAATCTCAGCTTCCTTGGACCTTCCTAAAGGGAAAGCACAATAGTGTACATAAAATAAATGTTTTTCTACCACAAATGGTTAGCAAACATTAAAATAAAAATTCTGTTAACTACTGTATATGTGTGTATGTGTGTGGGTATATGTGCATGTGTATGTGTGTGCGTGTGTGTGTTTGTGTGTGTGTTTATAAAGAAAACTCCAGCTCCGGGGAGATGGGCTTTGGGAAAACATTTGCCTCTTAGGACAGGACCTCCCTCACACTAGTAACCTGTTAATTCAGGTTCAGCACTGGAAGAAAATGAGCAAAAGAAGATTTTCTTAGCCATAGCAGCTGAAGGATATTCAGCAAGGGTAGGCACTGAGGACACCCCAAGTCGATTCTGCTAAAGGAAGCTCTGTCATCTAAACAGACCATTATTATGTTCATTGGGATCTATGAGCCAAGTTGTAGATGGCCCCTGGCTTTTTACTTCTGGTTGCTTTTGTACTCTGGCAACCAGGAAATGTCAGCAGCCTGAGCTTTTAATCCCCCAAGTCAACCAAGTCTCAAGGATGGTCTTAATAACTTTTAAGGAAAAAGTATTCCAATTTGTAAGGGAGCAGGGGGCAAGATATTTACCCCTATCACAATGACAGATATGCAAATGTTACATTTTTCATTCATTTATAGCACTGGGTGCCAGTGACCTGGCTGTCCATCGGTTTGTGCTGTATTTTAAGCATTCTTTGCTCTATTTTTTATTTCAGACCTCCAAACACAGACATATGAGACATCAGACACACTGTCTCCTAGTACTAGAAAGCATTTTGTATTTGTGCACTAAAAGTGATATTCTCTTAACAAAATTTTGTTTTCTACCTCTTGCCTTCATTTGGAAAGGTCTGGATTATTACTACCTGAGTAGGAATTATGACATAATCTTATGGTGTTTGGTGCTCATTATGACGCAGTGGTGGAAGGGACCACAAGAAACACACAGGGCCAGGGAACACACAAGGAAACCCATATGCCTAGGGAATATTTGTGTCCAAGGCAATTCATATCTTCATGGTCCAGGAATGCTGGTTATCTCCTGGTATTGTCATTGTGCTGCTGGTTGTACTCAGTACTTCCTACTGAGCTGGCATATTCTGAGGCTGCTGCATTCTTTGGGGCATCTTCACCATGTTCTTCCCTACTGGATTTATTGCCAGCTACTGGCTTGGTTTTTTTTAGCTGATATGGGGCCCCTCCCCAAAGAAAGAGGGCTTAGCATTTTTACCCATAGTTTGAGGGAGTTAGTCGTAGGAGCTTAAAGAAGACCAGTCTATTCAATTGCTTTTTTCTTCCCTTCCTCTTCCATTCTCAGTTCAAAGTCATATCTGCCTTACGATTGAGAATTCCTTTAAATATCTAGCTTACTTCTGGGCTGCTAGCCCCATTCCTCTTCAAAGTATGAGTGAGACTTCCCTCAGAAAAAACTGAAAAGGAGAGCAGTGGGAGAAGATTCCTTTCATCCCCTATTATGGTGACCACGCAAATCAACTAGAGAACAAGAATGAAACGTTCTGGGTAGAACTAGTAAAACGTGTTATGTATTTATATAACATATTTATAAAACAGCCTTTATTTCCCTCTGAAGACTCAGAAAGCTCTGCAAAACACACAAATTAGCCCAAGCCAGAATCCTTGCCTGCCCTTGCTCTAAAGAGTTACACATGTGCAATATTTGGTATTTGGTGTCCATTGATTGACCCAAAGGAGCTAGCCAATTGTTTCATCAAAAAATGAATTCTTAGGGGTAGCTAGGTGGCGCAGTGCATAAAGCGCCGGCCCGGGAGTCAGGTGGACCCAAGTTCGGTTCCAGACTCAGACACTTAACACCCACACAAAAAAAACTAGCCATGTAACCTTGGGCAAGTTACTTAACCCCAATTGCCCTCCAAAAGGCAAAAACAAAAAAAAAAAACAAACAAAAAAATGAATTCTTTGAGCAGGGAAGATAACAGGAAGCAAAATGAATGATAGATACAAAAAAAAATGACTTTTGTATTCCTAAAAATTGCTGTGATTTTTAAATGTTTATCCATCTTGATAAATACAGTAGTAGAAAGCAGCAAGCCAATGAGATACTGTTATAATAACTGAACGTACCACTGTGGCTTCTAGTGATGATTTTTCCTTCATACTGTCAGTTATTGACCAGAATCAAGTCTATGCCCTTGTTAATCTGCTCCTGTAGCATATAGAACATTGGTGCTGAAGGAGACATGAGATTGCATGCTGTGAAGGTATAGCAAGGATAATTCTAAGCTACAAATATTTTTAAACATGTAATTTTTTTTATACATGTCCTCAGAAACCCTTGGAGGTTTCTCCAAGGGCCACACTCAGCCAATCTGAGAACTCACTTGACCTACTAACAATTACTCACAGCATGCAGAGTCAGTGTTTTTCTAAAGTTATGGCATATAAATAGATTATGACAGTTTTCAGAAATGGTTTAAGATTTCACCTTCTTTGGAGAAAAGTTCATTTGATACAAATTAGTAATAATCTTGATTTCTACATATATTCATAAAAGTTCACTTCTTTCTGAAATACAATAAATTTTTTTTTGGAGGGGGGAGTGTTGGGGTGGGAAAAGTCCATACCTGTGACTTAATAACTCTATAGCCAAGCTAGGTGGCAAAGCAGACAGCTGGATAGTACAGTGGATAGAAAGCTAGACCTAGGGGCGGCTAGGTGGCGCAGTGAATAGAGTACTAGCCCTGGAGTCAGGAGGACCTGAGTTCAAATCTGGCCTCAGACATTTGACACAATTACTAGCCGTGTGACTTTGGGCAAGTCACTTAACTCCAATTGCCCTCCAAAAAAAAAAAGAAAGCTAGACCTAGAGTCAAGAAGACCTGAGTTTAAATCTGGCCTTAGATACTTACTGGCTGTATGACTCTAGGAAATCGGTTAACCTGTTTGCCTCAGTCTTCTCAGCTGGAAAATGGGGATAATAATAGCACCTTCCTCAAAGGGTTGTGAAGATCAGTAGAGATATTTGTAAAGCACTTAGCAGAGTGTCCTGCACACACGTAAGGTGTGGAGGTGCTTAAGAAATGTTTGTTTTCCTTGCTTCCTGGTGATGAAACTTTCTCTGTTAATACAGGTCAGTAAGTCAAAGTCAAAATCTATAGGAAGGAAGACACTGTAAAAAAAAAATAGGTGTTTCAGTAGTTATCATTTTGTGGTGTAACTATATGAGGGTGACATAAGACACAGTCTTAAAATTTGACAACACAGGCAACAGATTGTGTTAGTATTTTTCAAGGGTTTATTTGGAAGGTGAAAGGTCGTGGAATGCTTTCCCTAGGAACCAGAAGGCTGAGGTGATGAATGAAGACTGGATGTAGAGTCAGCTGACTGGGTAAGTCCTTAATTCCCTCTGAGCTTTGATTTCCACACGTGAAAAATGAGAGGGCTACATTTGTTGTTCAGTTAGTTTTTGTTTTTGTTTTTCTAGTCATGTCCAGCTCTTCATGACTCCATTTAGGGTTATCTTGGCAAAGACACTGGAGTGGTTTGTCATTTCCTTCTCCAGCTCATTTTGGAGATGAGGAAACTGAGGCAAGCAGGGTTAAGTGACTTGCCCAGGGTCACAGAACTAGTAAGTGCCTGAGGTCAGATTTGAATTCAAGAAGGTGGCTCCAGGCCTAGCTGCCTTGGGACTAGACTAGATGACCTTTAATGTACCTTCCTGCTCTAAACTGATAATCTTCTCATCCTTTTAGATCAATGGACACCAAATACCAAATACTGCAAGTGTAGTAGCTCTATAGAGCAAGAGTAGGCAATGATTCTGGCTTGAGGGCTAATTTGTATGTTTTGCAGAGCTTTCTGAGTCTTCAGAGGGAAATAAAGGCCACTTTATAAATACATTTATACAGTGCTTTTCATAGTATGGCAACAGCCACTAGTTTTACTAGTTCTACCCAGGATTACAATGCAAAAACAGAATAAAGATGCGTTGACATGGGGTAGGCCTTGTGCTGAACAAAGTAGTTAAACCTATTATAAAGAGTCAATTGCACGGGGGCAGCCAGGTAGCACAGCGCGTAAGAGCACCGGACCCAGTGTCTGGATGACCTGGGGATCAAATCTGTGCTCAGACACTTAGCACCTACCCAGAAACACCTGGCCATGTAACCTTGAGCAAGTTACTTAACCCCAATTGCTTTAAAAAAAAAAAAAGAGTCAACCGCATGAGTTCTAAAAGTGACATGTACAGTCTGGGAAAGACAGATTGAGAGGAGGTAGTCTGGACTCAAAATCTAAGCAATAATAGCAATGGGGTCAGTCTCCTCAGCCCTACCCAGGATTCAGATGAAAGTTTAATATGAGAAGCAATATCAATGGAATTAAAATAAGATCCAACCAGGGTCATATTTTGTTTTCTTTAGAGGAATAATCATCTCAATTAAATTCAATTGAGAAGCAGCAGATTTTTTTTTTTATTTTTGGAGGGCAATTGGGGTTAAGTGACTTGCCCAAGGTCACATGGCTAGTTTTTTTGTGTCAAGTGTCTGAGGCTGGATCCAAACCCAGGTCCTCCTGACTCCAGGACCGGTGCTCTATTCACTGCACCACCTAGGCACCCAAGCAGCAGCTTTTTAAAAAGATTTTTCTTTGAAAAAAGATGATTTTATAACACAAATAAGCATCTCCTGACTGATTTGTCCCACAAGTTGTTTTTTTCATGTTTCATGTTCTTCTTTGGGGACACTTTTTTTCTGTTCTCCTTCCAATTCATGTAAGTGTAGACTTTTGTATTTAATAATATTATCCCATAGAGTTTACATATCCATTGAGAAATCACAGAACCTCCAAACTAAATGGAACCTTCTAGTTTATTTACTCCAATCCATACCTGAACAAGAATCCCTTCTACCATATGCCCAAGTGTTCTTCTGGCCTTTATTGATTCACAGTGAGTAGAGACCCATTGCCTCCTGAAGTATTCCGTTCTATTTGGATAGTTTTAACTGACAGGAAGTTATCCTTATGTAATAGGGATTTGGGAATTGACTGGTGTCTTGAGATTCACAGTTCACAAGGACAGGCATTCCTGAGATAGGTTATTTGATTTTTGGTCCTGAGAAGATATTTGGGACTATCTTGGTCTTTTAAACTGGAAGGCAGAACGGAGTCTTGCCCAGAGTTCTTAAAGTAACTTGTACATTCTAGGAAAGACAGACCAAGAGGATATAGTAAGGACTCAAAAGCTGAGTAATAATAACAATAGGGTCAGTTTCCTCAGCCCTACCCAGAATTAAACTAGCTGAGCCCAAAAGAATCGACAGCACAGGAAATACAGCAACAGGAAAACTGAAGGAAATAATAGGTCTGCACTGGATGACAAAAAAGAGAATTGGAAGAAGAATGGCCTTCTTGGAGCAGAAGACTTGGTTGAATCCAGCTGCTTTACTTACTACTTCAAGACTTGAGGGAAATGACCAGAAAAAGTCTGTTCCTTCCTCAGTTTCTCCTGAAGATTAGCAGAGACTGTAATGTTCTCTGATTGCTACTTTATCCAAACAACGCTGATAGCCCGAATTTTGTCTCAAATATAAAGAGGCTGGGGGCACTAAAGATAAGCATATATTTAAATTGAGAAAGAAAACCAAACCTCTGCTTAAATGCTAACTTTTAGGACTTTTCTAATCTGAGGGCTCTGACTGATTGTGATTGTACTTAGAACTTTTCATTTAATATGAATGCCATAAAGCAGTAAAAGAAGGTAAAACACAGGCCTGTGCAACCTTTATATTGCCAAGGCTTTGAAAAAAAGGAGTTGTGATTGTTTCAGATGAGTATGGATGATTAAATCTCTTGAAACAATGGAGAGAGGGAGGAAAGAGTAGTGAAAACTGTCACTGGTCACTTGCACTGTCTGCAGTGAAATCCATGTCCACTGGGGGCGTTTTTTTAAAGCATCAAAGCATTATCAGACCCCTACTACACTTATATCAAGCTAAATTTTGCTTCTTGGATGTGTTACTCCCAGCTCTACCCTCTGGAGCTGAGCACAAATCATTAGGCAACCTTCAAATCTACAAGGTACAATTTTTACAAATATCTTAATAAATTTCATAGGGTACAATTTTAGCATTTATAACAGTATGTCACTACCATACAAGACACCAGACTGGATAGAAGAAACACCATTTGATCAAGCTACAGATCAAGGCAACAGAGCCAAATCTCTAAGAAGAGAAGATGGGAAGTAGCAGCACCTAGTGCAAAGAGTTCTGGTGCTTCTTACCTTCTTCTCTGATAACTGGACAGATAACATGTCAGCTCTGCCACTCACTTTTTGTGTGACCTTGGGTAAGCGACTCCCCTCTCTGGGCCTTAGTTTCTTCACCTGTAAAATAAGAAGGTTGACTCACTAAGTGACTTCCAGGTCCAACACTCTGTAGACAGGGTGTCCCTAAAGGCTGGACACATAGGAAATCTCATTAACTATGCATATTTTCAAGAAATGAAATGAGTGAAATTTTCAACAACATTTTATTTAATTAGTATAAATGAGATTTCATAGGAAGACATAGGAGACACATACGAAATATAATCAGTTAATTAAATTAAATTAATCTCATTAATATGGAAAATAGTCCACAATAGCTAAAGAAAGCTTTTAGTTCATATGAAATTGTCATGGCTAAAATTAAATAAAATGTTTTTGAAAATTTCATTCATTTCTTTTATTTTTTTTTAAGCAATTGGGGTTAAGTAACTTGCTCAAGGTTACATGGCCAGGTGTTTCTGGGTGGATGCTAAGTGTCTGAGCCCGGATTCGATTCCCAGGTCGTCCCTACACTGGAGCCGGTGCTCTTACTCGATGTGCTACCTGGCCACCCCCATTTCTTTTCTTGAAAATATGCATAGTTAATGAGATTGCCAACATGTCTAGACTTTCGGGACACCCTGTACATTTTGCCATTCTTAAGCTTCCCCTGTAAAATGTGATAGAAATATCATTGTAAAATGATGATTTTAATCCATTGATAAAAGTGAATATTTTAACCAAAACTGTGGGCAGAAAAGCAAAGAGTGCTGGGCTTCAACTCCTGGCATCCTGTATAGCCTTGGACAAATTAACTTTATATCTCTGAACATCTGTTTCCTCATATGTAAAAAGAGGATAATAATACTCCTACAAATTTCACAGAATTGTTGAAAGGAAAGTGCTATCAATCAACAAGCATTTATTAAATGCCTTTTATGTGCCAGGATCTGCTCAGTCTGTCTGCTCAATAAATTTGAATCCTATTGGGGAGATATCATGTACGTGTAAAAATTAGAACTCGCTGCTAGGTCCAGGGAGTTGGGGTGCTTCATCCTCTGCTACCCCACTAAGTTGGGTCTGAGCTCTGACATGTACTTTAGCTGTCATATGTGTTCAGTTTACCATTTCTTCTGAGGTTTGTAAGAACCACCAATTCTACTCTAGGAAAAGACTCAAAGATTCCTGCTATGTTTGACAGATAGGAAGAGAAGACAGCCAACAACTGTCATTTCACTTTTAAGATCCACTGAGTTGTGGGATTGTTTTTTTTATCCTAAAGTTTCCAAGGCCTTCAGGACTAAGATTTTCTCCAAAAGCAGTCATGGTGAAAGCTTAGCACCACATAGGAGTATACTATAAATCAACTCCACCAACATATATAAACAAATATATACAAAATAAATGTAAGGTAAACTTTTTTGGACACTAGCAATTTTGTAAAGTTATTATAACACTGTAATATTATTCTAAGATTGTTATCTATAAAGTAGAATTTTTCTCTAAAGTAGATCTATATTGTACCATATACAAAGGAATGTGGTAGAGTCATGACAAAAAGACCTTATTCTCTCTAAAACACATTTAAATGATTCTTTTTTTATATCACAATCATTTCAACATCAAAACTACCACCCAGGCTGAATGTTCCCTTGCTGCAAAGAAAAACAATTAATCAAAAATAAATTACACAGGACCAGCTTCCCCTATTTACTCCTCCATCACAGTTAAACATTTGTTGTACCCAGAAAAACAACATGGGAACTTTTTACAAAGTTCATAGTCCCACATTCTGGATATTTCTCTAGTCACTTGGGAAGATTTAAGAATTGTCCCCTTAAGTTCCTCATACTAAAGAGTCTCAGCAATATCTATGTTGCTGTTATTCTTAAACAATCTAGAAATAAAAAATTTTTTGATGAGGATATACCAGAGCTAACCAACCTGGAGATTGATTATACTCATTTCCGAATTCATGATTACACAAATTTTAATAAGTACAGGCAGCATTTTGTATAATTCTCCACTACCTATCCTGGTGCAAACAAAGGCCTACCTGAACTCAGAAACAATAAAAGAAAAAAGGTGGAAAAAATAATCAAGCCTTCTCTCATGACAGGAGAGTAGGTACCTACAGACCTCCCTATAAGGATATAGGACCTGTGGTTAAATAAAAATTACCATATTACCTTCTGGTTAGAAACCAATTATCCTAGGTGAAATTCTTCTGTGTCCCTTAAACATATAAGGCACCTGAAATTTCTTCATAATCATAGGATATGCCAAATTAAAGTCTGGACAAAAAATCCCCAATGGGTACCTGCAAAACACAGAACAACCCAAATATTTGCTGAGGGTTCCAAATTAATCCAAAATTCTAAATTTGCAAAGCAAACATGATAAAATAAAAAGGAATTAAAGTTGATCATTGAGCAATGTTGCTGTTACTGTATATAATGTTCTCCTGGTTCTGCTCACTTCACTCAGTATCAGTGCATGTAAGTCTTTCCAGGTTTTTCTGAAGTCTGACTGCTCATCATTTCTTATAGCACCACAGTATTCCATTACATTCATGCACTCCATTTTGTACATCCATGTACTCCATCAATACTCAATAGATGGGCATCCCCTCAATTTCCAATTCTTTGCCACCATAAAAAGAGTTGCTGTAAAGTTTTTTGTACATGTGGGTCCTTCTTCTTTTTTATGGTCTCTTTGGGAGACTTTGGGATCTAGTAGTGGTATTGCTGGATCAAAGGGTTTGCATAGTTTTATGGCCCTTTTGGCATAGTCCCAAATTGCTCTCTAGAATGGTTGGATCAGTTCACAATGCATTAGTGTTTCAACTTTCCCGTATCTTCTCCAACATTTATAATTTTTCCTTTTGTGTCAAATTAGTCAGTCTGATAGGTATGAGGTGATACCTCAGAGTTCTTTTAATCTGCATTTCTCAAATCAATAGTGATTTAGAGCATTTTCTCATATGTATACATATAGTTTTAATTTCTTCATCTGAAAACTACCTGTTGATATCTTTTGACTTTTTATCATTTGGGGAATGCCTTATATTCTTACAAATTTGCCTCAGTTCTCTATATATTTTAGAAATGAGGTCTTTTTCACAAACACTGGCAGTCTTGGTTCTCAGTAACATAGTGATCTAAGACAATTCTAAAAGACTCATAATGGAAAATGCTATCTATATCCAAAGAAGGAACTATGGAGTTTGAATGCAGATCAAAGCATACTGTTTTCATTTGTTTGTTTTTTGTCTTTTCTTTCTCGTGGTCATTCTCTTTCGTTTTTATTCTTCTTTCACAACTTGACTAATATGGAAATATGTTTAATATGATTGCACATGTGTAAGCTATATCAGATTGCTTGCTTCCTTAATGAAGGTGGGGAGGAAGAAAGGGAGAAAAAAAATTGGAACTCAAAATCTTATAAAAATGAATATTGAAAACTACCTTTATACTTAATTGGAAAAAAATAAAATATGATTAATTGGGGGAGAGAGGGGAATAAAAACAAACTTGGAAAGATCCCAAAGAGTTTGGAGGTTGAAAAAAAAAGATAAAGCACTTGATGTTGAATACTTTATGTTTCTAAGCCATTGATCAAATTTGTAGTCCATAAGTATGTAAAAAAGCTATCTGGACTTATGACATAGTAATTGAAATATATGCTTAAAAGAAGGGGGGGGAAGGCCATGAATGAGTTCCCATAGTATGCTCTAGGTGAACTGCTAGGCACTAATATTTTAAGTACATGACAACTATACCATTCATATCTGTTCCCATACTTTTAAAGGGTACAGTAATACAACAGATATTAGCTTTTAAGCATTCAGCCATGCAAAAGTTATCTTAAAGAAATTGTACTGACTTAGAAAATACATCAGAAAATGGATTGTCTAATTATAGTCTAAAACAAAAGGAGAAAAAACACTAATTTTTCTCCAGCTGATCCCTGCAAAACCAGGGTACCAAGAATGAGAGCCCCAGATGGAGAATCTCTCCAGTTGGTCCCTACATTATAAGGGATATATTTGGAAAATAAGATGATATATAAACCAAATGTTTGTTAAAATATCAATGTCCAAAAAAAATGAAAACAAAAAGAAGAAACACCAGGGACAATAAAGGTTTTTCTTGTTCTTTTTCTAAGAAAAAATAACAAAGGTCATCAATAGAAAACATAAAAAATGTGTCAACCCTGATTATTTCTTCTCCTTATGATTAGATTTTGACATCCTTCATCCTATCCTGGATTCTAACTATGTTTAACCCAGTCAGTGAAACAATGGTCAGTAAGAACTAAGATCCTCTTTCTCTAACAACCAAAATGAGGAGAGGAGCAACAGACTTGGGTGACAGAATGACAAGCCGTAACTGGGGAAGCAGAGCTCAGGTGAAATGAAGGATGGGAGGGTGATAAACCTGGCAAACCAACAAAAATCAAAAGTACATAGATATCAGGTTGAGACAGACAGTCCAAAGTTCATGTGAATAGTCAACTACTGGGAGATTTTCAAAAATTTTAACAGAAGTGTGCAGTAATTGGTCAAAGACCGAATAAAGGAATCAGAACCCAGAAGTGTGGTCAGTCCTAAGTCAGTAAGGGATAGGAACATGTATTTAACCCACCAAGGAATACTCTGTCCAGTTTATCTGAAAATTTTTAGTAATAAGAACCCAGATGTTAGCAATCCCATGTTTGCCTTGATGGTTTTGCATTCAACCCAACACCAAGAGGGTACTTGGGGAAGAGTATCAATATATCTCTGATTCCCAGAGAACTGCTACTTTTCCTTATTTCTACTTCTGTTATAGATGGAAATTTCTTGCACCCACTTATCTGTTGGTAGGAGTAGCATGATCACTTTGATTTTATCCAAGTTAAATCTTGAGTCAAACTCTTTCACACACATCACATTCTTCTCTGATTGATGGTGTTTCAATGAAACCTAGCCAGAAATATGGTACAATGAAATTAACTTTACAAGATTGCTTAACTATAAATTCCTTTGTTGCTTATAAAGATGTAAAAGGACTAGTATCTATCTATCTATCTATCTATCTATCTATCTATCTATCTATCCATCTATCTATCTATCTATCTATCTATCTATCTATCTACCTAACTACCTATCTATCCTCTATCTA
>NW_027185764.1:51742217-51758474 GCF_028583685.1 Petaurus breviceps papuanus | reverse complement strand
TCTATCTATCTATCTATCTATCTATCTATCTATCTATCTATCTATCTATCTATCTTTATGCATATATGTATTTAAACTACCATTTGATCTTTGCATCCACAGCCTTTCCTAGACCAAGACTACCCGTGTTCAGTCCAGTTATGCCACAAACCCAAGAGTTCTGAGACAGGTCAGATGTTGAAGTTTATTCATTCCCTCCTTCCCCCCTAAATTATTTTAGACACAGCCTGAGGAAGAAATTGGGGCAATGGTGCTATATTCTACCACTCCCCATCTCACTAGAGGAAGAATTTGCAGTCTTCACAAATTATGAGTTCTATTTGATCATCTGTGAACATCATATCCTCCAATCATAATCATCCCAATTACACAGTAGATTACACATAGGGGTACCTAATACATGACAATCATCCTAGAATTGCATGCAATTATCATTAGTGCCTGAAGAAAGTACAAAATATGCTACATAATATATAAAAGTATATGACATCGTTGTATATGTTAAATTAAGAACAAAAATCTCATGCAACACAAAATAGTTGTAGCATCACAGACACATTGCGTTCTATTTACACATATAGAAGCATACTATCATCACATATAGCTATCATTCAAACATAATGGTATATTTTCATATGTAACAAGGAAACATAATACAGCAATAAAAGTGTATTATAACAAGAATATTTTGTTTAGTCTACTTACGAGTTCATCAAAGTTGGGAATTCCTGGTTTGCAAACTCTCTTCACTGATATAAGACTGGCTGTTTCTCTATAACTTACAGTTTAAGAGACCTGTCTAGGGAAATTATAAAAAGTTAGGATGATTGATTTGTCCATGGTCACAGAGAGGTAAGACCTGAACTCAAGTCTTCATGACTTTAAGGCTATCCCTCTATCCACTATACTATACTGCCTGTCAAAAAACACATAAGGACATACAAAACACATAATATTGTGTATTGTAGTTCCCTTCAAAACACACATTACATTCACATCAGCAATGAATGTCTTTTGACTACAGTGGAAATAATTTCTCTCATTTCTTCTTGAAGCATCCCACATAAGATTGGTCAGTGACTTATAGTCTTGGCACTTCTACTATGACTTCTTGAGCTCAGAGAATAGGCTATATGTCCCTTACATTGTCCTCTAGCATGATGTGGTTCCTGTTACTCTAAATGACTCCATAGCTAGAGCATTAGAAAGAAAAGAGACTGATCATGTGTTCATCTATCCCTCTGGGTCCAAACCTATTTGTGTTCGAAGGACCAATGCTCATTTTCTGCCTTATCTGAGTTAGGGTCATCATACTCTCAAGATCATATGGTGTCTCAGAAACTTGTGAAGAGACTCTTTTCAGAATTAATTTATTTTGTCAGTATCCATCATTTCTTTCATTTGCTAGAGACTGATTAATTCCAAGAGACAAAAGGTAGTTGTGATGCATTGTCTAGTGACTAGCATAGTGCCTGGAAAACAGTAAGTGCTTAATAAATATTTGTTAAGTGATCGATAGATTGCCTTTTAGGGGACTGGACAATTCTCTGGGTCTATTTTGTAGAATGGCATGTTGCCCAGTCTTTCAACTACTTGGCATGGAATGGCTTTCCACTGATCCATTATCTTGTATGCACTCTCCTCGTTGAGTCTTAGTAGCTCATATTATATTACATTCTGAATATCTTACAATGAACTGTAGCATCATATTTCTTTCAGAGCTTTTATAAGCTGACTATAAGTGACAAGTTTCCTTCAGTCTATGTCTCACCTGAGAAATTAGTGTATATGGGTCTCAATATCTTCTTGATCTTCAGAAACTCCAAAGCACAATAGGCAAATATGGCTCTTGCCCAAACATCAGCAGGTACAAAGTAGATACAACCTGCAGCATTGTTCATAATAGCTTCATAACATATATTAGAAATGCCAAGTGTTGACCCTACTGAGTCCTCTGTTCAGGCCTCTGGATCTTCAGCATGTTTTACAGTATGAAATTAAAACATTCATCTTCTGGGTCTCCCCGGGGGTGGTATGGTGGTTCTAGACTTCTTGGTTCCTGCCAACAACAATACTTCTTTGGATGGTTTATTTTCGAAGTCTCTACCTTGGTTACAATGGATCGTGTCAAGGAAGCCATTTATAAAGAAATACTACTCTCATGATACCCTAGCAACCATAGAAGTTTTCTGATTGGATGTGTTTATGTATACTACCTGAAATGAGCAGACAACACAAGAATATTACTTATATTTTCCCATATCATTCCATAAATAAATATTTTATACATACAAGGTTCAATGACTTGCTAGTCTACAAATATTCAGCAAAAATTAGTAACATTTTTTTCCCTTTAACACATCTAACATAAGTGTCATTTCTCATAGACATCTGCTTCCACTTGGGGCCAGTAAGATCTGTTTCTTACTAGCTGAAATGTACTCTCTTGGCCTAAGGGTCTAAACTATCATGTATCATGGTCATGGTGACAGAATGAAATGCTCTAGGTACCACATGGGATCACTAAAACACTATGACCCATCATTGTAGTACAGGACTCTGCTGAATAAAATCTATTGTCTCAACAGTAAGGTGCCCTCTGGGGTTTGATCGTGCCCCTGCTTCCTGGCTTGCATTGCTTCTCTAATCCTTTTACCTCACAAATGCTCCCACTGCCAATCATCCAAGGACAAATGAGAAAAAGAGTATTGGTTCATCACAACAAGATTGTCAAACATTGATAATGCATTTTTTGATGGATGCCCTCAACTCTCAGCTGTACTTTCATGGGACTTCAAAGGTCTATCTCCCTATATCACAAAAGGTCACCTTAGCTCCTCTGGGTATCACCATAGCTTCAGTCTCATGTGGCACATGGGACATAGAATCTACATGCATTAATGTGACCTACAGTACACATTGACCTCATAATTGGTTATTGCACTTACTCATCTCTGTCATGCTATATCTAACTTCATACTGGTCAAAATATATTAGTGTCAGCTCATAGCTAGAACTGAACTCCAAAAACAGATGGTTGGGAAGGTCTTAGTGATAGCCCACTCCAAAGCTAAAGACTTCCGTTTAGGCATGTTATACCAAGTCTCACTATCTATAAATCCAGAATTCTTCTGATTGTAGATGCTATGGATTTCTGATACTGCCCCCCCTCCCCCTCTCTCTTCACATGCCTTCGGGGCTAATATTACTGAGTTTGTTTTGATCTGAATAATGTGCATTATTCATATACTGTCTGCCTGAGGCAGTTGACCAAGGACTGAAAAGTTTGTTCCCCATTTCTCATTCCAGTCTGTGAATAGGGTAAACTGCCAGATTGTCCTTCCTAGCCCTTCCTTTTTTCATTCTTCCCAACCAAATATCCACTAATGAGACCAGTGAGAGGCTTAGCAATGATTATATAATCCTTCATAAATTTTTGATAGTAGCCATCGATCCTAGAAAAATCCAGAGACTTTTCTACACTTCCACAGTTCAAGTAGTTTGGATCTTCGGACAAGTACTTGGATCTTCTCGGAATTAATATTCTCTTCTGTTGACAGTATATAAACCATGTATTTGCCTTTGATTCGATAACACTGGCACTTGTTAATTGACAGCTTCAGATAAGCTTCTTCTAGCCAATGTAACACTTTTATTCATTTTTTTTTCCAATGTTTCACTAAAAACTTTCCAGAGACAAAGAGGTTATCCAGGTACTCCACCACTTCCAGGTAGTTCATTTCTTCAAATAAATACCTCCAAAAGTCTTTGAAAAGTGGTCAGTATCCCCAAGAATGCTTGGGACATACTCACAAACTAGGAGGATCCTGCTAGGCAGACAAAGGCTGTCTTTTTGTCTTCCTCTGTCATAGGGACCTGGTAGTATTTACAACACAAGTTAGTACTGAGGTAGTTTACCTAGCCAAGCAGTCTAAGGCATCACACATTCATGGCATTATGTCCTGATCTATTTTTATTCTCTTGTCCCAAGTCTAATAGTCCACTAAGATCTTTCAATCTTTTTCCTTACTTCCATTATGATGGAGTCATATGAGCCACAAGACTTTGTGATTATGTTATTGTTTAGTAGTTCTTTATGATGATTTCTAAGGTCTTTCATCCCTGATAGGCAGTCTTCCAGGACTGTCCTCAGAAAAGTACTCTGACCAAATCAGGTTGTTTTTTTCCTAACTATTACCTATTTCTCTGTTACCCTAATGAAGGCCAGTCTCAGGGAAATGGTCTGGAGCAGCTGGGATTGGAAACAGACACACTTAGTTCTCTGGCAGAAGCATTCCTCTGATGCTGTCTGATAAAAATCGCCACATACTTCTAATGATTCTATAGTCAATACAGTTGTAGTAAGGTGGGTGACAAGTAGGCTGGAAGGCAGCGTGTCCTAGTACCAAAGCTGCATACATCCGGGAACTGTACTCATTGTAGTTTGTTAGACAATGGCCAGAGAAGTCAAAATTAGCTTAGATAGAATTAGCCGCGTTGGCTGTCTGAACATATTGCCAATTTTCTGATTGAAGATTTTGTAAATTCACCTTTCAGACTTGAAAGGCAGGAAATTCCTTCATGTTCTGATTTGCATTGACTATTAAGCACCCTTTGGCAATGTATGTTTTCTCTCAGCTGAACTTTGGTTTGCTGTGGAGCACTCCCTCTCTACACACACACACACACACACACACACAGAGTTTCTAAATGCTGATATAGGCACAGATGCATATAAATAGATTATCCAATCATAGTTTTTAACATCTGTGCCAACAAATAGAAATAAGATCTTTCATAGTTGTTACCAAATAAGTCTTATGTCAGCAGCACTTCTGTAGACTCTATAGTAGGACTGAGCACTGCATAAGAAACACTATTTTAATTCTATTTTATTGATTGTCTTTGGCTTTTATAACACTTTTTGTTCTGAATATCCTTATTTTCCCCTACCCAACAAACCCTCCATGGTAACAAATATTTTAAAATAAATGGGAAAAAAGCAATTAAGCAAAGATAAATCAACACAACAAGTGTGTCTGAGAGTATATGTAATATTCCACACCCATAATCCCCCACCTCTGCAAAGACAGCAGGAGGGAGATATACATTCTTGACTCCTCTCCCTGGGGGCCAAACTAGAGGATTTTTTGTTCCATTTTTTTTCATTCTGCTTTGTTTTCTCAGTGACCCCATTGATAGAAAGGCACCCTAAACCATAAAACCAAGATGGATTGTGAGGAATTTCTATTCTTTCTCTTCTAGGAGTAGGTTGCTTATCTTTCTCAGTTTGATGCCCTATTGGAGGGACATAAAGTTCCCGGGGAGCTTCTCAATGGGCAAGGCTGTGTTTCTTTCCTGAACAGCTCATTTAAGTCAATAAAGTGTTCCTCAAAGAGGAAAGGGAAGAAATCAATGGGTCTTGAGAAACAAAACAAAGAAGTGACCCAGAAACTAATTTTCTACAGTGACATCTGAAGTATTTCAAAAGACATCTGGCACTGAGTTTATACCTCAATGCTTGTCCAGGGACAGGGTGGGGAAGGAAATGAAGTTTGAAATCCCGATAGGATTAGTGATGAAATATATTTCTATAGATGGTCTTCCAGTGCCAAAACAGGATTGTGGTGACAACACCAAACGGTCACACACTTGGAACAGGTTTGCTTTTATGTATTTGTGGGTTAGTGGTTTTGAATTTAACATTCTTGTTTTCCTTTTAGGGCTTCTGATCAAAGAACATTTATTAAACTCCCATTCCCCTCATGGAAGATATTCATGCTCTGGGAGTGGGTCTGGGAAGAGGATTAAGTCTATTCCTAAAAAAGGGAAATATTGATGTCAGCAGAAAGCACAGCTTTTACTAAGGGCCAAGCTCTGCCTTCTTTCAGGGAAAATTAGGAGAATGCTATGGTGATTCCAGTCTCTGGAGCTCCCTTAAGTCAGTGTTTGAATTAGCTACTGAAAATCACCACTAGTCACTTTAAGGAGCTCAGACAGAATATTTTACAGTATCTTAATGCTAATGCTTCTTATACTGCCTTGTTTATTGATAGGGGACACACTTAGCTGGCCCTCTGTCATAAATTTAAACCTCTGCTACTTTGTCCTCAAGCTTGAAAAAAATGGAGCACTTAGTAATGATAGGTCTCCAGAGGCTTTAAATTTTCCTGAATTTTACTCTGGCCAATAATGCTCAATAAATTGCCAATGTATCCCTGATCTTTCCTTTATTCTGTTATTTATTTTGGTTTTTATTTGTCTAAGTTTAGATGAAAAATAGCATCCCTAAGGGTGTTATGAAATTCTCATTGTCCTAAAAAGTGGCCCACAGCCATCCTCTTTTTGCAGTGAGATTCATAGTCTGTATAGTTTGTCAGCTCCATTATTATTTCTATTTACTAAAAATAAAATTGCCAGTCACTTCCCCATCCTTTCCTGTCACCCAAACTCCATCCATTGAGCAAGGTTTTCTTAGTAACCATTACCATGTAGCCCAGCAGATGTGTCGCAACACTGATGTCTGTACATTGTGATGTGACTCAGATTCAACTGGAACTGAATGGACTTTAAACCTACTTTCTGAACCCCAGGTGACTCCACATTCCCTTCACAACAGGGTCATGTTTACTACAGAGAGAATTATAAATGATGACTTTCAGCAGGCTGCAATTCACCCACAAGTTGTTTCTTTGAAAATGAACTCCACAAGGTTTTAGACAGAAATACAGGTCTAATATACACCAAAATAGTCAAAGAAGTCTTCCTTGAGGTAATAAAGAACTAGAAGCAAAACGAATGAGTGTCCATTGATTGAGGAATGGCTGAATAACCTGTCCTGTGTGAATGTCATGGAATATGATGGTGCAGTAAGAAGTTTCAAATATGAATAATTAAGAGAAATAAGGCATGCTGTGCTTGAACTAAGAAACAAGAATACAGGGGCGGCCAGGTAGCACAGCGAGTAAGAGCACCAGCTCCAGTGATGACCTGAGGATTGAATCTGGGCTCAGACACTTAGCACCCACCCAGAAACACCTGGCCATGTAACCTTGAGCAAGTTACTTAACCCCAATTGCTTAGGGGCAGCCAGGTGGCTCAGTGAGTAAGAGCACCGGCTCCAGTGTCAGGATGACCTGGGGATCAAATCTGGGCTCGGATACTTAGCACCACACCCAGAAATAACTGGCCATGTAACCTTGAACAAGTTACTTAACCCCGATTGCTTTAAAAAAAAAAAAGAAACAAGAATACACAAATGGCTATGATAACAAGTGAAAAGATTATGAAAAGGAAGCAACACAGTATGATGGGATAAAAAACAAAAGATGAACCAAAAATAAGTCTCATTTCAACAAAAAAGCAGAGGTTAACTTGGGCAGTATATACATTCTTGTGCAATCCCTGTCTTGGTTGATTTTGCTTAACAGCTATAATAAAGGAACTGTCCAAGAGAATGCCAGTTCTTTGAGGATGCTCAGTATATTCTCCCTGGAATCAACCCATAAAGAAGTTTGTTAAGTGGACTTCAGGAAGTGCTTGATGGAGAGGGTGCCCTTTACCTTCCATATTCAGAACATTGGTCACATTTGCAAACTGTGGTTCCAATGGCCAGTTCTTCACTATGCTGTTTCTCTTTGTTGCAAGGGAGGGGTCCTACTTCATTGGAGAGGAATAAATTGAGAAATGATTGTGATGTAAAAAGAAAAGGAATTATTTAATAAAATTAAGTATTTTAAGAAGAAAAAATAAAGTCTAGAAACAGCCTCCTAGACTTATATACACAAAAAACTAAGAGAAAGATCCTTTTTGTGAGTTTTTCAAGGCCTAGAAATGGTAGCACAGCACAAATATACCTCCTTCTCTCCTCTGACACTGCCTCTATCCCTGGTGCAGGTCCTAGTTGTCTCATGCCTGTATGTAAAGCCAATCACATGCAGCTCTCCTGAGGACTGATGCTGTGAATAACTTTAAGGATCTAATCACATAGTATTGTGAACTCTCTCTTTATTCAGCTATTAAACTAAAGCAAAACATTCACAACACTATAACATAACTTATTAAGAAGGAGACCACATAATATTAAACAAAACATCATTCAGTAAGTCACAATCTCCTCAATCAATATAAAGTACCCATCTAAAATCTTTTTTGATCTTGACTGCAGGCTGCCTTCCAATCATTCTTAAGTCAATCATCCTCAAAGGATAGTTGAAAGTATAAAGGCCGTCCACCTCTAGGCCACAGTCAGTAATAATATCATCAGCACTGAGTACCCAAGTAAAGTCTCCTTTCATCTTAACTCAAGTCTGACTTCCAAACCCCATGGCTCTTCTTCCATGCGTCTAGCTCTTGCCTGGATTCACCCGACTCTTGCCTGGACTCTTGCCTGGATTCACAGGTAGGCAGCTCTCTACTCCTGTTCCATATCAAAGCTCATGGAGACTACTCCACTCCAAGCTTTCACAGTTTCTGTTTCTAGGAAAACAAATTGTTTTCTACAATTTGTTTTCTACAATGTCTACAGCAATATTTATACACATTGCCGGCATTATCATCTCAATTCATTTCCTGTCTGAGAAATCAACACAAACCAACAGACAGAATGCTTCTAACAAAGTAACATAAATCAACAGAGTACTTCTGTCTGACAAAGTAACATCAATACAGACAGAAAAGACAGACAGAGTGCCAACAACACAAGCATTCTCCCTCTCAGTTCTGCTTGGTCCCAGTTCATACTCAAACCTTTATCTGCTCTGCTGCTTCCTGTTCCATCCTTCCTGTTCTATTCTTTCATCAAGTGCCTCCTACCGTGGGCTCCATGTGATGTCATTAGGCCTATTAAGGGCAGGAAAGGTCTTTAAACTACCTTAGGTCTATCAAGGGAAATGCAATGTATACAGTTTCCAACTAAGACTTCACACAATCAAGCTGAAACAAGGAGCAAAATACTACTTTGCTTGCCATTACATTGGATTGTTAAAATACTCTCTTGGTTTCCACAAGTCTCTCTCCACTCGATTCCAGTTGTCAAAGTAATCTTAATAAAGTACAAATTTGACCAGGAACAAATATAAAATCCTTTCTCTAGTGTTCAAACTTCATAACCTGTCTTCCCCCTTACATTTTTCTTTAACGTCTCTCTCCCCACAATATGCTTTGATCCAGTCATGCTCGTTTCCTTGCTGTTCCCTGACCAAAATACTCAATCTGGTGACTTCATTTATTTTCACTGGCTTTCTCACATGCATAGAATGTTTTCCCTACTCACATCTGCCTCCTGGCTTCCTTGGATTCCTTCAGTTCCCAAATAAAATCCCATCTTCTACAGGAAGTCTTTCCCAGTCCCTCTTAATTCTAGTGCCTTCCCTCTATGGATTATACCCAATTTATCCTGCATATAACTTATTAATAATATATAGCTATTTGCAAATTGTCTCCCAAACCCTACTACAAGACCCTTGAAAGGAGGGACTATCTTTTGCCTTTCTTTGTATCATCAGCAGTTACCACCAGCGTGCGGAATTTACAGATCTCTCAATCCTTATGGACTTTATAAATTTTGTCTTTATTCTCCCGAGACATTTACAAATGTCTCTTTGGCATCATATTATGTTCAATGGAGAAAGTATAGGGTTTGGAGTCAGAAAGATCTCAGTTTCAATCCTACCTCAAATATTTACTAGTTGTGTGACCCTTAATAAGTCACTTAACCTCTTTCATTTTCAGTAAAAATGGAAATGAAGAATAGAATCTACCTCATAGTATTATTGTAAGGCTAAAATGAGATAATATGTAAAGTTCTTTGCCAGCCTTAAAGCATTACTTAAAGTAACCAGCTTTTTGTTGTTGTTGTTATTAGTAAAGATCTGGAAACTGAGAGATTATCCATTATTTGTGGAGTAGTTGAAAAAATTATAGTATGGGAATGGAATGGAATATTATAACATAAGAAATGACAAAAGGAATAGTTTTAAACAAAACTAAGAAAACATGTGAACTTATGAAAAATACAATAGTATTATGTCTAACAAAACAATGTACATACTTTAGTTTAAAAATACTTTGTTGCTAAAAATGCTAACCATCACCTGAGTCTTCAGCATGTTGTAATATTTTTGATGGTGGAGGGTATTGCCTCAAAGCTTATGGCTGTTGACTGAGCAAGGTGGTGGTTACTGAATGTTGGAGTGACTTGGGCAATTTCTTAAAATAAGACAACAAAGTCTGCTGAATGAATTGACTCTTCCTTTCACTTAAAGACTTAGAGGGCATTGTAGGCCTGTTAACTGACCTAATAGCAGTAATGTTGTGTCTTTGGGAATATGAAGGCCCAAAGAGAGGGAGAAAGATAGGGAATGGTTGGTCAGTGGAGTAATCAGAAAACACACAACATTTATCAATTAAGTTCACCATCTTATATGGGTATGGTTCATGGTGCTCCCAAACAATTACAATAGTAACACCAAAGATCACCGATCACAGACCACCATAACAGATGTGAGCACATACTGATAGAAAATGGTGCCCATAGATGTAGGGTTGCCAAAAACCTTCAATTTGTTAAAAAAAAAACCCAACATATTATCTGTGAAGCATAAGAAAGCAAAGTGCAACAAAATGAGGTATGCCTGTAATGACTAACCTCGATTCCAAAAGACCAGTCATGAAACATGCCACCTACCTCTGAGATGATGATATCAAGTTTTAGAATGAGACAAAATTTTTACATATGACGAAAGCAAGGATTTGTTTTCTTTAACTCTGCACATATGATAGAAGGATTTTATTTTTTCTTTCTTTCATTGGGGGAGGAGCATTTTGGGAGAGAAGATTGTTAATTACGTGGTTGCCAAAATGGATAAAAAAAGAATAAATGAGCACATATAAGCTCTGAACTTACTATTCCACCTCCTGATTACATTGACAAGCTGGGTCCACAAAGTATGGTCACTGTTTCCTCAGAGCTTTAAAAGATTATCCTTCAGAATTTGAGGAGATTTTCTTTTCTAGTTCCCTATAACTCCCACTGGTGTGCTTCCCTCCATGTCTATTGAATAGTATCAATAATAGACCTAGCTTTTAGGTATTTACTATAGTGCTCTCCCAGTACATAGAGAGTCCAGAGAAAAGTGGGCCTAAGCTAGAGAACACAGCATTGCAAAGTAGTAACTAAAAGTTTCTGAGTCTTTTTGATGGGGTCTTTAAGATGTCACTCTTAGGGATCTGCAATGTGGTGATAAATGTTTAACAATTGGTTTTGTGATATTAAAACTTGATATATATTTCTTTATTTTATTAAGGCTTAATTGAGATATTACTCTCCTCTATTATATGACTTTAAACTGCTTAAGCCTGCAACTTTAGTTCACTATTTCACTCTCGTAAGTCATCCACTGCCCACTTTTAGGAGAAACTTACTTAAAATAAAGGTCAATTTTTCTCAGGAAGTGGTAATGTTAGATATTCCAAACTGTAGAAAAATCCTCAAGCTGTGGAAATCCCCACTCCCCAACTCTAAATATTAAATTATAATTTAGTAATGTCCACAGTGCCAATAGTAGATGGTGTCACTTTAATATAAAAGAGCCGCCTTGACTGTCCTTGGTTACTGGGGAGCCTTGGACCCCATTTGTTGGTAATTACTAGCTTTGCTAATAAATGGATCTTGCTTAGAACTTTGTTATTTCCATTTCTTTTGTTTGCAGACTTCTGTCATAATAGCTGTGGGGTAAAAATGTGCACGTGGTATATTTTTCAGTTTAATCTTTATTATTAACATTTTCTCCATCACTTTCTTAAGTTTAGACAATCAACAATGCCTTGATTTGTAATATTTGCTTATTTCCAAGTTGTAAATGCTTAGATTGAAAATTTAATAATCAGCTCTCACTAGCTGGACCTGGTCAAACTGACTCCAGCATACCCTCTGGGTATAATAATACCTTTTTCTTCAGGATTTTGTAGAGCTTTGATTCTGCTTTCCTCATCTCAAGATTATTCTTGGCTCCTGATGTAGACATTGCCATACGCTCTTCTGAGAAAACTGCTACAATTGTCAACAGGAAGGTGAGCAGTCCAAGACACTTTGTAGTCTTAGGAGCTTACAAGGACCTCCTCCAGTCAAAAAGAGAGATGAGGTAGAGCGACCCAAATGCTCTCCTCTTCAGCAAGCAATTAATTGTCAGGGGTTTGACTGAAATGCTCTCTTTGATAGTCATTTGTTTAAATTTCTGATTGCAACTAGCTCAATGGTTTTATAGAAGTCCCACAGAGCCTGACCACTTTCTTCAGTTAATCAGAACAGAGTTCCTATGTACCCAAAGAGGTATCCAGGCCTTGTTTTCATATAGAGAACAATCAGGATGCTTTCTCACCTGATAAACATATGTGGTCTAAGTGTGGTGGAGTGATGCTGACCCTATCCTTCCGTAACAAAAGGAGGTCATTGATGCATTTTTTAAGATGCATGGGAATGAACAGAATGAAGGTAAGTAGGAAAATCAGACAAGCAAGACATCTTTGGAAATAACACTGAATTTATGATATATTTAAAAATAAAAGCAAGCTGTTCATGATTCAGAACTACAGCTTCATGTATAAAATATAAATAAATATATCCTATGTCTTATTAAAAAAAGAGATATTGGCTTAGGGTTTCTTTCCCCGTCCCTAAATAAGAAACATGTTTGTAGAAAGCAGCCAAACGTCAATTCTTTAGATGTTTGACTTACGGCTTCTGGAGGTAAGCATTACTCAGAACTCCTGAAAGCTGCAAAGTGTGGCTGTGGGCTACAGAAAGAAGCTAACAATATGAAGAATACCCACAGAAATGAATTTTCTCAGTGATCCAGAAATGACTTTCGTCTCTCAGTCCACCATTATTACCACAACCTGGAACTATAACTGCATCAGAAGTAGCAACCTGGGATACCTGGAGAGTTCTATCTTTCTAACCCCAAAGATTTCTTACTATCAATTCATGGATATATTGTTGTGTAAGGAAATAGCAAAAATCAGGAAATTCAGAACAATATTTGTTGGGAATGTCAAGTTTTCCTGGATTGATGGTGGCAACCATTTATGGTAAAAATGGTTTCTCTACATTAAAATCCCTTCTGTATAAACTCTTCTCCCCTTATCCAGTTTTATAGCAGTTGATAGAGTTATAAGAGTCTGTTCCAGTGATCTGAATGTTCAAATGGGACCAGAACAGATTGTTGTGATTGGCATAGAGTGAAAACTCTTTAGCAGCTGGTGCAGTCCATCTAGAATGATCTGTCACTGCTGCAGACCTAGAAATCTGTGACATCTATACAAAAAAAGTTTCTGAAGCATTGAACCTCATCATGTGTATATGGGTTACAAAATGAATGTGTTGAATACAATGGCCGACATGGTTCATTTTCTGGTATGCTCACTGAATAAGCTGGAAAAAAAAAAACAGTTGGTTGCATAAAACCAATTTGTCACTTCAGGTTGAAAAGTCTAGGAGGATATAAGTAATACTGTTCTTTTGATGGACTGCAGGGATTTAATGAGTCATTCATCGACAAATGAAAATATACAAAAGTATCCAATATCCCTTGTTTCACGACACACAATAAAGTTTATTTTATTCTTCCCATAGCAGTATATTTTGTGTGGTTCTGTAGAGTCTCAAGGGTTTTTTAAAGGCAATAGATTGCATTCTAGGTGCTTGGCAGCTAACATGCATCTCTTTTCACCTGGAGGAATAAGCAGGTAGTACAGGTAGAAAACTGGCTAAGGGGAAGACAGTTCCATACTGCATGTACTGGTATGAGAATAAAACTATGCAGATGTGTCTGCCCAATGGCGGCTAGACCTGGTGGATGTGAATTACTTTTCTGAATAAAGTTCTAAGCCAATGTATGAAATAGCCAAGTAGGCTAGAAAGATGTTCAGAGCTGGTCTTTTGCCCTTTTCCTATAAACCATAGGTTTATAGGTACTTGTTTATAAATTCCCCACAAACTATGAAGTCACAATAGCTGATGTCTTAAGGTAAAAAGACCTGTTCCCAAATTTTTCCCTTGAGGAATTTTTTAAAACATCTTCCCAGGCATCTCCTTACCATGCTTTCTGTATTCATAGTACCATCTCCACCCCACCAGAAAATTGGACTTTGTCACTGAGTCTCTCAGCTCTGATAGGTGAGCTACCTCACAGAGGCCAGGTCTCCATGCTGCTTTCCTCTTGTCTCCTCAAAATGCTCCTCCTCTCCCCCTTTCTAAAATGTCTTTTATATGCTGGTTTTCCCCATTAGAAAGCAAGTTCCTTGAGGACAGGGACTGGATTTTTATTTTTTATTTGTATCCCTAGCATTTAGCATAGTGCCTGAAGTACAGAAAATATCGAATATTATGTTATTTATCTGTCTATTTTTTTTTTTAAGCAATCGGGGTTAAGTAACTTGCTCAAGGTTACACAGCCAGTTATTTCTGGGTGTGGTGCTGAGTGTTCTGAGCCTGGGATTCGATCTCCAGGTCATCCCAACACTGGAGCTGGTGCTCTTACTTGCTGAGCCACCTGGCTGCCCCTATCTGCCTATTTCTAAAACCAATTTAGCGATCTGCCTCCTGGCTGTGCTTCCATGTATGAGAGAGGTTCAGCTTCCCTGCTGTTAGTCCTCTATTAGGCTTTGTCATTACTTCACAACTGAAGCCTCCAGTTTCTGGAACAAGTGTGAGTCAATATAAGATCTGAAAAGGGCTTGCAAGCCCTTATACCACAGGTACTAGTCATCCCTGAACATCCTTTGGCATTACCCAACTTTAACTTGTGGCTCCAAAAATCCATAGCATTCACAGGGGCCACCCTCTGGTATACAACTGTCTCAGCAGATGGGCTAAAAACCAAGTTGAGGCTAAGCAGCAGGCTTCAAAGCCCTCAGTGAGTTAGGGGGTTGTCTATCCCAAGCATGTGAAGATTTTCCCCAGCAGAAGGGACAAGTGAGAACAATTTGTTCCAAAGGCCATTAAAGTTGATGAAGCAGGCACTGTGGAGCACGTTAGAGCTTGGTGAGCCATGCTAAGGTCATCCATTGCATCCCAGCCCATTGACAGTCATCTTCTTGCACTGATGCTGAACTTTGATGATGATAATGATAAGAGAGAGAGAGACAGAGAGAGAGAGAGAGACAGAGAGAGAGAGACAGAGAGACAGAGACAGAGAGACAGAGACAGAGACAGAGGGAAGGGAGAGAGAGGGAGGGAAAGAGAGAGAGAGGGAGGGAGGGAGAGAGGGAGAGAGAGGGAAAGAGGGGAAGGGAGAGAGGGAAAGAGGGGGAGGAAGAGAGAGAGGGAGAGAGAGAGAGGGAGGGAGAGAGGGAGAGAGAGGGAGAGAGAGGGAAAGAGAGAGAGGAGAGAGAGAGAGAGAGAGAAAGAGAGAGAGAGAGAATCCTACCTCAGACTCTCTCTGGCTAACTAATTGACCCTGGACAAGTTGTTTGATTTTTCTCCAGTCTCATTTTACTCATCTGTAAAATGGGGACAATAATAGCACCTACCTCATAGGGTTGTGATAAATATCAAATGAGACAATATATGTAAAGCACTTGTGAACCTTAAAATACTATCTCAGTACTAGCTATCATTATTATTACTCTTGCTATCTCCAGAAATTTTATTTTAGACCCAGTGAGAGGATTGTTTGGGGTAGTTATATGGTCAGATTTGGACTTGGGGAATGTCACTTTGGCAGCTGTGCAGAGGGGAAATTGCAGAGGGAAGAAACTTGAGTCTGTGAGACTACTTAAGGGCTGTAGCAATAGTCCAAGCAAGAAGCAATGAGGGCCTGAACTAGGGTAGTAGCTGTGTGAGATACTGTAATCTGGTCATTGTGACATTATAAAGGCTCCCCAAAGCATTCCCTATCATAGAGCAGATGAGACTTTTCAGGCTAGAGAGAGTTACATGCCACATGTTCCAGAGAGCCAAAAAATTGAGAGCAAGAGAAGTTGGAGTCTCTCCACTTAAAATGATGTAGCTTCCACCCCCTCCCCCTCTCCCTCTTCCCACTGTCATGGGAGACCAAGGGCTTCAGTATCCCAGTATCCTCTGACAGTGCCAAGTCCTTAAGCACTCAGCCAGAACACACACATGTGGCCCCTTGGAAGCAGCCCAGTTCATCAGATTAGGGGGCAGGGAGGGGTCTCCTGTCTCTCCTCCCTACACACATGTACTCTCTCTCTCTCTCTCTCTCTCTCTCTCTCTCTCTCTCTCTCTCTCTCTCT
>NW_027185764.1:51706577-51742117 GCF_028583685.1 Petaurus breviceps papuanus | reverse complement strand
CTGTCTGTCTGTCTCTCTCTCTCTCTCTCTGTCTGTCTCTCTCTCTCTCTCTCTACCTCTCTCTCTTTCTCTCTCTCTCTCTCTCTGTCTCTCTCTCTGTCTCTCTCTCTCTCTCTCTCACACACACACACACACATACACACACACAGCACACAGTGTCTCTCCCTTTCTCTGTCTCTCTCTGTGTGTCTCTGTATCTCTCTCTGTGTGTCTCTATGTGTCTCTCTTTTTCTTTCTCTCTCTCACACACACACATACTGCAGACTGGAAGCTAGAAAATACATTTGAATAATATATAACCAATGCAATCCCCAGTTAACAGCACATTTTCCAATATAGAGAAACAGGAAAGCACCAGTTAGTGCTGAGAAAGAAGTGAATATGCCATTAGGAAACTTGAAAATGAACCAATTTCCTAGGAGTTCATATCCTTGTCAATTGGCCAGTGACATATAAAATGGGGATCATGAATCCCAGATGCATTGTCTTCAGATCCACGGCACTGTAACTGTTCAAACTGAACAGCGGCTCCTGAGTGAGCATAGGCAGAATGGGCAAATTCAATCCAAGGGGAATCTGAAAGTCCACTTTGCCCAGATCAGGATGCCCGATAGTTCTGTTGGCCATCTTGAAAAGGTGCCATTCCACTTCCTCTTGGGATTCTTAATGTTCCCTACCCCTGTTGCCAGAGTGGAAAGACATTTCTCCAGTCTGATCTGCACTAAACCAGTTCCTCATTGAGCTACTTACAGAGTTGTATATGTAGCGTCACTCTACTGGAGGATTTGGGGAAATAATTAGAGCTAGCAATAAAAGCTAGTATTTATCTTACACTTTAAGCTTTGCAAAGTTGCCTACAAATATTATCTTATTCTCGTGACAATCCTGAGAGGCAAGTGCTATTATCACCCCCATTTTACAGAAGAGGAAACTGAGGCAGATTAAAGGGCAAACAGCTAATAAGTGTCTGAGTCCAAACCCAGGTCTCTGTCCACAGCACTAACTAGCTGTCTAGAATATGAAAGAACTAGAAAATGTTATCCCTATTCTGTAGGAATTTACAATCTTATTTTAAAAACAAAAACTGTCACAAAATTACTTAAGAACAATTACAAAGTAGCACACCAGCAGGAGCTAAATAATGTCTTGCAAACTAAGTCCATATACGCTAAGCATTTGCAGCATAAAGATAGCATTTCTTGCTCAATCAATTCATAGCTCTCTCCCTCTGAGATCACCTCTAATTTGTTGTTGATGTTGCTATTTAGTCATTTTCCCAGTTGTGCCTGACTTTTCATGACCCCATTTGGGGTTTTCTTGGCAAAGATACTGGAGTGATTTGCCATTTCCTTCTCCAGTTCATTTTACAGATGAGGAAACTGAGGCAAAGATGGTTAAGTGACTTGTCTAGGGTCATACAGCTAGTAAGTGTATGAGGCCTGATTTGAACTCAGGAAGATGAGTCTTCCTGAGCCCAGTGGATCTCTATCCACTGCACCACCTAGCTGCCTTGCCTCTAAATTACAGTGTATATTTTACATAATTATTTGTTTGCATGTTGTGAGCTCCTAGAGGGCAGTGACAATTTTCCCTTTCTTTAAATCCCCAGTGTTTAGCACGGTACCTGGAACATAGCAATCACTTTTTAGAAAATGCTTGCTGATTTGACTTAAAAATGAGTGATCGATGAAGTGATCTGATAAAAGCAAATATATTCACTCTTTGAAGGAACTTGTGTTTCATTTTTAACCTGGCATCCCAAGCATCCGGCAAAGTGTTTTGTGTCCCCCCCCCCATATTTTTGGTCTGAATTTGTGATTTTACTGATAAAAGGACAGCTCAGTGAGGAAACCCATTATATCAATGCATGCAAATCAGCAATTATTAGGCACCTCTGAGTCTTAGAGAGCAAATCAGCAATTAAAGCACCTCAGAGTCTTAGATGAGTAACTTGAGTCACCAAGAGGCAGTTGTGATTCAACCAGTGTCCCAGGGTCAGAGATGGGACTTAGATGCTAGGATTCCTGATTTATTATCTGGCCTATTATCACTTACTGAACTCAAGTGACTTCTTGCTCAGTATGCCTCTTGTTCCTGCACTGAGTATGTGCTTAATAAACATTTGTTGAATTGAATTGGGATCACATTCATCAGAAAGGCCCCAGGATCATGGAATGCCAGAACTGGAAGAAGTTTGAAGAACAAATTTTACAGATGAACCAACTGAAGCCCAGAGGGGTAAAATGATTTGCCACATTGTGAGTGGTGGAGCCAGGACTCATACCCACTTTTGGGTTTTGCTATGTCACATTGTCCTGTTCTCAAAGGGAGTTGATTTTATACAGGGGTGATTGGGAGCTGGCTCAAAGGGGCTGTTAAATTTTCATCATGAGCATTTACACCTGGGAAATCCACAAATGCTATGAACCAGGATTTCATTTATTATTTTGTGGATTGTCTAGACTTAAGAAGTTGTTAGTAATGCAAATTAAATTTAAAAGTGCACGGGTACTTTTAACCCCTAGAAAGCCTGGTTGTTAAATATTTACCAGCACACCTTTGTATTGCTCTATAAATATTGCTTGAGCTCAGCAGGAGTGCAGTAGAAGCTTCAATCATGGAATGAAATCACCAGACTGGAGTCCTGGTGATTGTAGGATAATAATAACTGGCATTTATATAGCACTTTAAGGTTTGCAAAGTGCTTTACAACCATTATCTCACCAGAGGGTCTGGTTTTGTGCTGTTTTAAAGAACATGAAAGACATGAATCCTTGGGGCAAAGAATAGTGGCCATAGACAAAGGATTAACAAATTGTGTTCAAAAGTCACTAAACACGTTTATCCTGGTTTGAGTGGAAAGTTTAAAATGAGGAATAATGAAAGATGAAGTCAAACTCGGAAAGACCAGCAAACTCTGTGGAATAAGATACTTCTATGTGTACTGTTCAACTAGACCACAGTATTATACTTGAAATAATTTTGCATCTAAAACAATATAGTACTTCATTGATAATAAAAGTGGCAGAAAATTTTCAAGCAGACTTTGAACTTCATATAAATTGATTTCTTTTAAAGGGTGTGCTTATACAGTTGCTAACATTTGCCCCTCTCCCTTCATTGCACAGATGGGGGGCCATGAACATGGAACATTGCCTATGCTACCACACCCACTTGATGGAGTTGGTTAGGTTTTTTTTGTAAAAGCAATTGGGGTTAAGTAACTTGCTCAAGGTTACACAGCCAGTTTTGTGTGGGTGTTAAGTATCTGAGGCTGGAACTGATCCCAGGTCTCCCAACTCTGGGGCCGGCTCTCTTACTCACTGCGCCACCTGGCCGCCCCCTTTTTTTTTTAGCACCCAAATTCTTTCTTTTCTTTTTTTTCTTTATTAATTTGTTCATTTACTTTTAGTTTACAAGATTCAGTTCCCCAGTTCTTTGAGTTTCAAATTTTCTTCCCCTCCCTTCCCCCCTTCACTCCCCCATGGCAGCATACAATCAGGTATAGGATCTGTAGATACTTTCACATTAGACATTGGTCAGGTTATAAAGAAGAATTGTATCAGATGGAATGAACAATGGGAAAGAGGAAACAAAACCAAACAAGAAAAAGACAGAGAGCAGGGAGTTTGCTTCAATATGCATTTAAACTGTTTTTTCTGGTTCTTTCTCTGCATGTAGACATCTCTCTTCATCATGAGTCTTTTGGAGTTTACTTATAGCCCTGCATTTCTGAGAAGAGTCTGGTCTATCAAAGTTGGTCATCATACATATGTTGTATCTGTAATTGTGTACACATTTTTCCTGGTTCTGCTCTTCTCACTCAGCATCAGTTCGTATAAGCCTCTCCAGGTAAATATGAAGTCCATCTGCTCCTCGTTTCTTATGGCGAAATAGTATTCCATTACATTCATATACCATAACTTGTTTAGCCATTCCCCAATTGATGGGCATCCCCTTAATTTCCAATTCTTTGCCACCACAAAAAGAGCTTCTATGAATATTTTTGTACATAGAGGTCTTCCTCCCGCTTCTATGATCTCTTTGGGATACAACCCTAGAAGTGGTATTGCTGGGTCAAAGGATATGAAATTATTTATAGCTCTTTGGGGTTCCAGATTTCTCTCCAGAATTGTTAGATCAGTTACAACTCCACCAGCAATGTATTAGTGTTCCAATTTTTCCACATTCTCTCCAGAATTTATCATTTTCCTGTTTTGTCATCTTAGTCTGGTGAGATGTGGTACCTCAGAGCTGTTTTGTCTTGCATTTCTCTAATCAATAGTGATTTAGAGCATTTTTTCATATGCTTATAGATATCCTTAATTTCTTCCTCTGAGAACTGCCTGTTCATATCCTTTTACCATTTATCAATTGGGGAATGACTTGTATTCTTATGGATTTGACTCAATTCTCTGTATATTTTAGAAATGAGGCCTTTATCAGAGATATTGGTTGTAAAAATTCTTTCCCAATTTTCCACTTCCCTCTTAATCTTGGTTATATTGGTTTTGTTTGTACCAAAGCTTTTCAATTTCATGTAATCAAAATTATCCATTTTGCATTTTATACTGCTTTCTAATTATTGTTTGGTCATGAAGTCTTCCCCTCTCCATAAATCTGACAGGTAAATTATTCCTTGCTTTCACAGATTACTTACAGTATCATCCTTTATACCTAGATCAAGCACCCATTTAGACTTAAGTTTGCTTTATGGTGTTAGATAATGGTCTATGCCCAGTTTCTGTCATACTATATTCCAGTTTTCCCAGCAGTTTTTGTCAAATGGTGAGTTCTTATCCCAAAAACTAGGGTAATTGGGATTATCCAAGAGTAGATATTATAGTCATTGACTGCTGAGTCTTGTGTACCCAATCTATTCCATTGATTCACTGCTCTGTTCCTCAGCCAGTACCAAGTAATTCTGATGAGTGCTGCTTTATAATACAGATTAAAATCTAGTATAGCTAGGCCACCTTCCCTAGCCTTTCTTTTCATTAATTCCCTTGATATTCTGGGCCTTTTGTTCTCCCAAACGAATTTTGTTACTATTTTTTCTAGCTCTATAAAGTAATTTTTTGGTAAATTGATTGGTATGACACTAAATATATAATTTAATTTAGGTAAAATTGTCATTTTTATTATATTAGCTCAACCCAGCCATGAGCAATTGATGTTTTTCCAATTAGTTAGGTCTGACTTTATTTGTGTGAAAAGTGTTTTGTAGTTTTGTTCCTACAGGTCCTGGGTTTGTTTTGGCAGCTCAATCTCCAAATATTTTATAATGTCTACAGTAACTTTAAATGGGATTTCTCTTTCTATCTCTTGCTGTTGAATTTCATTAGAAATACACAGGAATGCAGAGGATTTATGTGGGTTTATTTTATATCCTGCAACTTTGCCAAATGTATTTATTGTCTCAAGTAGTTTTTTAATTGATTCTCTAGGATTCTCTAAGTATATCATCATATCATCTGCAAAGAGTGATAACTTGGTCTCTTCTTTGCCTAATTTGATTCCTTTGATTTCTTTTTCTTCCCTAATTGCTACTGCTAACATTTCTAGTACCAGATTGAATAAGAGGGGTGATAGTGGACACCCTTGTTTCTCCCCTGATCTTACTGGAAATGCTTCTAGATTATCCCCATTACATATAATACATGATGATGGCTCTAAATAGATGCTACTTATTATTTTAAGGAAGGCTCCACAATACTTTGTATTGTTTTTAATAGGAATGGATGTTGTACTTTGTCAAAAGCCTTTTCTACATCTATTGAGATAATCATGTGGTTTTTTGCTAGTTTTATTGTTGATATGATCAATTATACTGATGGTTTTCCTAAAATTAAACCATCCTTGCATTCCTGGAATAAATCCTACCTGATCAAAGTGTATTATTTTGTTTGATCAGTTGCTGTAGTCTTTTTGCTAATATTTTATTTAAAATTTTTGCATCTACATTCATGAGGGAAATTGGTCTATAATTTTTTTTCATTTTATCTATCTCTTCCTGATTTAGGTGTCAGTACCATGTTTGTGTCATAAAAAGAATTTGGTAGGACTCCTTCTTCACTAATTTTCCCAAATAGTTTTTAGAGTATTTGGAATCAATTGTTCTTTAAATGTTTGATAGAATTCGCTAGTAAATCCATCTGACCCTGGAGATTTTTTCCTAGGGAGTTCACTGACGGCTTGTTCAATTTCTTTTTCTTGGATGGAGTATTTCCTCTTCAGTTAATCTGGGCAATTTATATTTTTGTAAACATTCATCCATTTCACTAAGATTGTCAAATTTATGTGCATATAATTTGGCAAAATAATTCCTAATTATTGTTTTAATTCCCTCTTCATTGGAGGTAGATTTACCCTTTTCATTTTTGATACTCATAATTTGGGTTTCTTCTTTCTTTTGTTTTATCATATTGGCTAAGGGTCTATCAATTTTATTGGGTTTTTTTCATAATGCCAGTTCTTAGTTTTATTTATTAATTCAATAGTTTTCTTAATTTCAATTTTATTAATCTCTCCTTTGGTTTTCATTATTTCTAATTTAGTATTTAATTGTGGATTCTCAATTTGTTCTTTTTCTAGTTTTTCAATTGCATGCCCAATTCATTGATCTCCCTTTTCTCTAATTTATTCATGTATGCACTCAGTAATATAAAACTTCCCCTAAGAACTGCCTTTGCTGCATCCCACAAATTTTGGTATGTTGTCTCATTATTGTCATTATCTTGAATGAAGTTACTGATTATTTCAATAATTTCTTGTTTGACCCACTCATTCTTTAGGATTAAATTGTTTAGTTTCCAATTAGTTTTTAGTCTATCTTTCCATGGCCCTTTATTGCATATGATTTTTATTGCATCATTATCTGAGAATGATGCATTTAATATTTCTGAATTTCTGCACCGAATTGTGAGGTTTTTAGGTCCTAGTACATGGTCGATTTTTGTGTATGTGCCATGTACCTCTGAGAAGAAGGTATATTTCTTTTTATCCCCATTCAGTTTTCTCCAGAGGTCTATTATCCCTACCCTCTCTAAAATTCTATTCACCTCCTTAAGTTTTTTTCTTGTTTATTTTGAGTTTGGATTTATCAAGTTCAGAGAGGGGGAGATTAAAGTCCCCCACTAATATAGTTTTGCTATCTATTTATTCCTCTAATTCCCTTTCCTTCTCTTCTAGAAATTTAGACACTATAGCTCTTGGTGCATATATGTTAAGTAAGGATATTCCTTCATTTTTGATGGTGCCTTTTAGCAGGATATCGTTTCCTTCCTTATCTCTTTTAATTAGGTCAATTTTTGCTTTTGCTTTATCTGAGATAAGGATTGCTACCCCTGCTTTTTTTACTTTAGCTGAGGCATAATATATTTTATTCCAGCCTTTTACCTTTACCCTGTGTGTGTCTGTTTCAGATGTGTTTCTTGTAAACAGCATATTGTAGGATTGTGGTTTTTAATCCATTCTGCTATCCACCTCCATTTTATGGGAAGTTCATCCCCTTCATGTTCACAGTTATGATTACTATCTGTCTCTTTCCCTCCATGCGTTTCCCTCCCCTTTTTATGCTTTTATTTTTCTCCCCTTCTCCCTTGCCCTCCTTAAGAGTTTTGCTTTTGACTACCACCTCCCTCAATATTCCCTTCTTATCAGCCCCCCTCCCTTTTCCTCCCCTCCCCACTTACTTCTTCTCTCCCTTTTAACCCCCCTTTGTTAGCCCTTCCCCCCTCCTACTACCTGTAGGATATGATAGATTTTTATACTTAACGTAGTATGTATTCTTTGAACCAAGATTGACAAAACAAATCTCATGTAAATCTCCTCTCCCTTCCCTCTTTCCCTCCATTATGACACATTTTGTGTCTCTTCTCAGTAGAGTCCTATGCTTAACTGGTTGTGCTATTCCCTCCTTGTACCAGAACCAATGAGGGAAAAGCTCATATAATGCTCATCTCCCTCCCTTCTTTCCCTCTATTATACTGTTTTTATGCCTCTTTGTGTGGCATAATTTACCCTTTTCTGCTTCATTCTTTCCTTTTCTTCCATTGCAGTCCCTTTGTAGCCCTTAATAAGGTTTTTCTTATCATTATTTTGTGTAATTTATACCCATACCCTCTACTTGTCTATAAACAGTTTGCTCTTATTAAATAACAGGGTATGCGTGGTTGTGAGTGTTTTCCTTGTTTATCTTTCATCTCTCTTGTGTCTCGTAATTGGAGGTTGAATTTTCCATTGAGCTCTGGCTTTTTCATCAGGAAGGTTTGGAAATCCATTATAGAGTTGAATGACTATCTCCTTGCCTGGAAGAATATGTTCAGTTTCACTGGGTAGGTGATCCTTGGTTGTAATCCAAGCTCTTTTGCCTTGCGAAAAATTGTATTCCACTGCCTCTGATCTTTCAGTATAGCAGCTTCCAGATCCTGTGTGATCCTCACTGTGGTTCTGTGATATCTGAATTGTTTCTTTCTGGCAGCTTGTAGTATTTTCTCCTTTACCTGGTAGTTCTGGAGTTTGGCCACAACATTTCTTGGACTTTACAATTTGGGATCTCTTTCAGGAGGTGACCAGTGGATTCTCTCGATTTCTATTTTACCCTCTGGTTTTAGTATCTCAGGACAGTTTTCCTTGATGAACTCTTGGAAGATGTTGTCCAGGTTCATTTTTTCATCATGGTCTTCTGATAGGCCTATGATTCTCAGATTATCTCTCCTGGATCTGTTTTCCAGGTCAGTTATTTTTCCATTGAGATATTTTACCTCTTTTTCTAATTTTTCATTCTTGTTGTTTTGTTTGACCAATTCTTGGCTCTTCATAGAGTTATTCGCTTCAATTTGGTTGATTCTAGTTTTTAGTGAATTATTTTTCTCGGTTAGTTTTTGGAGCTCCTTTTCCATATCACACATTTTTCTTTTTAAGTAGCTGTTTTCTTCATTGTAATGTTTTTCTAATTTTGCAATTTTGATTTTAAAAGAATTATTCATTTTATCTTCTATCTCTCTCATTTGGTTTTCAAAGTTCCTTTTGAGCTCATCTAGGAAAGCTTTCTGTGCTTGGGACCAGTTTCCTATCAATGCTTTGGTGTGGAGTCAACATTGTCTCCCTCTGAATTTGGTTCCTCCCTCTCATGATAGTAGGACTCCATAGTCTTTGTCTTTGCATGTGCTTTCTACCCATTTTGAGGCAGGGTCCTAGCCACACCCTTCCTCTAGGGTTCCCAAGCCTTTACTGTTTAAAGTTTTACCCTGGGGCAATAATTGCTATGTTTTCAGGGTCAGAAGGGGGGATTGGGGTTGACTCTGCCATCCTGGTCTCTGGAAGTCCAGGTAGGGGCTTTTAAAATTTCTAAGCTGTGGATTGGTTATCCCAGGAGTAGCTGCTGCGCCTGGCAGGGGCCCTGCATTTGACTCTTACCCTGCTCCATCTAGTCCCAGCCCTGCAGCGATAGGCCTGGCAGTGGCCCTTGTGGTTGGTGGGTAAACTTGCCACCATGTTAATCAGGCCTCGTCCAGGCCTTTGTGTGTCTGGCTGCGGTGTCTGGGCCTCTGCACCACCCTGGGTCATCTTCCAGGTCTCTGCCAGAGTTGGTTAGTTTTGTTGAATTGTTTTTTCTTTTTAAATTTTGTTTGTTGGTTGGCTAGGTAGGAGACAGGGGAGAGATAACCTTTGGAAATGAAAAAAAAATTGAATTTTAATATGATCCCTCACAAAATAAATAAATTAGAGATTACTTAGAGAATTTTCATGTGGTCTGGTTTCAGCAAAGGGCATGGGGGGGCATCTTAGAGGGATTCTTCATTATAGATAATAATTGGGAAAGACTACAAAAAGTAGAATTATCTTACCAGAAATGTCATCTATAGAATTTGTCCCATATTTTGCTTTTTATTAACATATTTCATCTTGCTGAACAGATAACTGAATTGGAGACAGCTTGATCTACCCTGCTTTTAAGTGGGACACATGGGGCTAAACTTCTAACAACTTGCTGCAAATTCCTCCCTCTGGCTCTCATTTGCTTTTGTACTCAAAAACAGCTTATCTTGCACATACAAAAAAAATCAATAACTTATTTTTACCGTGTCTCTGTGGGGTGCATAGAGCTCAAAAGAGAGATTATAAAAGCAGTCACCCTGTAGCTCCAATATGTAAAATATAACTATCCTAGATAATGACAATCCTTTTCTCTTCTTAAAAAAAAATGCTAGGTCCATTATACATTTGAGTCATCTATTAGAAAGGTCACTTGCTTCAATCATCACCATAGTAACAGAGGTCCTCAAACACATCTTTTCCCTTTTAATGGATGTTCAGATTTAGAAAAGTCCAGCCTATGAAAATATTGTGCTATTAACTGATTAGAGTCTAATTAAGAAGCTGCTCATTCTCCAAGCAGCCTGTATTATTAGGGTTATATTAGCTAGTGATAAGCTATATGCCTTTCTTTGTGAAATCAAAGCAATATATTGATGAGGGAAGGAGAGGATCACAGTTGAAATGAAAATGACTCCAAGTGAAAAGGAACCAAACCTGGAGTCAACAGGTTACTCACCTTCCCCTTCTGAGTAGGATGGAGACACACCTGTAAACCTGGCTGTCAGGTATGATCACTGACAAACTGGTAACTGCCCCAGCCAATGGAAGTCATTTTTAGAATGACTCTTCACTTCCCCCATTCACTTACTGGTCACAAATACCATTCAAGGCAAAATATTTTGGAACCTTAAATAAATGCTTGAAGGTTATTGTGTTAGATCAGTAAAATGGAAAATCATGAGGATCACTAATCCTGTCCTGAATTAACAAGGCTCCTTCCACTCAGGTGGCTAGAAAAAGGCATTCTTATAAATTTGCTGAATGCTATATGGGAAGTTGGCTCAACTAAACCTGATCCAGAAAAAAAAAATATGTGTGTGTGTTCATGTGTCAGCTATGATCCCATGTTTTTGTTTTTGTTTTCCAATGGGTTAGGAGACTTATTCGTTATTTGTTTAGGCACTGCTGGTGTGCATGTATTGGTTCAATATAGGAATCTGTAAGAACGGAGGTCTGAATCAGCCCATTAAACTATCTGCTTAGCTGATACATTTATCAGGGTGACAACACAGTTTACTGAACCAATCAATTCCAAGAGTGTAAACAAGGTGTAAACAAGGCCTAGCAATTTCAACTAGGTGGAACAGAAAGTCTTTTAGGATTGGTTGAAAAACCCCATCACACCTGTGGATCTTGATACAATAGCAATCCAGCACAAAACTGAAAGATTCAAGGGAGACAGATGAAAGCAATTCCATCCAAGCAACTGAGAATGACTTTGGAGAAAGGAAACCACCTCCACCCTGGCCTCAGTTTCTTTCTTCCCTTTTAGCTAGAGAAGGATCTCATGAACTTCAGAGGATCCACAGGATTGGGATTTTAAAAAAATCAGCATCCTAATCCTGGCACTGGCCCTGGAACAGCTGATGCCATGTCTGCATTGGGAAACAAGGAAAGAGCGGAAGTGAGGAGAAAGCCAGCAATATTGTTTGAAGAAAAACTGAGTTTTTGAGTTTTGAGTCCTTTTGACTATTATAAATGCCCAAAATAAATGCAAAGGACATATGAAGGAAGACATTATCTATATCCAGAGAAAGAACTGATAAATAGAAATAAATATAAATAGGATGATTTTACACACACACACACACACACACACACACACACACACACACACACCACACACATATTTGTGTCTAATAATAGCCATGTCTAGGACAGGGCAGGGAGGGGTGTGAGGGAGGGAAGAAAAAAAGAAATTTACACCATAACTGTACTTTATATTTAAAAGGAATAGCAAGTTGTACATAATAGATTTGCAGTTTCATGTGAAATTATTTTTTTTCATTCTACTATATTATAGAAATGCTTCTTTTATTCCATGAAGTAAAAAAAAAGCTATTGTTATCTCAAAAAAAAAAGTAAGAAAAGAAAAGGCAGCTTTAAGACTGGACAGGAAACCCAGCAAAGACACATAAAGGGAACTTCTTGAACACCCCATAAAAGGGAGAAAGGACTTCCAATAACCAAGAACTACAAATTACTCTGATACATGTGCCCTATAAGCCTGAGCTTACCTTCCCCTGGACTGTATATGTTCTTTCAAGAGAATGTATCAAAGACTTTGGGAACGGAATGTTTTATACTAATTGTTCTTCCTATGTCACCTTTATAAATCCCTGTTTCTAATATAATAGCTAATTAAGTCTATCTGAGTAAGGAATATCAACTGATAATTATGAGAGGGGAGGAATCAATCTGGAGGGGGCTCCTGAGCATCGGAACTCTGATGGGAGAAGCATTACAACACATCCCTTATGTTACCATTTACCCGCTGAAACAGCCCTGTCAAGAAATGTTTTATAGAGTATTATGCTTACTGCATGAAACAATATAGATGTATAAATGATGCTATTTTGTGGGATAGAAGATAGCATGGTGCAGTGGATATACCAGCAAAAATAAGAGGGGATAGGATCAAGGGTACATGTAGAAAAACTGTCCTCAGTCTAGAGGAGGGCCACATTTTTAGGAAAGGCTGTAGTAAAAGAGAAGAGAACGAGGCCTGATATTAAGGGATGTGGAGATAAAAAGGGGAAAAATGAGACAGCAAATTTTCTCTATTTTTCCCACTAAAGTACAAGGCATGGTTCTCATCTAAGGTTGTAGGGGTAGGGGAGGTACGGGAGGCTTAAGGAGAGAAGAGAAGGTTTAGGACAGCCTCACTGAGGAGACAGAAAATAAATAGGGGAGGATTAAAAGGATCAAGGGCTCAATTGGGATTAAACAATATGAATTTGTAAATATGAATTTGTAAATGGTCTCATTGTTTATGTGACTTCTTCCAGCTCCATCCAGCAGCACCATAGGTAGAGAAGTAGCTGGAAGGACCAAAATTCAGATATGAAATTTGTCAAGACATAAGCAGCAATCGGATAAGGGGAAAAGGATCTGAAAGTAGACAACAGTATAGAATCAGACTGCTTATGTGGTCAAGATTGAAAAGGGAGGATACTGAAGTCAGAGCAAGGGAGATGGCCAAAGAAAGTATGAAGAAGTTGAAGAATTGAAGATCCTGATGAGGCTGAAGAATAGATGGAGTAAGGCATAGGGAGAGATGGGAAAGTAGGAGGCTATGATCAGTAAAGAAGGAATTTCAGTGTCATGGACATGGAAGTCGAACTCTTGTGGGTGATGGAGGTGTTTGAGGGTAGGTTGCAGTCCCCTAAAAAGAGTTAGACTGGAAGGGAAGACTGAACCAAATGCTGAACTCATTGAATCCTTGATGGTCCTGTTTTCCCACGATATTTTTTGAAGAACACTTTTCATTATCTACAGTTTCTCCTAGGCAGCCCCCAGTCATCCTGAGCTTCAGCACTCCTAACTTTAGTCTTAGAGTCCTGTGCCATACTTTTACACTCCTTTTCTGTTGTCTGCCCTTGTTTCCATCCCCTATAGACATCCTTAACTCACATCTCCCCCTTCATGTCAGGGATGTCTGTGACTTAGGTATTCCTGGACCCATGAGAACCTTTTCCTTTCCCATTTTCCCAAACTTCTTTTCCTCCTCTTCTTCCTCCTCCTCCTCCTTCTCCTCCAGGAATATTGTGTGGCACTCTTCTTTCCCTGACACCCCCAACTTCCCATTTCTTCACAGTCCTCTCTAATCTGGAGTGTTAGGGCAATGGACTTGAGGTCAGAAGCACATGGGTTCAATTCTATACTTTAACCCTGGGCAGGTAACTCAGTCTTTCTATACCTTGATCTCCTCATATAGAAAATAGCGGTCAGATTTCATGGCATTCTAACAAACTTTCTATTCTAACTTCACAATCGTATGAAAAGGAGAGAGATGATACTAATGGGAAAGGGAAAGGAATATTCTGCCCTAAACCAAAGATACCCCATGTCTTCTCTGATGCTGATTTCTAACATTTGGTGGTTGGCATACTTGGAGTTTACTTTGCCCCAGTGGAGAAACAGGGAAGTCTCATTCCCCTGCTGCAATTTCCCTGGGTCATGAATCTAACATTTTCAGAGATATCTTACAGCAGTTTCCTATTCACCTTCCCTTTCTCACCAGCTTGAGGAAAAGGGACAAGGCTCTCAAATGCTGTTTCCCTCCCCCACCCCTTTGTCCCCACAAAAGGTAGGAGTGAATCTTTCCTCCCATAAAAACTCCACCAAAACCAAAACAGGACAAAACCCCATTATTAGCGACAGGCATGGGTACAAAGGAACAGAACTGCTGTTATGTACCATGGATTAGCCTCAGGGGTATCCCTCATACCTAGGATAGTTTTAGGCAAAAAGTACGTGTTTAAATTGGCTTTGCACTGCCTTTAGAGTTGGTGTCAAATTATCAGAGCAATTCATCTTTTACAAAGTTCAGAGTTTAGTGTGTGGGAGAGTGGGGAAATACATGGTCAGTTAAGATTCCAAGAAGCAAGCAACAGCTGCTTTGGGTTTTCCCTCCTGTCGCCCTCACTCTTGTCATATGTGTCCTTGTTTGCTCTACCACCATGGAAGGCAGTCAGGAGTTTATTTATTATGACTCCATTTTTCTTGCATCTTATTTGGTATACAGGTATTCAGAGAGGACCAGCACCTCTGGTATAAGGATTGCTTATCAACATTGGTGTTTACCTGTCATGCAGCTCTCACCTGGGACTCCAAGAAGCTTTAGCATGCTCTGTGGCCACACCCCAGTAAAATCATCTCAGCAGATGGGTTGAACCAAATTGAGGGCAACTGATGGGTCACAGACTCATCGGTGAGGTAGGTGGGTGTCTACTCTAAGCATGTGAAGACTTCCCCCAGGAGAATGGGCAAATGAGAACAAGTTGTTCCAGTGGCAATGAAGGCAGTTGAAGCAGGCACTGTGCAGCACTCAGAGTATCAAGGTCATCTACTGCATCCTGTGCCATTGCTAGTTGTCCTAACTTTTGTCCTGCCACTAGATTTCCATGATTCTGGAAGGGAGAGTGAGGCTGATGACTGTGTGACTCTACCTCACTTAAATCCAATTTATTTGAAAGTCAAGACATCATCCTGTGATGTCATTGGTCCTCTTTGGAAGTGAAAATCAAACAAACATCTGCTCCATAGTCAGGCTCTGAGATGCTTTGAATGGAGGACACAGAATATAAGAGAGAGAGGATCTGATCGGCAATAACAGATTTAGAGTTGAGAATTATCATCAATCTGATCCGTCAGTCCCTCACTAGTGGGAAACATTGCCTCATAATGGACATCTACATGGTTTCCTACCAAAATCCCACCAAAAGGTATCATTTGGGATGATAAGCAAAGATATGCAAATCTTGTCAATCCATTTACCACTTGTGGGTAGACCTGCATGAAAACCCTACATATCATACTTGTGACTTTGGGCAAATCTCTTAGTCTTTCTGGGCCTCAGTTTCTTCATTTGTAAAATGAGGAGGCTGTACTAAGTGTCTCTGAAGCCTTTTGCAGGCCCATGATTCCATCTATAAGTAGACCTCAATGGGGCTTCTTAGTAAGAGATTTGGGTCAGCCATAGAGCAGCACAGAGATATCAGACTCCTTAATAACCAGGGAATAATAATAATAACATAACCTGCAGGGAGAGAAAACTCAACAAACTGGGGTGACAGGGTGGGGTGAGCAAGGCAAATTTCAACTATCTTGAAATATTGCCTAGAGCTGATCTTGACAGATTCCCTCTTGTTGAAGGTCAATGACACCCGTCATTTAGTTTTTGCTGGGTACTATCTACCTCCTCCATTCTTCCACCACCCACATACCTTGCCCTCCCTAAAAGAGTAAAAGGTGGGGCAGGGTTGGGCCACTTGTAATGGGATGGTCCTATAGTGGCCCTTACAAGAGCCTGAATAGACTTCTCAGCAATGGACCCAAAACTATGTCCCAGTGAAAAGAAGATAAATACACAAGGGGATAATAGCAATAATATTAATAATGATAATTAGTAGTAGTATGTTAATGTTTTCATAACATGTCACACATGCTCTAATAACTTTGTGAGGTAGATGTTATTATCTCAGTTTTACAGATGAAGAAACTAAGGCTAAGGGATATTAAGGTGAAGGAAGCTGGGACATGGAATAATATAATAATAATAGCTAGCCTTATATAGCATTTTAAGGTTTGTAATGCATTTTACATATGTCATCTTACTTAATTCTCATAATAAGTCTATAAGGTAGGTGCTATTATTATACACATTTTACAGATAAGAAAACTGAGGTTGAAATAGCTAAGTAACTTTCTTAGGTCACTTTTCACTGTTAGTATATATCTGAAGCATCATTTGAACTCAGATCTTTCCTGACTCCAAGTACAGAGGTGAGCCAATGGATCACCTAGATGCTAACTAATATTGTATCATAAAGGGCTCTCACTGACAGCAAAGGCAGATTTCTGCTAAAAAGACAGTCGCAATGTCAGGTCAAAGCAAATTAAATGACCAAGAGAAGGACCAATGAAGCCAACCAAAAGAAAAAATACTATTCTCAATACTTTTATAATAAATTTATTTCCTATCTTTTATTATTATTCCTTTGTGATAATATTAATAATCTTTGATTAGTAGCAAATTCAGTACATTCTTAAGAAATATGATCATGAATTTCTAGCAAATAGCACTGAAAAATACTTTTATGTTTTTGTTTTAAATAGATTAAGACTCAAATCTTAACAATGATTAAAATGTCACAATGGTATTATAATTTATCTAGATTTCATTCAAAATTTGAGATTTGAGGTATTGGGAATTTGAACAACTCTTTGTCCCGTCCCACCAGTGTCTTCACTCTCCAGCTGATCTGTGTCATCAATGATGGTTGTATTCTCTCTATTATTGTAGACCACAACCAAGGAAGTGTAAACTATAGGGTTGTTCTGGGATCCCCTGAGGAAGGTCGGACCTCCCATATACAAGGAGGAATGGCTTAACTTCCTCTGGTTCCTTTATGCTTTTCTAGATAGATTATGGTGTCATATACAAGGAGTCCCAAAAATCTTAGTGCAGTAAAACTTAGAAAAGCACCAAAAATTTCAGGAAACCTTGTGTTTAGATCTGGAAGGAACCTTAGAGGTCAATGGTTCTAACCCCCTTCATTAGCAAATAAGGAAACTGAGTTCCAGAGAAGTGAATTGACTTGCCCAAAATGACAACAGAAATAGCAGAGTCAGTATTAAAACTCTGTTTCTCTGACTTCATGTCCAGTATTTGTTGCATTATATCCTGGATCTTGTTTTCTCATTACCATGAGTTATGCAGACTGTGTAAGTTAGATGGGAAAGGACTCACCTCTCTGGCACCTCCAAGGGTATGTTTTCCTTCTGGGGAATTCTCAACCACAAAGTGGTACTAGGGCTCTGGGTATAGGGGATAAAAGTGGGAATAAAAAGGGAAAGGTATTGTCTTGATTGGTTATGGACTCCTATAAGTCCTTTATAGTTTTGTACAGATTTTTGCATTCTTTCTGTGGGGTGAAATAAAGGTAGTCCTGTATATGATATTTACTGTTAGCCTGAGCTAACAGTAAATTAATAAACAGTAAATTAGCACAGGGGTTAATGGCCCTTTTATTGGCATCTGTAAAGAAGTGGATGATATCTTCATATTTTTGTGGAAAACCTGAGAAGGAGTAAAAACCAAAGAGTGATAGAGGAATAATATCTGTAATATTAAAGCTAGACTGTGTAAACCCAGAGTTTAGGGTTCTGGATCATAAGTTACAGGAAGAAAATGCACCAAATTTATCTGCTTTTCCACAAGGATGAATTTTTAATATAAATATACAATATAAATATTCAATATAAATGTAATGACCAAATTGAACTCTAATACCTCAGTCCTCAATGTGCTATTTGAGGAAGGTGAAATGGAACTTAAGAAGAAAAATGAGTAAGAATAGCTGGATCAGAACAAACATAGATCAAGGGAATTTGTGCTGAAGTTGATATAGGAAGGAAAGAAAGAAGGAAGGAAGGGAGGGATTTCTTAAGCACTAACTAGGCACCAGGCATTATACTTACTTTACATAAATTATTTGATCTGATCCTGACAAAGACCTGGAAGGTAGGTGCTATTATAATCCCCATTTTATAACTGAGGAGACTGAGGCAAACACAAGTTAAGTGGCTTGCTCAGGGTCACACATCTTGTGTCTGAGGCCAGATTTGAATTCATACCTTCCTAACTTGAGGCTTAGTATTCTATTCACTGTGCCAGCCAGCTGCAAGGTATTGGGGGATTGCTTTGTAATGAATCACAGGGAGGAAAATATTGCTAAAAAAAAAAGACAGGTAATAAGTAACTCTAAAAGTCAAAAGAACATTGAAATTACCAACTAGTATGCCTACTCTCCCATCTTCGTAAAATTTATATGAGAATATAGATAAGCATGATTTTACTCAATCATCAATTAATGATTTACAGTGAGGAAGGCCTGGGTTCAAATCTTATCTCTGACACATACTGAGTCTGGGACATTGGGCAAAATTTTTATAATAATAAACTTGTAGCTATGTGACATGGAAGCAAGACTCTTTAATCTCTTTCTCAGTCACTTCATCTGTAAAATGGGGCTAACAATAGCACTTAGCTCCAAGAGATTTTATGAGAATAAAATATAGTGATATTTATAAAGTGCTTTGCAAACCTTCTCAGTAATCCTGACAACTCTCTGAGAACTCCAAGGTTCTAATCTACTCTGGTAGAGGAAGTTTAAGACTGCATTCTCTAGCCTTGCAAAGTCACAAATCTGGCATACACAAACAACAAATGTCAGTAACTCTATGTTAGTGCTTACAAGAAAGAAACTCCTTAAATGTAAGGCCTCTAAACAATATTTGTATATCCTCTGGCACCAAACATAGAACTCCACACAGAGTAGGCGTTCAATAAATTGCTATAGGAGAGGAGGTGGGTTGATTGTGTTCAGTCTCCCAAATGTTTTTGTAAGCTGATTCCTTGACTGATGCTGAGCTTTGAATGGGCCTAGAGGTCCTGAGAAGCAGAAGTGAAGCAGGAAAGCATACCAGGCATATGGGAGGGTTCATACAAAGGCAAGGAAGTGAGAAATGGAATATTGTGGACAGGAAACAGGAAGCAAGGCAGTTTGGCTAGAATGTTGTGTATGAAGGGGAGGACATGATCAGAACTGTTGTTTTAGATAAATCATTTTGGTGACTGTTGGAAGGATGAATTAGAGTGGAGAAGAGCTTGAGATAGGAAGACTGAATGGAAACTAATGCAATCTTCTCAGTAAGAGGTGATGAGGACCTGAACTGGGCAAAGACATATGCAAGGGATGGTGTAGAGATAAGAAAGATAAGGTTTAACAATTGATTTGGATGGATAAACATGAGAGAGAATGAGGAGACATGAAGGACACCAAGGTTATAAACCTGGAAGACTGGCAGGATGGTAGCCCCCTAAACCAGGGCTGGGGAACCCATGCCTTGAGGCCACATGTGGCCCTCTAGGTCCTCAAGTGTGGCCCTTGACATTTCATGAGGCCTTGAGGCCTTGGGTTCCCCACCCCTGTCACCTAAACAATAGTTGTGAGATTTCAGAAGAGAAGTAAGAGAATATTAGAGAATTATTGCGAGAATGTTAAGAGTTCTGTTTTGTACATGCTGAGGTTCAGATGACAATGATATATCTGGTTTGAAATGTATAATAGGCAATTTGTGATGTGTGGTTGGAGCTCAAGAGACACAGGCTGAATGTAGATCTGGGAGTCGTGCAAGGTGATGGTAAAGAAACCATCTGGGAAATGATGAGGTCACCAAATGAGAGCATTTATAGAGTGAAGACAAACGGGCCAGGCCAGAGCTTTGAGGGACATCCACAGCTGGTGGTCACGACAGAGATAGTGAGTTGGCAAAGGAAACTGAGGAAACAAATGAAAGAAAAAAAACACAAAAAAACAAAGAGGGTCAGGTTGGTTAACAACATCAAATGATGTGGATAGGTCAGAAAGGAGAGGGAATGAGAAGAGGCCATCAGATTTAGCAATCATGAGACTACTAGTAACTTTGGAGAGAGCAGTTTCATTTAAGTAGTAAGGCAGGAAGCCAGACTGAAGGTACTTAGGAAGAGGGGATAAGGAAAGGAATTGGAGGCATTCAGTGTAAATTTCTTTATAATTTAGATTGTTTATGTCTTTAGTTTTTAATATAAAAGCATGTACTGCCCCTATATACTTTATCTGTCCATATGGGTTGTTTAAATGCAGCTTATAGAAGGCATTATTAGATATCTCTGGTGGCTTACCCACTCCTTGCCAGGATAGACTGATTGATTGCTGCCTTGAGGGGAAAAGAAGGGGCCATGTGGCAAGTCATTCTATTCCAGAGAAGTACCAGACCAAAATTGTACTGCCAAGTATTGCTAGTCTGGAGGTATAACTGGTTCAGATCAAAAAGTCACTTTCAGAACAAAAAGTCACTGCTATCTGAAGGATACATAAAACTTATACCCACCATCTTAGCTCTTCCTGACAAAGGTTAGTTGTACAAAAGACTCTCTATTCAAGCAGTGAATAGTAAGTAAAAGTCTTTATCCAAACAGATAGCAAACCAAAATTGGAGAAATTCAATGGATCTACCAGAAAATGCAGAGTGAAACATTTCTCCTACTTGATATGAGATATCTCAGCTCAGCCAAGAGAGAGACCTTTCTCTTTCTCCTTTCTGGACTTAGTTCACAAAAGAGTCTAGAACCATAAATGTCCTCTCTTGAAAACGGAATAAAGGCTGCCTCTAATGTTCTCATAACTGTACTCAAACAGTCCTAAGGAGTCGTCATGTTCACATTTATTTTCTACCAGTTAGGAGTCTTGTGCAAAATGATTCAGGTTTGGTTGTATATCTCTGCAACAGTTCTTCCCTGAACCAAATCTTCCTTCAGTTTTTTCAGTTCCTTGAAAAAATCAGCTAGAGCAAGCTGTAAATAACACAGCACCAACATAAACATCAGTGCTTTAAAACAACTAAGGTGATTTTCTGGGCTGCTATCTATTGCTGGAGAGAGCACGAGGCCTAGAGTCAGGAAGACTTGAATTCAAGTCCATATATTTACTAGCTGTGTGATCCTGGCCAAATCACCCTCTCTTTCCCTCAGTTTCCTTATCTATAAAATAACAATAGCACTTAAGGATCAAATAAGATAATAATCATAAAGCACTGAGCACAATGCCTAGAACACAGTAAGTGCTATATGAATGTTAGTTGTTATTATTATGGGGGAGAATACCTCAAGTTTTCACTCATTACTTTGGCCCCTTCCTTCCAATATGAAAAGACTGCCAAATAGTGTAGAGCAAGCCAAACCATTTCTCCAAGCAGGTAACAGAGAAATCAGAGAAGTTCTTCAGATCAAAATATACCCCCAAAACACACAGAAGTAGAAATGAGATGAGATTTTGAATTAACCAAGAGAGAGACTTCAATCTCACCCTAGGGACAATTTTCCAAAGTTTCTAAAGACTCAGATTGGAAATTAGGGACATATTGAGGATCCAGGTTTCCCTATATGTTTGCCGGAAAGTCGTTTTTTCCTTCTCCCTGGAGTTAGTCCCCATTCTAGAATCTAAAAGTCTAGATTAGAACTTAATATGTGAGTTGATCCCTAACCTACTAGTAGAATCAATTAATTAACAAAAATTTATTAAGTTTAATTTAATTTATTAAGTAAGCCTACTATGTTCTAGACATTGTGCTAGTTACTGGACAAAGACAAAAATTTAGTCGTCCCTACCCTCAAGGAGCTTACATTTTATTAACATGGAAGTGCAAAAATGAATACAAAATAAATCAGAGGTAATTTGGGGAAGAAGGCCACTAGCAGCTAAGAGGAAAGGCTTCCTGTAGAATGACAATGCAATATATCAAATTATTAAATGGATATATACCTTGTAAAACTTTAATAGTAATAACTTTGTTCATAGGGTTTTAATATATAAATATTAATTATTATAAAATATTATAAACATACAAATTATTAAAATATATTACTTCAGTTAGAGAACAGATCTTTGAAGTATTGGAAAGACTTTGTGTAGGTTTTGGGGTTGGTGTTTTTTGCTTTTTGGAGGGGAGAAGGCAGGGAAATTGGGGATTAAGTGACTTGCCCAAGGTCACACAGCTAGTAAGTGTTAAATGTCTGAGGCCAAATTTGAACTCAGGTCCTCCTGACTCCAGGGTCCGTGTTCTATTCACTACGCCACCTAGCCCACCCTTGGAAAGACTTTGAAAGATTGTCTAGATTCCCTTCTTCACTCTCATTCCCTCCAACTACTTTAGGAAGAAATATAAATATATTCACAACCTTGAACCCTCAAGATTGTCCTGCTTTTGTGTGTAGGTACATAATGATGTCATCATGTGACACGAGACAAACTTCTTTCCACATAAGAAAGAAAAAATCTGAAATTCTACCCCAAATCAGCTCATGAAATTTCATCAGTCTTTAGCATGTTTTTATTTCCAGTCTCTCTCCCTTCAAATCCATTGCCCAACACAGTACCAGAAACAAATTCCCTATACCAAAATCCCACAAAAATTTGGTATAATATTTTAGCTTGACAGTTTTAACATACTTCCAGCCTTTGCAGATGCAAAAGCCTTAATTTTCTTTTTTATATGTATGAATACCCAAAGTCTTCATGCTTATTTGAATGATCACTTTCTTTAGAAACTTGCCAGTGAGTAATAAAAATGTGATGTTCAGAATCCCAGAATTTTAGCTAAAAGGTTTCTTGGGAGCCTTTTGGCAAAACATATCCCCAAAATGGCCACCTAGCTTGAGGATCTCTGATCACAAGGAACTCACAGCCTCCTAAGGCAGCTCATTCTATTCTTCTGATTGTAGGGAAATTGTTCCATACAAAAAGACTAAATTGATCTTTTTTTGTAATGCCCACTGGTCTTGTCCCTTGGGGTGCATAAAACAAGTCTAACCCTCCTCCAGTGACAACCTGTTTAATATCGGAGGCTTGTTATCATGTCAACAGTGAGCCTGCTTCAGCTTAAACATGTCACATTGCCTCTTTAACATCGATTTTGCACTTCAAAAACCCAAGTCTGAAGGAATATTTAGATATGAAGTTTTTCTCTTTAAAATTGATCATAGGAATTGAGAGATTTTTATTATTGCAATGGAAATTAGCTTTTCAATAGAAATCAAAGGCATATTTCAAGCCAGAATGATCTGAAACAATGTTTTCTTTTCCTTTGAGAATTATAAGATTGGGATGAGGGTAGAAAGTAGTTCTAGTGAAGGGGCTGGAAAGTGGATTGGTGAAGAACACAGTCCACTCTCATAAGCTGGCAGAGTTTGTAGCACCTCTTCCTCAATAGGATTAGTTTGTCTTGCACCTAAGCTGTGGACAAACACAAAATACAGTACTTTGCTGATCACTGAGAGACAAAGTGAAGAGTAAGAAAATGTAAAAATATTTTTCCCTCTCTCTATCTCTCTCTCTCTCTCTCTCTCTTCTCTCGCTCTTTCCTTCTGTCTGTCTCTGTCTCTCTTTTTCTGTCTCTATCTCCATCTGCTTCCCTGTCTCTGTCTTCTCCTCTCTCTGTCTCTGTCTCTATCTCCCCCCTCTGTCTCTTTCTCTCTCTTTGTCTCTCCATCTCTATTTCCCTCTCTCTCTCTTTAGTATCTCCTGCATGCCTTTCTCCCTTTCTGTGTTTGTTTATGTCTGCCCATCTCTGTCTCCCCCTTCTCAGTCTGCCTGTTTCTCTTTTTCTATATCTCTGTCTGCCTGTCTAATCGTCTCTGTCTCCATTTCTCTGTGTCTCTCTCTTTCACATAAGCACACATGCTGTTCTACTTTGTATTCTCTTTTTCACAAGAAGAAATTGATTTTCAACCTAGCCTTAAGTAACAAACAATGTTTCAACAAACATTGGTAGATCTGATTAAGCCATTGTTTGCTTGGTGATACATTAAGCTTTTTTCTTTCTTTTAATAAATGAACAATGTCAAAATATCAAACATTCAGTTCACCTCAAAAAAAACTAGAGGCAGAAGAGAGATAATACTAAAATAGCTAATATGGATTTTGGATTTATGTTATCTTGACTGCTGGCCTTCTTTGCATTTCTTAGTTGCATAAGAGTAAGGGTCCCACCAATTCACACACAGTCAATTTTTTTTTAAGAGAAACACCATTGGGGGAAGCCTCTCTAGACTTGATAAACTATAATTAAAAGTTGGAAGAAGATACAGATTCTATAAAGTATTATCAGTTCAAATCATAACCACACACAAAAGACATCCATTTTAAAACAACAAATCACCTCATTTTCAAATTTGGGGGGATTGGGAGAAAAAGGATAGAAAACTTCTTTAGCATATATTTGAGTAAACTCAAAGTGCCTTTAAGCTTTGCTTAAAGTGCTATCAGTGTACCCAAAGACTCCAGTTTCTGGGATAAAAACTCACTATTTGACAAAAACTGCTGGGAAAACTGGAAAATAGTATGGCAGAAACTGGGCATAGACCAATATCTTACACCATATACTAAAATAAAGTCAAAATGGGTACATAATTTAGATATAAAGACTGATAATATAAGCAAACTAAGAGAGCAAGGAATAGTTTGCCCGTCAGATTTATGGAGAATGGGAGAATTTATGACCATTATGAACATTATGAAATGCAAAAATGGATAATTTTGATGACATTAAATTGAAAAGTTCTTGTACAAACAAAGCCAATGCAACCACAATTAGAGGGGAAACAGGAAACTGGGAAAGAATTTTTGCAATCAGTGTCTCTTACAAAGGCCTCATTTCTAAAATATACAGAGAACTTAGTCGAATTTATAAGAATACAAGTCATTGCCCAATTGATAAATAGTCAAAGGATATGAACATGTAGTTTTTAGAGGAAGAAATTAAAAACATCTATAGTCAAACAATGCTCTAAATCACTATTGATTAGAGAAATGCAAATCAAAGTAACAGATGCCACATCACACTGTCAGGTTGGCTAACATGACAAAGCAGGAAAATTATAAATGCTGGAGAAGATGTGGGAAATTTGGAACACTAATGCATTGTTGGTGGAGTTGTGAACTGAATCCAGTCATTCTGGAGGGCAATTTGGAACTATGCCCAAAGAGCTATAAAAATGTGCATACCCTTTGACCCAGCAATACTACTTCTAGGTCTGTATCTCAAAGAGAGCATACAAATGGGAAAAGGACCCACATGGACAAAGATATTTATAGCAACTCTTTCTGTGGTGGCAAAGAATTAGAAAGGGAGGGGATGCCCATCCATTGGAGAATGACTGAACAAGTTATGGTATATGAGTGTGATGGAATACTATTGTAAATGATGAGCAGGCAAACTTCAGAAAAAAAAAAACCTGGGAAATTTATGTGAACTGATGCTGAGTGAGGGGAGCAGAACCAGGAGAACATTGTACACAGTTAGAGTCACATTTGAGATGACTAACTTTGATGGACTTGGCTGTTCTCAGCAATGCAAGGTTCTAAAACAACTCTGAAAGGCTCATGATGGAAAATGCTATCCATATCAGAGGTAGAATTATAGAGTCTAACTGCAGATTGAAGCCTACTATTTGCTCTCTCTCTTTTGTTTTGTTTCTTTTTCCTTGTGATTCATTCCATTGGTTATAATTCTTCTTTACAACATGACTAATGTGATAATATGTTTACTATGAATGTATATGTAGAGCCTAAGTCAGATTGTAGGCCATCTTGTGGAGGAGGAAGGGAAGGGAGGGGTAGAAAATTTAAAACTCAAAAGCCTGTGGAACTGAATGTTCTAAACTAAAAACTAATTAATTAAATTAAAAAAAAATTAAGTGCTATCAGTGCATACAATAAGCCAGAAATACCAGGGATAGGGAACCTGAGGACCTTGAAGTCACAAGTGGCCCCCTAGGTCCTCAAATGATATTTCATTCAGACAAAGTGCCACACTTGAGGATTGGGTAACCTTGAACACTAAAGCCCTTTGTTGCTTATTGGTTTATTGGACAAATAGCCCCTACTTGGATAAGAATAGACATAGGTTAGCCTTCAGAGAATCAGAGAGGGTGTCTATGTGTGCATGCATATATGTGTGTTTGTATGTATACATTCATACATATGTGCAAAGTCAGCTACTTTGTGTAGTCAGGCTGAGTGACCCCATTTTTAAAAACCTTGTTTAATACTTTGAGTGCTGAGTATATAGGCAGTCAGCGGGGACGGCCATCTGGAAATACCCTTGCCCATGCACACTAATCCCATCTCCCCATGATACTGTAATGAGGGGGGAGTTGTGGTGGCACTAATTCCATTTCCTCTTAATTACATGTACCAATCAAAATACTTTTGCCCTTATATGGAAATTGTTTACTCCTGTCTATAAAAAGCAGCACACAGTTTGAATGGGTGGCCAGTAACACCTAACTGCTTGCTGCTTTGGTGTGCTAAATAAAAATAATTTTACCTTTCTTTCCCTAATTTGCCTCATTGACCAGGTCAAGGCCAGAACCAAGATTTCATTTAACAATTATATGTGATAAACTATAGTGAAGTCAACAGTAGAGACCCAAACACAGTAACTAAAAAAATTTTGTTGTTATTCAATCACGTCCAACTCTTCATGACCCCATTTGGGGTTTTCTTGGCAAAGATATTAGAGTGGCTTACCATTTCCTTCTCCAGCTCATTTTACACAAGAGGAAACTGAGGTCACCTGAGTTAGGTGACTTGCCCAGGGTCACATAGCTAGTAAGTGTTTGAGGTCAGATTTCAACTAAAGAAGATGAGTATTCCTGACTCTAGCCCTGGCTCTTTATCCGCGGTGCCGCCTAGCTGTCCCTGCAAAAATTTAAATTAAAAAAATTTAAAACCAAAAATTTGAAGGTAAGTAGAAATTTAAGCCTGAGGTCATTAACAGAATTGGGCTAGGAGAATCCTGCTCTCTATATCTTACTAGCTTGGACTTTGAAGCAAAGAATTTTATACAAAAGGTGAAAAAACTTCCAGGGAAGACTGAAAAGGATACACCATTGTGGTTGTGTGGTCTGTCCTGCATTCCCAAAGAGGACAATGACATCAGGGAGATGATGACATGACTTGCCCTTGACTTTGATTTGAGTGAGGGAGGGCTGTGCAAGGTCTCACCAGCCTCACTTTCTCCTCCAGAGCCCTCTGGGTCCAGTGGCCATCATCCATCAGGACGACTGGAAATGACCCAGGATGCAATGGGAGACTGAATACACTGTAAAATACAGTAACTGAGCGTTCCCCACAAACCACAGGGCTATTGTTTCCCCTTTGTCTGAGGCACAGGTGACTGCTTCAGTCAGAGGTATTTAAAAAACAACATCAGACTTTTCAACTAAAAGGCATGGCAAAGTTCACTCTTCTCATGAGGAAGAGAGCATTACAATCAACTACTTCAGCTGAAGTTGGAGAGCAGGAGAGAGTAGCTCCTTAGCCTTCACTTAGTGGTGCTGTGCTTCTCAGTGGCTGGCAGTGATCATCCAGGGCAGTGGCATTGAGTGGAGTAGTATCAATCAGAGAACCTCAGTAAGTCACTTAACTTCTCTGTGCCTCAGTTTCCTCATGTGTAAAATAAAGCAATTGGACTTAATATCTTCTGGTCTTAATTGATCTGAACAGTTTTCTTTTGTAATTCCTTAAAATACGGTATCTAGGCTTTGACCTTTTATTTTTATCTTAGTTCTCAGGGAATCCAATGATTCTTAAATTCTCTCTCAACCTTTTCTTCCACATAATTTTTTTTAAATACTAAAGAATTTACATTTTCTACTATTTAATCAATAGTTTCATTTGGTTCTAATATTTCTTGCTATCTCATGAAGTCATTTAGTTCTGCTTTGTCTCCTCTAGTTTTCAGAGAGTTTAACTTGAGCAAAGTCTACCACTTTCTATTTTAAACTTCTCCTTTAAATTCTCTCCTCAAGAGCTTCTATTTCATTATTTAATCTCTTTTTTTTTCCCTAGGTATTGATGTAATCCTTGTAGAAAGTGGATTTTCTCCCCTTTGGGTCATTGATTTTTGTTTGGTTCTTTTTACACCTTTTTGTTCCAAGCTATTTATCCTGTTTCCATTTTTTTTTTCCTCCAGGGCTTTTATTTCATCTCATTTGTTTTATTTTATTTTTGATTTATGAAATAAAACAAGCATTTCCATAGCATAGTATAATAGAAAAAGATGATTGTATGTGAAACTGCAAATCTACCATGCACAACTTTTAAATATACAACAAAATTAGAATGTAAATTTTCCCCTCCCCCCCCCGTCTTAGAGCTGGCTACCATTAGACATAAACACACACACAATTATTATTATTATTTTTTTAAGCAATCAGGGTTAAGTAACTTGCTCAAGGTTACACGGCCAGTTATTTCTGGTGTGGGTGCTGAGTGTCTGAGCCCGGGATTCGATCTCCAGGTCGTCCCAACACTGGAGCCGGTGCTCTTCTTCGCTGTGCTACCTGGCCGCCCCTACACACAATTATTCTATACATGCTTCTATTTATCTGTTTTTTCTCTGGATGCAGATAGCATCTTTCTTCACATGTCCTTTATAGTTAACTTGGATATTTATAAGTCAAAATAACTTATTTGCTCAAAGTCTTTCTCAAAACAAAATTGCTGTTACTGTATACAATGTTCTCTTGGTTCTACTCATTTGACTGTTCATTATTTCATGCAAGTCTTTCCATGTTTTTCTAAAATCATTGAACTCATCATTTCTTATAGCACAATAGTATTCCATTATAATTATATACCACAACTTGTTTAGCTATTCCCCAATTAACGGGCATGCCTGCAATGTCTAGTTCTTTGCCACCACAAAGAGAGCTGCTACAAACATTTTAAATTAATTTTTTTGGAAGGGGGAGGGCAGGGCAAATGGGGTTAAGTGACTTGCCCAAGGTCACGCAGCTAGTAAGTGTTAAGTGTCTGAGGTCAGACTTGAACTCAGGTCCTCCTGACTCCAGGGTAGGTGCTCTATTCACTGTGCTACCTAGCTGCCCCCACTTCAAACATTTTAGAACATATAGGTTATTTTCCTTTTTTCCCTAATCATCTTTGGAAATAGACCAAGTAGTGGTATTGCTGGGTCAAAGGGTAAGGGCAGTTTTATTTTAGTTTCATTTAAAAAAAAAGTTTGTTTCCTTTCTTCCAGATATTATTTTAGGCATTGCAAACAAGTCATTTTTTCCCCTCTGAGATTCTGCTTATAGTTGTGAAATTTTTTTGCTCTTAAATGTTTTTTTTTTCCCTTGGGCAAAGTTTGACCAAATTGTTTCTTCATAGCATTAGGTACATTCTTAAGTCTGAGCTCTTGATTTTTTTTTTTAAGGACTAGGTTCTGCCCTCTGCCATTTTCTTAAATAAGTTGGTCAGGCCTTATTTTGCCCTGATCTCGTCTCCTGAGTTCTTGATGTTTTTTTTTTTCTACTGCTTTTATGTGTCTAGGTTCATAGCTCTGGCAGGCTTCAGTATCCACATTAGAACTTTGTGGTTCACTATCTTCAATCAAGACACTGTGTCAAGGACTGCTGTCTCCCTAGAGTATTGACATTTAGGATGATAATAGGGCTTTTGCACTCACTTTATTCTGTTTTCATGCTTATTTCCTTGTCAATACTTTGCTTCCAGTGTAGATAGCTTTGGTTGTCTCTTCGGTGCTGAATTGGGTAAAGGAGCTTCCTGAAGTATGGCTTTCTATTTTTTAAGTCAATGTTTAATCTGTTGCTCGTTTCAGATCATCGTTGGAATAGAAGTGAGAAAGTTGGGTTCCTATACACCTTTTCCACAACTGTCTTAACCAGAAATTCAGAAATTCACCTTATATATCTCTAGAACCAAGAAAGCATTGATTTCATTGTTTAGTAATTTCTTGATTATTATAGTTATTTGCATTTCTTATCTTTCTTTTGTTTGATGATATTTTCAAATCAAATGCCCTATTCACCTCTGGTTTCTTTCAAATGAATGATTTGAATTCCTCTCTTTTGATGAAAGTCTATATTTGTTATTGAATGTTCATCTCATTTTTGCAGGTTATGGTACTGAGTGATGAGCATTGGTCTCCTTTGTTTTATAGATTATATTACAATTTTGCTTTTATTTCTCACAAATGAGGAGCAGTCCTCTATGTGAAGGACTTCCTGTAAGTTGCCACATTTCTAACATCCGATCATGACATTTTTGCTAGGCACTTGCTCTCTCTAAGTGTTCTCTGGATTCTACTGCTCTGTACTTTGTCTTCTACTTCTAAGACTTAACAGCAATTTCTCTTCTGCATGCTCCCTAAAGTAAAGCACACAGGGTTGTGTGTTTTTTTTAATCATATTATTATAGGAGACTTAAAATACTTACATTATCCCTCTGAAACGTATCTTCAAGTTCAGTTTGCTTGACATGTAATGATGTGTTATTCTACTCTTTTTGGGCTTTGATTTTGTTCAATTAATTTTTCTTCAGGCTCTGCATTTTTGTGTTCCAAATTTGCCATTTTCTTTTTCAGAGAATCTGTTCCCAATAGTTTCTTTGTAATTTATTATAAATTATCTAATCTTTTTTCATCTCATTAATTTCTTTCTGAGAGCTCCAATTTCCATCTTAATTTTCACATTACTTCTTTTGATTCTTTTATTAACTCTTCTGAACCATCCTAGAAGGTTTTATAGTTAGACCACTGTAATTGCTAGGGGTTTTAGAGTAATTCCTTCTTCCTGGGTCATTTTCAGTTGATTTCCTTCACTCCATGGCATTTACTCATTATTTGCTCCTTTCCTAGATGATTCATTAATTTTTCTTTCTTCATCAGTCTTTCTGCTTTTTTTTAGGGATGACCTTTCTATAACTGGCATTTTACCTGGAAGTACCTTCCCTTCTCTACTAGATAGTTTTAAAATGTGTCCATCAATGTTGAGTGTCTACCAGGGGTGGGGACCTTCAGCCTTGAGGCCACATGTGGCCTTCTAGGTACTTGGGTGCCGCCTTTTGACTGAGTCTGAGTTTTACAGAACAAATCGTTTTATTAAGGGGATTTGTTCTGTGACGTCTTGATTCAGTCAAAGGGCTGCCCTTGTGAGCCTAGAGGACCACATGTGACCTCACCTACCCCTTCATCTAACTTGTCCCCAAATCATCCAGATTGGGCAAATACTATAAGGTTCCTCTGTTTTAGAGTGAATGTATCTGGTTGGGTGACTGCCAAAAGGAGCCTCTTAGAGGTATCTTCAGCTGGACTTATTTTCTGTCTTTCCTATTACCTTCTTGTCAGCCATTCCTTCTTTTCTGTTCTGCACTAGATTGTATTTTAATAAGGCCCCCTCCTTCTTCCACAAGCGCTCACGTTTTTCCAGTCCAATCCCCTAGAGCTGATGGAAGTTCTTACATTCCTATGGGGAGAAGGTGGGACTTTTACAAGAATGAGTTTCTCTCTTATTGGTGTCATTAAGTCATACCACCCAATCTACAGGTCTAATAACAAGACCTTCATTTGTTAATCTTTTATAAAGAGATTTGATAAAGGAACTGGTCATCAATACTCATAACCTGTAGTACTTCAATGTTTTCAGGTATATGTCACACAGATAGGTATATGGTCAGTTCCTCTAAAAGAACTATAAATATCTCTGAAAAAATCCCTATCTTCCTTTTTGTTTTCCTCTGAAAGCTGGTGGCATATTCTTGAACACTTTTTCTCTGTGCTCATAAAAACTACACATAGTTTCCTTTAGTGTTTTCTAAGTATTTGCAATGATTTAGAAGAAATATTTTCTTTTTTAATATAAGACCAAGTTCTGGTCTCTTTCAGGCCAATGCATGTCTTTAAAGTAAAAGAGATCTACATGCAAAAGCTCTTGGACTTGACTTAGAATATTTATTTACTTTATTTAACAGCATAAAATGGGCTGGAATTCAGTATGACTGATAGATGAGTGATGCTGGTAACCATCATCTGCAAAGATTTATTGACTATCTACAAGGGACATAGTGCTGGAATGAACCCCATAAGTCAAGGAAAGAAATAACTCGCATTTTTATGACACTTTGCAAAACTCTTTCCATACATTATCTCTTTAGATACTTACAACAGCCCTGCAAGATAAGTGCTACTATTATCAGATAGTAAGAACCTGAAGCCTACTGAGGTTAAATGCCTGCATCAAGGAGACATTTCACATCTGAGGTTTGACTTAAATCCAAGCTTTCCGGACCCCAGGCTTAGTGTGCTATCCCATCCTGATTCCCTATTCTGATATGCTCTCTTTTCCAGAATGGCTATAATAGGACAACCCTATTACCAGGAAGGTTATTATGAGTTCCCAAATCCTCCAAATGCATAAAGAAATCAAGGTACCTATCCCTTGATTATCATAATAGAAATTTTGCTTTTACCTCACTGCAAAAATATGTGTGTGTGTATTCATTTATGTCTGACTCTGTGACCCCATTTGGGGTTTTCTTGGCAAAGATACTGGAATGCTTTGCCATTTCCTTCTCTAGCTCATTTTACAGATGAGGAAACTGAGGTAAACACGGTTAAGTGACTAATCCTGGGTCACACAACTAGGAAGAATTTGAGGTCTGATTTGAACTCAAGAAAATGAGTCTTCCTGATCCCAGGCCCAGCACTCCATCTACTATGGCACCACCTAGCTGCCCCGAAGAGTTATCAGCAGGAGTCAAAGCCAAAGAATGGGCAGCCAGGGTTCACTTTCATTTACCATACTTTCATTTGTAGAAACTCCTTCCCATCACTAAGGATGTAAGTGGGATGTCTACTGTATCTGGATATTGAAGCCCTAGGTTCGAATCCTAGGCCTGCCCCTTGTTACTTCTATGACACCGGACAAGGTATTTAACTTCTCTGGACCTCAATGCCCTAATCTGTAAAACCAGAGGGTTGTACTAACTCTTCTTCTCTAAGGTATCTTGTGGCTTTAAATCTATGATCCTTTAATCAATAGAGATAATGCTTCCAATAAGTACCAGTCTGTGAATTATTTCTTCCTCTTGCACAAAATTATCCCCTCGTGGCTTCAGTTCTTTCTTCTTAAGATGCTCCACTTGCAACCATGGAATAGCTTACTCATGGCAAAAATCTGACCCTGAACCTCTTATTTGAGAGGAAGAGCCTATAAAATTTAGGGCTGGGCTGTCTGGTTAAATATAATGTTATGGTAGCGCTTTCAAAACAATATTTATGTTCTGCACTTATCAATTTGCTTTCTCAAGTAAAATTAGCAGCCTCATACCATCCAATATGCTACTTTGAATTTTTTCTTTAAAAATTATGTTTATTAATCTCTCCTTCTCCAAGTTCCCCTGGCACTTTTTTGTACCTCTGATAGCACTCATCACATGTTTATTGTTCCCTTCTTATTCATGGTCTGTGTCTCCTCAGCAGTGAAATAGACTGAAGGACAGGATGTTATCCTGTGATGAATCATCTTTTATCATGCAGTATATTAGAGGCTCAAAACAAATAGATGGAAAGAAAAAAAATTCAATGCTTCTGATTCCTGTTGGCTGGTTTATGCTAATTCTCATCTTCTTTTGCTCTGATGTGCTCCGTGCCCTCAATTTTTCAGATAACCTCTCATTCATTACCCTACTAGTAGCACTGATGATTAGAATAATTTACCACTTCAAGGGACTGTGGCAAGGGAAAGGAAATTGCTTTTAGACTGGGTCTTATTCAGGCAAAAGGAAATGGTTTGTGAGCCACAGGAAACAAATAAACATGCCTGTACCTGGAACTCCAATGATTTTGGCCTCTTTTCTGGCACCAAAATATATTTTTGTAGGACAATGGCACAGTGTCTACCTAAAGATGCTGTATGCTAGGTTATTAGGACTGTCTAAATCATTCAAGATAAAGATATTGAGTGTGTCTATATTTCTATGGCTAGATTCACTTCGAATTATTGAGGGTATAAAACCCAGTATTGGGTCTCTTCTTCATATGGTAAAAATGAAATGGTACCTCCTTAATGGTCAGCAAGATAGAAAAGGTAGACATAAACCCAAAGGGGTATCATCATTGCTCCCTATGGCATAGGCATATGAATGTGTATCAATGCTTGATACACAAAGTATTATATCACATGTACTCACATAACCCCATCTCCACCTCCCCCACAAAAGGAAAGAGGCAGAAAAACTTCTGCAAAAATGTGTCCATCTCCTTGCAGAGCACTGGATGTGGAGTTAAAGGATCTGGTCCTAATTTCACCTGGACTACTTACAGAGAAGCTAAACGACATTTGGCAAATCACATCACCTGCCAGGGCCTCAGTTTGTTTATCTGTAAAATGAAGGATCAGATAATTTGTTCTCTGAGTTTTTTAAAGCTCTAAATTATGACTGCATTCAGCCATGCCAGCAGGTGGCACATTTCTCTCTGTATTCATTAATGAAAACAGAGGATTTCAGGTCCTGTGAAAATTCGATTGATGTCCTGAAAAGTTATTTAATTGCATGGTAAATCAAGCCAAATGCTTATCCCTTTACTGTAATGCTACTCTGGGCATGGAAGGGGCTATCTTTTTAATAAAGGAGAATTGGCAGAATGACCAGATTTTATAGTGGAAATTCGAGGTTGGCACAAACTGTGAGGCATCAGGGAAATAGAAATCATCAGTAGCGTCTTACCTTAAAAAATCTGTGAGAGGATCCAGTTTACTGGTAGCATTAGTAAAAGTTTTCAGCATCATGACAAGCCCCACATCTTAGCGTTTAAGCTTATTCATTCATATGGTCGGAATTGAGACAAAAAAGACAAAAAGTGGGAGGGGGCAGATGGGGCAAAGTCTCATTTCTTTCATTTCCCTGAAGATATCCATTTAGCTTGAAGTCTGTTTGAGTAATACAAAAGTTTCTGTATCTTTAGCAGGAAAATATTTCTCTTCTTCATCCTTCTTTAGGTCAGAACCCTAGAAAGCTGCTGGGAAATGTAAGCATTGTGCATGAATTTGCTACAGTAATAACACCTCTGCATTTGGTATTTTTTGTACAACAATAACAATGTTAGCACTTGCTAATTATAAGAACATTACACGAATGTAGCATTCTGAGATCTTTTTACTGAATAATGTGCAAAACGTATGATTGGACAGACTGGAGTTTTTTGGGATTTGGGTTTTTGTTGTTGTTTGGTAGATAAATTGAATCTGAGTTATTGACCAAGGTTCTTAATCTGAGGCTAGATTAATTTGTTTTTGTTTTTTTTTTTCAAAATATAATTGGTACCTGTATTTCAATACAACTGGTCTCCTTGGAAATCATTTGTATCTTATTTGATTAATTAAAAACATTCTGAGAAAGCATCCATAGGCTTCATCAGACTGCCAGGGGAGTCCATGACCCCAAAAAGGTTAGAAACTCCATGGTATAGATGAGCCAAGAGGCCATAATCAATCAAGAGGCAGTACGTCATAACCGACAAGATAT
>NW_027185764.1:51547982-51701577 GCF_028583685.1 Petaurus breviceps papuanus | reverse complement strand
AGAGAGACAGAGAAAGAGACAGAGAGAGACAGAGAGAGACAGAGACAGAGAAAGAGACAGAGAGAGACAGAGAGAAATCATGAGGACATTGGTGACTGAAATAGGGTATTTTCATGAGGGCCAATTAAAAAATGAAAATAGGGTATAATATATAATGTGAGGGCCAGCTTATGGAGGCCCTGGAATGCTTGTATGAGTATATGTGCACTGTATGTGTTTTGCTCATATAGGTTATGTGTGTCCAGATGGATCTGTCTAAATGTTTTCTGAAGGGAAGCAGGAATAGGTATCTCTAGAGTCTCCTTGTTCCTTTCCCAAAGGAGACTTTGATTTCTCCTAGCAGGGGAAGCAGAAGGTTGAGGCCAGAGGCTGGTCACTCTGCTCTCCTAGGAGTAAGGGTACTGGCGTAGAATTATATTTGCTCCCTTAAAGGGCATCTAGGTGGCAAGTGGATAGAGTACCAGGTCTGGAGTAAGGAAGATTCATCTTCCTGAATTCAAATCTGTTCTCAAGCACTTACTAGTTGTAAGACCCTGGGCAAGTCGCTTAACCCTGTTTGCCTCAGTTTCCTCATTTGTAAAATGAGTTAGAGAAGGAAATGGCAAATCATTGCAGTATCTTTGCCAAGAAACCCTAAATGGAGTCGCGATGACTTGGAAATGACTGAACGTCCAGGTTTCCTTAAATATTGCTAATGTCGGGAAAACAGTTTTTATATTCGGGTTATACTCTTGATCACTATCCCTTGATGGTCAAGTTATATGTCTAGGACATCTCCTTTTCCATCAAATGGCAGTTCTACAGTGAATGCACATAGTAAATAATCAATAAACCCATTTATCCAAAAAAATAGCAAAAGAAAAATCAGAGATGGAAGACAGATATGGAGATATACATGAACATATATACACGAATATATATATATATATGAACATATACATATATGTGTGTGTGTATATTTATTTATATACAAATATACTAGATAATTCAGAACAAATAAGCTCTCCCTTTGGGAATTAGATAACTTAGCTCAATGAAAAGAGACTTCTTGGACTTCACCTATGAAATCTCTAGTGTACTCAACCGGGGATAGAGAAATGATCAGGATACATGTCAGCTTCTTAGAGTCTTTCATTCACTTCATAGACCCAAAGGAAATCTGTATTTTTTTTTGTCTCAAAGATGGAAACCAAAAGACAAGGCTCTTTCTTTTCCAAACCTCTCACCAGCTTTGTCCCTCATACAGGCATTGAGTAATCAGTCTTCACCAATGAAGAATATCTTTTGCAAGATATTGTGAGCCATAAGTTGCACTAAATTGAGATTAAACACAGGCAATAGGGAGTAACTGGAAGTTCTTGAGCAGGGGAGTGACATAAATATTCAATCTTCCTGGATAAGGTGAAGGGTTTCCCTCCTCTTCTGTTATCCCTATTTTAAAGTTATATTTATATGTGGTGGGGTGGAAGGTTTCAATTGGAGCATATCCATTGGAGCTTGTATGGGGACTGAGCCTATACCCTGGCTCCTTGTGGTAGGCAACATGTTCTCTGGCTTTTTGCTAAAGAGTATGTGGGACGAGGGGCAGCTGACTGCTCCCTTGCTCCTCAAGAAGGCACTGGGGGAGGAAGTAAGGGCTGAAGAGGAGGATGGTAATTAAAGATGATTGGCAACTCAGCCAGGAATAAATGTTCCTCATTAGGCCAGAGAAGGGAATGACAGGAAAATATTTCTCTTTCTCTTTCAAGGCAGCTTCTTTGTTGGGATACAGCCAATGCCATCTTTCCCTTGGACGTCTAGTGAATGAAGGATTTATTTTCTCTCCTCCATTCTAGCATTACCTATGGGGCTATAGGCAGATGGTAGAGAGTACATGTAGTTTCCCAAGTGAGACTGAGACTAGATCTCAGTCCCTAGATGCATCTTTGGCTTTGCATTTCTTTCCCTAAGTATGGGTGACCAAACAGTGATGCTGAGATAGATGTACCTCTCCCTAGTGAGATAAAAGCCTGATGTGGGTTTTTTTTCATTTTTAATGAGTTTATTTAAACTTTAAATTTAATATTTAAATATTAAATATTTAAATATTAAGCTTAAATACCTGGTAAGAAAAGAAAAAGGAACACATTTTAAGCTTAAATATTAAAACTTAAATACAAAATAAGAAAAAAACCCATCACCATGTGCACAGCAAAACATTAGAGAGGATTCAAAATATACAACAATAAATATTCATTTCAAGAAAGCCTATAATACTACACGTTGTGTTCAGAACTGTCTTATCTTTGCTTACTTGTAAGTTTTCTTTTGTTCTCTGCTGTGTACTTTTTACTTTGTTCTTTTCCCCCCTCTTCCCTACCCCCCCAAAGGTACAATTAAGCTCAGATATACATATATGTGAATGTATGTATGTGTGTATATACACACATATATGTGCCTGGTGAATTTAATGGCAGGAGTTCCAGAGTGTTGGCTGACAGCAGGAAGTACTTTTTACAACTAAACTTTTCTCAGAGGGAATAATTACCACCAGGAAGAAGAACCTGACCCAGCTAGAAGACCTAAATCTTGAATTGCTTCTTAGGTAGATAGAACTGAAATGAATGTGAAATTCCTGGGAATCTTTACCTCCCAGAAGAGTATAATTAGAATGATGGGTTATTGTTTCATATTTTAAATATTTGTCAATGTGCAGTTTTGAGTCTTGTGTTTTAAGCATTTGTTTCATGGCAGAGGAAATAAATAGCTGCCCTGTACTTGATTCTACTTTATTTTTATGCTGAACAATTTTCTGTATGGTATGATGTCAACTGCTTTTGGGGAGAACCTAGGAATAAGCTTTTGTTTAAGAGATTTTCCCTAGGACTATAGTGAGGGAGCATACTGATTTAGAGAATCTGAGAAAAAAAAAACTTGAATCCTTTTCTTTTCCCCCAGGATTGAATTCAGAGCCCAAAGTCAGGTCTGCTTGTATAACACCCTTCCCTACCTCAAGTCAAAGAGAATATCTATATACTTGAACTATGAAATATGAATTGTAATGCACAACCAGTTTACACTATAACAATAGCATTGTCAAGACAAATAATTTTTAAAAACTTAAGAACTGATCAATACAATGACAAACCATGAATCCAATGGATTGCTGATATAAAACATGCTATCTACCTCCTGACACAGAGGTGCCCATTGCCATGTTCTTGGCTCTACAGTGACTGAGAGAAGCTATACTCTGTTTAATGAGTATATATCCAAACCATTTTGGGGGAAGCCAGCTAAAGGATGCCATAAACTGTCTGTGTGCCTGTGCTTGGGTTTACCTTCCTTTTTCCTTGCTGTACTCCCCTTTTCAAAATCATGTGCCAAGACCAAGCAGAGATGTATAGAGCTATAGTGGCAGACATATTGGAGGAGTATTTTAATAATAAAATTTGGGAGACAAGAACAAGTGGACTGTAAGCTCCTAAGAACAGACTAGGACCAAGTTTTATATACTTGTTTTTTCTTCATTATACTTACCACAGTGCAAGGCACATAGCCAGTGCTAAGTGAATACTTGGTAAATCATCAGATCATAGTTCTGGAACTGACCTTAAAGGTCATTTAGCTAAACTCCCTCACTTAACAAATGAAGAAACTGAGGTCCAGATAAGTTAGGTTATTTGCCCAAGGTCACACAAGGAGTGACAAAACCAGATAATGAACCCAGGACCTTTTACTCTAAATCCTATAGCTGGTTGTATAATCTGTCTCGAAATAGCATACATGAAGAAGAATAGTCTGAAATAAAGGCTTCAGAAAGTATTATATAAAGGAAGAGTATTGTCTTTTTTTTTAAATATAAGCAATCAATCAGTGAATAAGTATCTAAGAGCCAGGAAGAGTGCTAAGAGCTGATGATATAAATAAGACAAAAGACAGCCCCTGCTCTCAATTAGCCCAGCCTAATGGGGAACACAACATGCAAACAAATATGTACAAACCAATTATATACAGGCCAAATTGGAAATAATAAACAGAGAGAAAGCACTAGGATTCAGAAGAATGGGGAAATAGAATCAGTAGACAGTGGGATATTAGGTGGAACTATGTCACAAGATGGAGAGAAGTGCAATGGTATTATCAGCAATGTCTGTAGTGCTCTCAGGTTTGGAAAGGCTTATGCTGTCTCATTTAATTATCAAAACAGTCGAATAAGATACATAAAACTCACTTCCATCTTACAGATTGAAGAACTGAGGGTTCATTGCTGTCCATGGTCACATAGCCAATAAGAGATTCAAATCCAGCCCTCTGATTCCAGATCCTATTTATTTTAGTAGCAGAGCTGAAGCTTTATTGTTTCCCCACACCTTTCCAAATCTCCTCCAAAATCCCTTTAAGGTGTGAAAGACTTAGAGCATAAATGTCAGTAAATTGAAAAAAAAAATGCCTGCATGTCACGTGGAAGGCAGATAGGTTGCTAGAAAAATTTTAGACTTGGAGATCTGCATTCAAATGATGTATTAGACCCTTTTGCAATTGTGTCACCCTGGGCAAGTCACTTTAACCATCTTTGCCTCAGTTTCCTTATCTGTAAAATGGAGATAAAAATATACTTAGCTTAAAGGTATGTTATAGGGATCAGATGAGATAATATATGTAAATTGCTTTGCAAAACTATAAGCACTATATAAATTCCTAGCTCTTGCTATTGTGTTTAGTGATGGATGATTTTATTTTGGGAAACAGTTTATCAGAGAAAGACTAAGGGAGCCCAATAACAAGTTTAGTTGTTGAATTGTTTCAGTCCGGTCCAACTCTTTGTGACCTCATTCAGGATTTTCTTGGCAAAGATACTGGAGAGGTTTGCCATTTCCTTCTCCAGCTCATTTTATAGATGAAGAACTGAGGCAAAGGGGGTCAAGTGACTTACACAGGCTCACACAACTAGTAAGTGTCTGAGGCCACATTTGAATTCAGGTCCCCCTGAACCCAGGACTGATGTTCTCTCCACTGCACCATCTACATGCCCTCCAATAACAAGACTTAAGTTTCAATCCCACTCCTCCTTACTACCTGTGTGACCTTGGACAAGCCACCTGACCACTCTATGCCTCACTGTAAAATGTAGAATTTATCTGTAAAATGGAATGGTTGTACTAATTTATTTCTGAGATCTCTTTCAGCTCCATTTCAGATTCTACTTCATGTAAAAAGAAAGAGAAGCAAAGGGAAAACAAAAGCTGCCTTTTGCATATGTCTGTTTTCCAACCAAGTTCTTCTTCTACCACCCAACTCTCCTAGAAAACATTTGTTAGACAGAAGCAATTAACTCTGAGGCTCCATCCTCCCTCCACAAGTTAATCATAGCAAATGAACCTGTAATATGCACCATAACAACTTAATAAGGGAGTCCAATCTATTTCAGGTTCTACTGGCCTATTACTTAATCATTGTGGGCTTATCTAAATTATGAAAGTCATATTCTGCATGTAAATCGCCTTGGAATTGACTGTGCCCCCTCGAGATCCTCTCTCACTTGAGCAGGGAAGGTAAAAAATGAGCGAAATACAAAAAGCTTACTTACATTCAGCTATGTCGCTAAATGCCAAGATTGTTCCCTTCCCCCAGCTCCTCCTATCTGGCTAATGTGATGTATCTTTATCAGACACTTTACATTTATCAATATTAATTGTAACTGTGCAGTGAGGAATGCAATGGCTGCATTAGCAGCCCTTTTTTTTTGACATCATTGGATGTGTTGTTAATTCTTGCCCTGAATGTCTAATTGTATCTCATCCGGAATATGACTAATATGTGCTCTTCAGTAATGCATTAGCTTTTAATGAAACTTTAAAGGCCAATTAGTGACTCAGTGTGTCAATGAATAGATATTACACATCTGGGAATTAATTAAAATATTGCTCACCCGAAATGACAAAACCTGATGATCTTCATACAGTTGTCAATTGTCTCCAAAGTCCTACGAATTATATACAATTTTCTGAAATTTTAAGGGTCTGGTTACTTTAAAAATCAAACATTTTCCAGGTAACAGCATCTGTTCCCCACAGTGAGATGTTTATTGAATGAATTCAGTGAAAGTCAAAACAAATCTTCATCTCTAACTTCTCAGTGCACAATGAGTTTCCTTGCTTCCAAAGGCTCCCAAGGTTATAATCCAGACTTACCAGTAATAAGGAAAGAGTAAAGTAAGGGGGGGCCTCCCTGGTTCTATAAAATTAGAAACATCTGGTAGGGTGGTGGGTAGAGTGGTGCACCTGTACTCAGGAAGGCCAGCACCCTATCCAACTTCAGACACTTAGCTAGCTTTGTGACATGGGTAAGTCACTGTAATTGCCTCAGTTTCTCTGTATGTAAAACTGGGATAATTTAAGCAACAACCTCCCAAGGTTGTTGTGAGGGTAAAATGAATAATACTTGTAAAGCATTTTATAATTCCTCAATAGAAAGAAAGCTACCTGAGGATAGGGACTGTTTTATTTCTCTTTGTATTTCCACTGCCTACGGCTGGGACTTTACATAGTGTTACTAAATGGAATTGAATTCTAGCTTCTGGTTTCAGTTAGAGACCTAGGATTGGAACAAGGGTAATCATTCTCACCGCTTTTATTTGAGATAGCATTGGAAATTATAGTAATTGCATTAATTCAGGGAAAACATATTAAAGGAATTAATTCAGGGAATGAGAGGGTCAAAATATCCTTATTCACAGATGACTTGACATTATATCTAGAAAATGCAATCACCTCTACCCAAAAAAGTAAAGGGGATAATGAAGTCAGGAAAATTGTAGAATACAAAATCATCCCATAAAATTTCATCGATATTTTATTCACTAATAATAAATATCAAAAAATGTAATTTTAAAAGAAACCTTGTTTATAGTTTAAATAGAAACTATCAAATATTGTGAACCTAGGAACCACACATACATATACTATATGTATATATGTAAACACACACTACATATATATAGTGTGTATATATTATGTATAGTATGTATACATACACATAGGTATGTATGTACATATGTTTATATGTAAATATGTACACATGTTCTACATATGTCTATATTCGTGCATATATATACATATAGACAAACAACTATAAAACCATATAATGAGACAGCTAGATGGTACAGTGGATAGAGTGATGGACTTGGAGACAGGAAGATCTGAGTTCAGATCCAGCCTCAGACACTGACTAGCTCTGAGACCCTGGGCTAGTCACTTAATCTCCTTTTTACTACCAAATGGGGACAATATCAGCACCTCCCTCCCAGAATTGTTGTGAGTAGCAAAAGAGATCTTTCTATAAAGTGAGTAGCACAGTGCCTAAGTGCATAGGAGCCAATATATAAATATTTATTCCCGTTCCTAACGACCAAACTAAAAGAAAACCTAAATAATTGGAAGGACAGTAAATGTTCATGGATAGTTCAGATAAATATAGTAATGATTGAACATGGTCCAAATTAATATCATCATGTATAATGCAACAGTTAATGAAATACCAAGGGCTTTATAGAACTAGATAAAATGACAATGAATTGAAGAGGAAGGTTGAAAACGTATTACAAAGGGATCATCATCAAAAACAATTTCCTATTGGTGAGAATATAGAAAGCTAGATCAATGGCACCTTTACAGGTTTAATGTGTATTATTTTTCTTCGTGCACTCTACAAGTGAGAAAAACTGGACTATTTTTTTTTTCCTACACAAGTCTCCATCTCCAGACTCCATGACTTTGCACATGCTCTCATTCATGCCTGAACTGCCCTCCTTTCTCACTTCTTCATTGTAGAATCATTTGTGTCCTCTAAGGATTCACTCAAGGGCCATCTCTAATATGATGCTTGCCCTGATCTCTCTAATGACTAGTGCCCCCCCCAGAACTTTGTATTCATTTTATTAATAGTTTATGCATCATGTACGTGCTTTCTCTTAATAACATGTAAGCTCTTCAAAGGCAAGGACTGTTTTATTTTTGACTTTGTGTCTTCTAAGGGGAAGTTGATGCAGATTGAAAACTGGTATATAGTTAGAAGACATAGTTTTGATGGATACTTTGCCTATTTCACTATCTCCTATAAGATACTTTTCTTAAAGCAGAGCAACTCACAAATGATTAAACTGCCCCTTTGATAATTTTATCTTTCAATAGGTATATGAATGAATTTTTTTAACTTATTAAGTACTTTATTGTCATTATTCAGTCATTTTTCAGTCATGTCCAAATTTTCATGACCCCTTTTTGGGGTTTTCTTGGCAAAGATACTCAGGTGATTTGCCATTTTCTTCCCCAGCTCATTTTACAGATGAAGAAACTGAGGTAAAGCATTTTAATTAATAAAAATGTGAAATACTGTTGAAGAATTCTAGTATTCACCTGAGACACAGAGCTACCTCTGTAGGTTTTTGCTTGTTTGTTTTTTCACATGTGACCAAAACACTTTAATTTGCAGTGGGCATGATTCAACAACGTGAGTAGTAAGAGGACATAAGGAAATAACAAAAGAGCCAAGCTGGGTTCACCAACAGTTCTTTCCTTATGGGATGTACCACATGCTTCTTCTCTGGCAAATACTTTAATCAAATGAGTTATATACAACAAGGAAGGATGGATTCTCAGCTTCGGAGAATAAATGCTGCAGACAGAATTATTTTAAAAAATCACACACTGAATATCAAAGTGAATCTTCTCTTGAGGGTTTTTTTTTTGGTTGGTATCTCTGTCCACCAAGCCAGGGTTGATGGGTTACTCATCTAGAATCTCTAGTCTTCAGACAGCTGCCTAGGGCACTGAGAAGTCAACTGACTTGCCCAGCATTGGCATCAGAACCAGGACATTGCATGTCCTTGAAACTTTATATCACAGATTCTTAGCTGTTTTTGTTTTAATCAAGAAATAGAGATTTTTGTTAAGCGACTTGCCCAGGGTCATACAGTTAGTAAGTATCTGAGCCAGATTTGAATTCAGGAAGATGAGTCTTCCTGACTCTAGGTCTGGCGCTCTATTCACTTCACTCCTGGCTGCCCTGATTAAGCACTTACTATGTACTATGTGCCAGAAAAAACTCTGAGCTCACAAATAAAAAAATGAGACAGTCTCTGTTTTCAAGACATTCATATTCTTTTTTTATTTTTTGATTTTTTGGAGGACAATTGGGGTTAAGTGACTTGCCCAAGGTCACAGGGCTAGTTTTTTGTGTTAAGTGTCTGAGGCTGGATTTGAACTCAGGTCCTCCTGACTCCTGGGCCAGCACTAAGACATTCATATTCTATTAGTGGGAAACAGTACATTTAGGGGAATGGTGGCCAGGGAAGAGAGTTTAAATTGACCTATGGGAAAGTTGATTGACACATGCTTTTCAGAATCAATAGTATTATTAATTTGATTACTATACCCAAAGCTAGAGGTGGACAGCAGAGAAGTGAAAAATGGAAAAGGTTATGCCTGAGATGGCAGATCTGATGGCAAGATGGTGGATGGTTAAATGGGAATGAAAGCATGGAGTCATCTACATATAATCGGCTGTGTGTGTTTGTACTCACTCACAAATCAACATGCCTCAGCTCCAAGGCAGGAGTTCCAAAATTGAGATATTCATTTTCCCAAGGATTACAGGCATGATTTTTATAGATCCAGTCCAGAGCATACTATTTCCAGTGCAGAAAAAGCAGGATAGGCAAAATGCACCCTAGACTTCAGGATTGTGAATTTCAAAGAGTACAAAAATAGAGTAGCAGCCCCTTTGTGATGCATGATGGAGGGACCCTTTCCTTCTCTTCTACTTCAGGTACGGGTATCCTCTCACTGTTTCCTTTAGGTCATGTGGCCTCTTTTGATTGGTTGCTGAGATAGAACTCTATGGATGCACCGAAGAGGTCATCTTTGCCTCCCAGGTTTCTTCCTTTCTCAAGATGTTAAGATGACTCTGACCTTCAAAGGGTTGGTTGGTGGTAGGGATGGGTTTGACCTTTCCTATGGGTAAATGGCCACCTTAGGCAAGCCTTTTCCAGGGATGGGGCCACATCCTGTCTGTGTCTTCTTTCTTTTCTTACAAGGCTTTGTGACATCCCAAGAGGCAGGTGGTATCTTCCTGCCTTCCTGGGCACCTAAGCAGAAGAGTATCGGCTATTAAAGCAGTTGCAGCAGCTGCAGACACAATGACAGAGCAGCAGAGAGGAAAACATCAGGGATATGCTGGTAAATGTTTAACAACCATCTCTTCAAAGCAAAATGTTCCTGTGGCACACTTTGAAGTTTAATCTTCATTGTCAATATTTTCTCTATCGCTGCCATAAATTGAGATAATCAACAAAATGATGAATTGCCCCCAGTTTGGGGAATTGCCCACCTTTGAGGTGTAAATGCTCACACTGAAAAATTGACAGTTGGATTTCCTGAGCTGATCTGAGCTAGATCCAGGATACCTTAGAAAGAATCATCCCTACCACAGAGAAAAGAGCTGGTTTGGCATTAATTTGTCCAAAGTCAGTGGAGGTGAAATTTACCTGACTGCTCTTTCCAATACACAACATTTCTTCTCCCATCTCTGGTCCTTCATGGTTGTTCCCCACTCCTGGCATGCACTCCTTTCTCACCTCCATTTCATGGAACCCTTTGCTTCTTTCAAGGCTCAGCGAAGGCCTCAAATCATATAGATAATATATACTGATCCCCTCAGTTGGTAACATCTTCACCCCAGAAATTACTTTGCATTTATTTTATAAAAGTTTTCTATTTAATTTTGTTTGCACATGTTGTTTTGTAATAGTATGTAAGCTCCTTGGAGTCAAGGAATACTTTCCCCCTGCCTTTGTATACCTAACAGAGGCTTTTCCATATAATATATATTTTTAACAAATAACTGTTAAATAAATGAAAGAACAAACACAGGAATGGATAAAAGGTAAGTCATTGTAAGAGGAATGAAATGCTTTCAGGAATGAAAATCTGGTAACTCAATCACAGTAGATTCTGATGAGGGAGAGGTAACTAAACAGGTTAGTGTGACTGAACAAGTTGTTCCTCTAATTCAGACTTTAAAAGGACATGTATAGGAGATGAAAGAGCAAATTACTGAAGACTAACATAAAAGAGGGGAGACACACACAGACAGAGATACAGAGAGAGCATACCAGAAAAAGTAAAATCTCAACATGAATGGAGGACTGTTGGAAGAATGGATTTTGTTAGCTGTGGTCAAGGAGCACATCAATTCCCTGGTAACTGATAAGGATAGACCCTAAATATTTAATGGAGTCAAAACCCAAGATAACTGAGGAGATGAAAGATAGCATCTTGTTCCCCTTCATGAATTCAAGTCATCTGCTCTAGACCAATTTCATTCCTGGGTACTAAAAGACCTAGTAGGTGTGATTACTAAACTATTGTTGATGGCCTTTCATGAATATTGCCAATGGACTGGGAAAGGACAAATTTGCCCCAACTTTCAAAAAGGGGAAGAGGATTATAATTCAAACTATTGTCTAGTGAAATTCTGGCAAAGCCCTAGTAAAATTCTAGGGTATATCATTAAAGAAATAGTTTGCAAGCAATTAAAGAAATGAGGTAATCACTGTTCATCAGGGGTTCTCTAAAGACAAGTCAGGTCAGATTAATGAATCCTTTTCATCTCTCTCAGTTGCCTCTCCTCTTTGATTGGAGGCCTGGGGTGGGGAGGAGGGATGAAACAATGAATTCTTCCCAAAGCCTTCCTTTATAGAGGGCTCAGAACCTTGCTTTCCAGGAAATTCTCTTTTTCCTTCAGCAGCCCTTCCTGGTTTTAACTCTATAGAACATCATACCCTCACACCAGGTCCCTCTTGGTGTGCCACCCCCCCTACTTTTCAGCTTTTTGTGTGTGTGTTGTCTTTCCCTATAAATTATAAGCTCATTGAGGACAGAGAGACTTTCTTTTTCTTACTTGTATTTTCCCAGCACTTAGTACATTTATTGAATTGAAAATTAAATTAATTTCCTTTACTATACCAGCAGATTAATGGTATGAACTTAGTATATTCAGAGCTGAGTAATATGTTCGGGAAAAAGTCTCTTTTGATACTCTTCTAAGAGAGAGAGAGAGAGAGAGAGAGAGAGAGAGAGAGAGAGAGAGAGACTAGAATAAGGATTTCTTCTGTAAATTTTGCATTCAGTCAAAAGGCCACACTTAAGGATCTAAAAGGCCACATATGTCCTCAAGGCTGCAGGTTACCCACCCCTGAATTAGATGATGGCACAGTTAGGTGGATTCAGAACTGGTTGACTAAATGGACTCAAAGAGTGTGAATTAAGGAGCTGATGACCAGCTACAGCGTGGTCTTCAGTGAAGTGTCCCAGAGTGTTTTCCTTGGTCCTATTGCGGTCAACATTTTTTATCTTTGGTTTGGATGAAGGCATTGAAGGTACATTAATCCAATTTGCAGCAATTGATATATCTGATGCCAGGGCTGGGATCCAGATTAAACTCAAAATGCTATAATGCTTAATTAAAGCAAACAAGAGGAAATTTAATAGAGATAAATGGAAAATCCTCTAACTGGGTTCAAGAAAACAACTCAAGAAAACAAACACGATGCAGGAAATATTCTAGAGATCAGTTCATGTGACACAGACCTAGAGACTCTAGTAGAACAGTAGAAATAACTCTAGAATTAAAGTCAAACGATCAGGATAACCGTGGGCAAGTTACCCAGTTTCATGGAGCCTCACTTTCCTTATCTGTAAAAAGATGGGAGTGGACCAAATGATCTCTGAAATTCCTTCCAGTTCTAAACTGATGTTTTTATAACTGAAATTTTAATTATGGGAAAGCAGTGTGGTATAAAAACCAAAGAAGTTACTACGATATTAGGGTGAATTAATGGAATTATAGTAGAGTATTGGAAGTGAAAGTCATACTTTATATTACCTTGGTAAGAACACTTCTGGACTCCTATGTTCAGTTCAGGGCACTATATTTAAGAAGACATTAACACACTAGAGTATGTCCATGGGAGGGTAACTAGGATGATCAAGGGACTCACATTATAAATATTTAAGGAGTATATGGGAAAAGGATTAGACTTACTCTGTTTAGACTTGGTGGGAAGAACTGGTACAAATTGGTGGGAGTTAGAGGGAAGTAGTTTTTAACTTATAAAAAATAGAGCTATTCAAAAATGGAAAGGGCTACTTCTAGGGGTAGTGAGTTCCTTAGCACAGGAAGACTTTAAGAAGAGGCTGGAAATGTTATAGGCAGAATTTATCATTTGTATAAGGATTGGGTTAGGTGACTTTTGAGGCCACTTCCAACTCAATCTATGATTTTACTCTATTATGTCTCAGACCTGTTGTACCTATGACCATAGAGAACAGATACCCAGTTTTCTTTTTTTTTAAGCAACTGGGGTTAAGTAACTTGCTCAAGGTTACATAGCCAGGTGTTTCTGGGTGGGTGCTAAGTGTCTGAGCCCAGAATTTGATCCCTAGGTCATCCCGACACTGGGGCTGGTGCTCTTACTCGCTGTGCTACCTGGCCGCCCCAAGATGCCCAATTTTCAACCTGAGTTGTCTGTAAGTAGCATTGGCAAGAGAAAGCATACAAGCTCCTACTCCTCTGGGCAAGAAGGGAAGACATAAGGCAATGTTATCCTCTCATCTTCAGCTGCATGTTAAAGATACTCTACAGAATTATCAATAGCTCCAGCTAGTAAACCTATGAAGAGCAGTGTAGCTCATGATCTGCTATCAGGTTATAGATCTGCTATTTTGAAATCTTCTTCTGCATCTTTATTTGTTATTGAGATATTTTTCAGTTATGTCCAATTCTTTGTGACACCATTTAGGGTTTTCTTGGCAAAAATACTGAAGGGGTTTGCCATTTCTTTCTCCAACCCATTTTATAGATGAAGAAATTGAGGCAAAAAGGGTTAAGTGACTGGCCTAGGGTCATATAATTAGTAAGTGGCTAGATTTGAACTCAGGAAATCTTCCTGACTCTACCCACTGTACCACCTAGCTTCCTTTGCATCTTTATACAATAGTCTTCCATCGATTATAGAATATAATCTATTATTATATTCTATATATATAGAATATATAGAAATGGTTCTTCCATTGGGCAATGTGTCCTGCCACTGCCACTTCCTGATAAATGGAAAAGAAGCTGACTGAATCATCCACTTTTTTTTTAATCACAGCCTGAAAGGTCCTTGCTCTAGAGGCTGCCCATCCTTATTTTCTACCTTCAGTATTATTTGAAAGTTAACAAGAGTCAGTTCAGCTAACTGTACCTAACAAGTAGCATAATAAAACTAAAAACACAAACACAAGTTGCATTTCTGATACTCTTTTCAAAAGATGGGTGGTTTTTAGACTACAAGCATAAATACACGACCAGACCCTCTTCAGATCCTACCAGTCCAGCAATATGAATACTCTTTTACTACTACTCCTACTCCTACTCCTACTCCTACTCCTACTACTACTAGCATTTAAATAGCACCTCGTATTTCCAGGCATTTACCTCATTGGATCCTCCCAATTCGGGGGGAGGGAGAATATGTGCTATATTTACATCATTGTAGTTACTGGCTCTACTTCATTCTGCATCATTCTGCAGTTGAGGCAACTGAGGCAGAAAGAACTTAAGTGTCTTGTACAGAGTTATACAGCTACTAAGTGTCTGAGGGCAGATTTGAATTCATGTCTTCTGCCTCCAGGCTCAGCACTCTCACCACTGGGCAACCTAGCTACATCTGCTAGTTCTCTTATAGTATCCTGCAATATAATTGATCTAGATCAAATGACTTGAACTCCTTAAGGGAAACAAGATGCTATCTTTCTATCTCCTTGATTATCTTGGGTTTCAACACACTATTAAATATTTAGGATCTGTCCTTTCTGGTTGGAAGATCATTCTGTTTGGTAAGGAAAAAAGACCCAAATTTGGATTTGAGTAGTTTTACCTTTACCCCATCATTTGCCTCCCCAATATAAACTAAAGTCTTCAGACTTTGCTTGATCTTTCTATTGTTCATGGCTAACAAAATCCATTTTAATTGTCTTTAGTTTTTACTGCAATCTTCAATTCATACTGAGCTTTAGCAACATTGGCTGCTAAGGTCTCAGCTGAATTAAAAGGAATGAAGGAGAGAGTAGAACCAGTTGAGCAGGATGGTATGTGCATAAACTGTATTGAATTACGCATTTCTGAGTTGTGCTTAAAAGAAAGCAATGATCCTCAGGCTTACCACACCTTTGCTCTAAGCAGGTCCTGGGAAAGAATATTCCAGTAGATCCTAGCAGGTCTTGCTAGGGCTCTAGATTTTGTTCCCATCAAGTATAAATGACTACTGCTAACACTTTTTAAAAATAATTCAAGGATAAATAATTTCATAGCCACGGACACAGATTTTGGTCCTCTATAATGTAATAGATGGGCTTGAAGAGTTTAAATATATGAAAATTTCACCCAACATCAACCTTTTTTTTTAAATTAAATTTTCAGTCAACTTCCTGATGAGCCACTCCAAACTTAGCTAAGCTACTCTTTGGACAAAAGGCAAACCATCTGTCAAGAACCCCATGCTTGAAAACTTTCCAACTTGCTAGAATCTGCAGAGTGAACTGAAGGGTTTGGCCTTGTAGCATCTGGTCATCTGAACATTATGGTGTGGTACAGAGGAGAACATCAGTGGGGGCTACTCCTAATACTTTCTAGGGTAACCAGCAGTCGGTGCAAGGGGCAGGGTTTGACGTAGTGGATAAGAGAGGAGACCCCCTATCTGGAACTTTGGGGTTTTGTCCCAGGGTATAGTCATTCTTCTCAGACCGTGCTATCTTCCTTCCACCAGAGAGTCCAGGAGAATGGCCTTCCCCTGGTTTATTTTACTTCTCTTTTCACTTTGGAAGCCTGAAGCTTCACTGAAACCTCTGCTACATAAGGATGCCCTTATCCTACTTAGTCATGATTCCATAGCCTTCCGGTAAATAATCCCGAGGTACTTGTTTCACCTATTTGTTCTTTGGGAGTTTAAAAGAGCTTTTTATAAAATCAAATCCATGAGATTCTCTCTCTCTCTCTCTCTCTCTCTCTCTCTCTCTCTCTCTCTCTCTCTCTCGTTCTCTCTCATTCATTCTCTCTGTCTCTTAAGAAACAAACTGACTATTTTAATGACATACAAGAATGTTGCAGCTGTTATTTAGTCAAATCATAAGACAAACAGCAAAAATAAATACACTGTCAGATATCACTCATTGAAATAGCTAAAAGATCATTCCAATGTTCACGGTAAAAGGGAGATAAGCATCAGCACTATTCATTAAATTTACCACTTTGCTGAAATACTAAGCAAAGGAAGCAAGTTTACAATTTGGGCAAAAGGGAGATAAGCATCAAACCATTCATTAAATTTACCACTTTGCTGAAATACTAAGCAAAGGAAGCAAGTTTACAATTTGGTTCAAGACTCTATGAAAAATAAAATAACTGACTAGGTTTAGGAAAATGGTAGGACATGATAGAGTACATAAAAAAGCAAATATATTACTCCACTTGGTGAGGATTACATTAAAGCATTTAAAAGCTCATTTCATGTTATAACAGCATCATACACAGCAAAGGAAGCAACAGAAAAAAATAAATGAGTCTAGGTAACCTGGAAGCACCCTTTGCATGGTAAAATTTAGACCCATCTCAGCAATTCCATTATGATAGCATTTCAGATCAGCAAATCACAGAGCAACAGAGTACAAATTAACATATTCCTTCAAAAGTACTCTGAAATAACTTCATATCTGTAAGAAACCTGAGAAACACAGTTCCATCCCCCAAACATTTTACACTCCTCACTTCATGAACCTACATTTCTATCATCCAAAGGGAAACACCTGATTTCTTATATTTGAAAAATAGTTCTTGGATCAGCAAAGAGATTCTAGACCCTTTTAGGGGAAAAAAAATCCCAGAATACTATTATTAGAAAACACAAGAAGCTGTTGAACCTCTTTTTATTGGATTCAATGATCCTGAGTGTTGTGAAGCTTCTAATTAATGACCTTCATTTCCAGATCTAGGCCATATGGGTCAAAAGGTAGAATTGATCACTTCTTATGTTTTGCAATAGGAAGATAGCTGGCCAAGCTGGCCACACTACAAGAAAGGTTCATCTAAGAACTACAAAAGCTCAAAGGAATGTGTTTTAAGTAATCAAGAAAGAAATAAGGGCATCTCTTTATAGTCAAACTTTCTTATTCACATTTCAAACAAGCCTGATTATTAACCTTTCCTTTTCTATCTTGGTAGATAGCTAAATGCTGCCATCCACTACTTCACAGTTTCTTTATCCTGTAGTATAGCTTAATGTAGCTCCCTTTATCACTATCTAGCAAATATTCAACTTTAAAATAAATTTTTCTCTAAGCTGTGAGCTATTTTTCATGGTTTGTAAATAAGCAACTGTACATGTTTGTGGGTTCTGGATTAAGAAGTTCAGTACTGAACTACTTTAATTACAGGAAAAAGTTAAAAACAAAAAACAAAACCCACTGCCTTTGGGGATACGGTGGAGTTCAGGGGAAGAGAGGAAAGGAACAAGAGAAATCCCAAACTCTAGACGTTTGACTATAATGTTACATACTTCCTTTGAGAAATAATACTGTGTTTGAATCACCAAAGTGGGCTGAAGCCATAACACTGAAAGAGAGAGCAATCATTTGATGAAGTTCCTCATTATATTCAGGGAAGATCCTCTATAGCCTGATCCAAAATGATTCCAATGATTCAAGTAGTGAAAGTGCTGAAGTTGCTTCTCAAACCCTGGGGCTTTAAGAGATTTTGCTGGGGTAAATTGAGTAAAAAAGAGCTGCCAGAGCCCCAGACATCCCAGCTATGGCAAGCTCAAACTCTGAGTGGCCATAAAAGGAAGCTGGATCAAAAATAATTGACCTAGATACATCCTCTGTGACATTTCCTCCCTAGAGATTTCCATGGAATAAGGCAGGCACAATTCCCAGGCCTTGGAAAGTGCCAGTTATCTTCAAATGTAGCTGAGACCCAAGTTCTCTTGCTTCTCTATCCCCAAACTCCACCACTATGTCTATCTGGAGCTGAATTCGGTGCCTGGCATAGAATGTTACCCAGTATTTTTGCCAGTCATTGACAGAAGGGAGGTATCTACAGCAGGTTACCACATCAAACCAGATTGGTTCACCAACTAAAGTTCCGCCTGCCCTCCTCCTTTCCCAACAGTTTTCTCCTCTTTCCTGAGTCTCGCCAAGCTTCTTGTTATGAAGGTGGAGACCGACTAACTGAGAACCAAGGTTTGCAGTGACTGTTTAAATATCTCATGGACAAATGCCCCATCACTAGTAGATTCCCACCCTCTGGCACATTTATCACTTTCAGGGGTTTGGGTACTTTCAGTGTGTTCATTTGCAGGACAGCAAATAAACTTGCTATTTCACCTTCAAACATGTTTTTGGCCTCTGACTTGTGGGTGACTTTCACAAATACCCACAATCTCTGGCACCCACCCATGGCTTTGGCTGTGGAACTCTGGAGCTACTACTTTAGCGGGTCCTCCATTTTTCTTGCCAAGCATCCAGGCCTGGCCCACTTCCTAAGATTCCCTTGAATTCAGATCAGCCTAGATCTGGGGGAACATCAGGAAAGGGAAAAATTCCTTTCCTTGCTAAACTTGACAGTCAGAGAGGTTTCATTTCTTGATTCTTCAATTCTGTACCACAAAAATTCCCTGATTTCCTCCATTGTAATCCTTCTTCCCCTATACAATTAACATACAAATGTGAGTCCTAGAGAAATTATGATTGATTATTCTTTATATAAAACCACCAGTTTAAAGAAATAACAAAAATCAGACAGAAAGTTCCTGACCACCACTGGCATTGGGGAAGAGAAAAGGGAGTTAAACCTTCAATGTCCTTTCATTGACCTTAACTTCAGTCCATTCCAACCATCACCATAATATTTATTTTATTTGACTTGACTTTAAATTTTTTAATGTTTTCATTGATATCTTTTGTTTCTTGTATCATCATAGTTACCTCTAAGTATTATTTTTCTTCAACCTCCCAGAGAGCCATCCCATAAATAGTATCTCTTATACAGGAAAAATAATCAGCACAATTAATTCATACATTGAAAAGTATGAAAATGAGCAATACATAACACCTGTGTACTTTCTATATCTATGGAGGGATGGGTGGGGGTGTCTTGTCATATCTCTCCATTCAAATCAAATTGATTCAAATTCAAATTGATCTTTATAACTTTGTTACATTTACTTTTGATTTTTTTGGTGTATAGTTGTTATTTCCATTTATATTATTGTAGTTATTGTGTATAGGGGAAGCTAGGTGGTTCAGTGGATAGAGGTGGGCCTGGAGTTGGAAAGACTCATCATCATGAGTTCAAATACAGTCTCAAACACTTGTGTTACCCAGGGCAAATCACTTCCCCCTATTTGCCTCTGTTTCCTCATCTATAAAATGAGTTGGAGAAGGAAATGGCAAACTACTCCAGTATCTTTGCCAAAAAAACAACAAAATGGAGTCATGAAGACTCAGACATGACTGAAAAACAACTGAACAACAATTATTGTATATATTGTTTTCTTAGCTTTACTTCACTATGCATCAGTTCATATAGTTCTTTTCATGCTTCTTTGTGTTCATAACACATATAATTTCTTACAGTGCAGTAATATTCCATTACATTTTTTTACTACAATATGTTTAGCCATTCATTCTCTGATCAATAGGCATCTGCTTCATTTCCAATTCTTTGCTAACACAAAAAGTGTGTCTATAAATAGTTTGGTGTGCATTAGGCTTTCTTCTTATCACTGGTTTTCTTGGGGTATAAGCCTAAGTATAAAAGATTAAAGAATTGGATCAAAGTCTTGAGAGGCAGTATGGCACAGTAGATAGTGAGCTGGCCTTTAAGTCAGGATGATCTTGGTTCAGAGCTTGCCTCTAGCACTTCCTGGTCTGGTGAGAAAGCTGTTTACCTTAAAGAGATACCCCAGGTATCTCTTTAAAACTATCGGTTGCAATGTCATCGATAGAAGGGGTTCCATATGGGAAGCTCCATACTCTAGTAAAATCACAGGTCTAGTAAAAACAAAAACCTACCTAAAGTCACACAAGCTAAGAAGTGGTAGAATTGGAAAAAATTGTCAATTTCAAGTCTTCTAATCCTTAATATTAGGTCAACCTTTGACCCAATGGAGAAAGAACAATGAAGATGCTTGAAAAGGAGAGAGGAAGCAAGAAGTGAAAGTGATTTGAATTTCTAATAAAAGTTGCCTCATTTGTTAAGTCTGGGACTACAGAGAGAATTCAGTTAATTGAGGCAGAAAAGTAAGAACTCCTCTCAGATCAAGCTAGAAAGTGCTAGATTCTTTGGAAATATTAGCTTAATTCTCAGACATGTATAACACCAAATACCCAACTTTGCAATAATGGAGGATCATTTTTTCAACCCACTAAATGTCAGTGTGTAAGAGAGTCAGCTTTGATACACTTTATGCTTCTTGACCTGGCTTAACCCTTCCTTCTCCCCACCCCAAGTCATGACCTGAAACTAGACTACTTAGCCCCAGAACAGAAAAGACAAAGAATACTCTCATGTGTGAAGGAGGAGGTGCCACGGTATCCTTCTGTGAAATTTCAGCAACCCCATCTTGGAGAAAATAAGGCTCAGTGTTATTTGAGTCATAAGTGCTAGTGACCGCAGGGGAGATATGGACGACCTTCTGAAAGCATGGCTTGAGAATTTAGAAAACATTGTAATTATCTGTCGAATGAGCTGAAGGATGACTCTGTCCTTCTTACCTAGGGGGAAACTGCTTACTCACGTTATCCAACTCAACAGTCCTTGCTGAGTCATGGTTTGCACCAGCTCTGCTTCAGATCTAACAGAGCAAGATCTGAGTCAGCAATAAATCAGCCAAACAGACCCTCTCCCAGCCATCTGACATGTGACTTCATTTTCTTGCTCCACTTAGAATTAGTTAGAAAAGCTCAGAATCCTCAGAAGAAAAAAAAAGGTTGATCTTACATTCATCAGAAAAGGAGAACCAGTAACATATGTGGCTATGATATTTATGTCTGATATTTTTAAGTATGGATATGAATCTATAAACACATTTCCACTTTTTAACAGTCTATTGGTAGATTTCTTTCTACTAATGTTCAAAATGTAGATATGTGGAGAAGAAAATGGCATTTTTAAAGTCTGCTTTAAATATCATTTTCTTCTTCTCCATATATCTAAATTTTAAACATACGTTAAAGCCTGGCTCACTCCCACTTCCTCCATGAAACTTTCCCTTGCCACTCAACCGTGAACAATTTTAGTTGTCATTTACATGACTGTGAGCCAGGCACTGTGCTAAGCACTTTTCAAACATTATCTTATTTGATCCTCACAGCAACTCTGTGAGGTGATTATTATTACTATTATTATCCCCATTTCACAGCTGAGGAAACTGAGGCAGAGATGAAGTATCTGAGAGCAGATTTGAACTGACATATCCCTGACTCCAGGACCAATTTAGCCACCAGTTGCAAGTTTTATAGATATCCATTTTCTCATTTCATCTATGAGATGTCAGCTATACAAAAGAAAGTACTAGAATCCAAGGAAACAGACAAAACCAAAATGGTCATTGTTCTCAGGAGCCTAGATTCCAGGGGATATGGTATTTAGACAAATAAGAAGGGTAAAAAAGTAATGAGGGAGAGAGTACTAGCTGGGAGAGATAAAGGAAGATTTTTGAGATGGTTGCATTGATAGAAAATAGGGATTTTGAGAAGAGAAAATGGAGGAGGGAATGTGAAAATATAAGGAGGCAGGAGATGGAGTAATGAATTTTGGGAATGACTAGTAATCTACTTTGCTAGAATTTAAAGTTCATGAAAAATAGTTTAAAGACCTGTAGCCTGAATGAGAATCATTTCCCACTAAAGGGATTGTTGTGGACCAGGTTCAGTATTGGGTGAGCCTGATTTCATTCTTTTAGAGGTAATTGCATTTAAGACATTCTCCTATTTTCTGGCTTACAATTATTTCCCCAAAAGAATAAAATACTGTAGAAAAGCTCTAAAACAAACTTAGGTATGGGTCATCTGAGTTCATTAATCCTCTAAAAGGGAGTAAAAATACAAAGGTATTCAATGCACAAAGTTGATCAGGTAGAAAACAGCTATTTATTAACTTTATGCTTAAAACACATAAGATTTCTAAGTGTATATTGATAAATACTTAAAATATTAAATAGTAGCCCATAAATCCTAGTATATTTTCCAGGAATGTTGATATTTAAAACATAAACTGAAACTCTGGGGTGGGACTACTGAAGTGGTATTTTACTTTTACCTCTGACCTTTGTTGTGTGTATAATTCACAGTGTAGATACTCTGACAAACCATAACCTGACTGGAGCTTTCATTTGTAGTACCTTCCTGGCAGTGGTCATCCATTTATCTGAGAAACATTGCTGTGAAGGTCACCTCCTAACAGAAAACCACCCACTAGACCCAGAATTTCTAATGGTTGTCAACAGTACTAGAAACACCAATCTCAAGATTGTTGTTTGGTCACTTGTGTTCAGATAAAGAAACCCCAAGCAGGAAAGGTAATCAGGGATGTAAGGTCGAGAGTCAGGTTCATCTTGACTAGCATATTGTCTGACTGCCCTGAACCTACAGTAGCCATTGTAACTGGATGGGAGTGGGGGTAGTAAAGAAAGATTCCCTTCCCCTTCACTGGAATTTTGAGGGAGAAGTCAAAAGTGCTAACTCCCTCCATAAATGGAAAGAAAGAAGTCACAAGAGGTTGGAGTTACTCTTTTAAAAAATATTTCATTAAATATTTCCCAATTACATTAAAAAAATTTTAACAATCATTTTTTTTAAATGCTGAATTTCAAATCCTCTCTCTCCCTCCTACCCTTCTACCCTCCTTGAGACAGCAAGCAATTTGATTCTGATTATTCATGTGAGGTCGTGCAAAACATATTTCCATATTAGCCATGTTGCAAAACAAAAAACAAATAAAACAACAAAAATAAACTTTTTTTAAAAAAGTATCTTTCAATCTGCATTCAGAGTTCATTAGTTTTCTCTCTGGAGATAGACAGGATTTTTCATCGTGGGTCCTTTGGAATCATAGAATTTTTGAGGAGGGTGAAAGATGAGAGTGTAATAGTTGGCTTAAAGCTTACCATAAAAAAAACAACTAAGAGCTTGGCAACTTGTCCCATGACTTCCTGGCAAATAGGAGAAGAAATGGAAGCAGAGTCAGATTTTATATTCTTGGGCTCAAAGATCACTGCAGATGGTGACTGCAGCCATGAAATTAAAAGAAGGTTTTTCCTTGGAAGGAAAGCTATGGCAAATCTGTATAGCACACAGAAACATCACCTTGCTGAAAAAGATCTGTATAGTTAAAGCTATCATTTTTCTGGTAGTAATGTATGGACTATAAGGAAAGCTGAGTGCTGCAGAATTGGCACTTTCAAATTGCCGGAAAAGACTTTTGAGAGTCCCTTGGATAGCAAAGAGATCAAATCAGCCAATACTTAAAGAAATTAATTCAGACTGTTCACTGGAAAGACAAATACTGAAGCTCAAATATTTTGTCCATAAAATGAGAAGACAGGACTCATTGGAAAAGACCTTGATGTTGGGGGAGATTCAAGGCAAAAGGAAAGGGGATGGCAGAGGATGAGATGGATAGAAACTGTCATGTAAATAATGAACATGAACTTGGTCAAACTTACAAACGTAGTGGAGAATAGAAGGGTCTGGCGTGCTGTAGTTCATGGAGTCATGAAGTAGTTCAAGAGGCAGATATAAACGACTGAACAAAAACAGCAACCTTTGGAATTATCTTGGATCGTTGTCTTGATTTGAGTAGCTAAGTCTTTCTCAGTTGATAATTGCTGCAGTATTACTGTTACTGTATAAAATGTTTTCCTTGTTCTGTTGACTTCACTTTGCATCAGTTCGTGTAAGTTTTTCCAGGTTTTTCTGAAACCATCCTGTTCATTATTTCTTATAACACAATAGTATTCCACCACAATCATATACCATAACTTGTTCAGCTATTCCCCAATAGATGGGCATCTCCTTAATTTTTAATTTTTGTCACCACAAAAAAAGCCTTTTTAAATATTTCTGCACAAATAAGTTCTTTCCCCTTTTCTTTGACCTCTTTGGGATACAGACCTAGTAGTGGTATTGCTGGGTCAAAGAGTATGCACAGTTTTATAGTTCTTTGGATTTAGTTCCAAATTGCTATCCAGAATGGTTAGTAGTACACAACTCCACCAATAGTGCACTGGTGTCTCAATTTTCCACACCCCCTCTAGCATTTGCTATTTTTCTTTTCTGTCATGTTAACCAATCTGATAAGTGTGAGGTGGTATCCCAGAGTTTTTCTTTAATTTGCATTTCTCTAATGAGCAGTGATTTAAAGCAATTTTCCATGTGACTATTGACAGCATTGACTTCTTCTGAATACTGCCTGCTTATTTTTTTTTTGATCCTTTATCAACTGGGGAAAGGCTTGTATTTTTACAAATTTGGCTCAGTTCCTATATATTTGAGAAATGAGGCCTTTATTAGAGAAACTTGTTGCAATTTCCCTCCCATTCCAGTTTCATTTTCCTTCGAATTTTGACTGAATTGGTTTTGTTCATGCAAAACCGTTTTTAATTTCATGTAATCAAAATTATCTATTTTACTTCCTGAAATTCCCTCTATCACTTGTTTGGACATAAAATTTTCCCCTTTCCATAGATTTGACAGATTCATTTTTCCATGCTCCCCTTGATTATTTATCATATCCCCTTTTATGTTTAAATAATTTATCCATTTTGACCTTATCTTGGCTACATGATATGAGATATTAGTCTATGACTAGTTTCTGCCAAACTGCTTGCAATTTTTCCCAGCAATTTTTGTCAAATGTTGAGTTCTTACCTCAAAAACTTAGATCATTGGGTTTATCAAACATTAGATTACTATGATCATTTACTACTGTATAATATATACCTAGTCTATTTCATTGAGCCACCATTCTATTTCTTAGAACCAGATTGTTTTGATGATTACTACTTTTACAATATAATTGGAAATCTTGAAATGATAGGCCATCTTCCTTAACATTTTTCCATTGTTTCCCTTGACATTTTTGATCTTTTGTTCTTCCAGATTAGTTTTATTACTATGTTTTCTAGCTCTATATGATAATTCCTTGATATTTTGATTGGTATGGCAATGAATAGGTAAATTGATTTAGGAAGAATTGTCATTTTTATTACACTGGCTCAGCCTATCCTTTAGCGATTATTATTCCTCCAGTTGTTTAAATATGTCTTTGTGTGAAAAGCGTTTTATAACTATGTTCATAAAATCTCTGGGTTTGTCTTGGCAGGTAGACTCCCAAGTGGTTTATGTTGTCTGAAGTTATTTTAAATGGAACTTCTTTCCCTATCTCTTTTTGCAGGATTTTCTTAATATTATATAGAAATGCTGATTTAGGTTTCTTTTATTTCCTGCAATTTTGTTGAAGGTGTTAACTGTTTTGATTAGTGTTTTAGCTAAGAATCTGCAATTATGCCATCATATCATCTGCAAAGAATGATTATTTTGTTTCCTCGTTGCCTATTTTTATTCCTTCAATTTCTTTTTCTTGTCTTAATTGCTGTAGTTAGCATTCCTAGTACAATATTGGAGAACAATAATGATAATGGACATTCTTGCCTCAACTTTAATGTTATTGGGAGTGCTTCAAGTTTAATCGTTATAGATAATGTTTGCTCTTGGTTTCAGATAGATACTACTTATCATTTTAGAGGCAGCGAGGTGGATAAAGTGCTGGGCCTGGAGTCAGGAAGACCTGAGTTCAAATGTGAACTCAGACATTTTCTAGCTATATGACCCTGGGCAAGTTATTTAACCTCTGTTTGACATAATCCAAAAGAAAATGACAAACCACACCAGTGTCTTTGCCTAGAAAAGCACACAAATAATCTTGGTGTGCTATGGTCCACAGGATCATGAAGAGTCGGACATAACTGAAGAACACTAACACTTCCCTTTTAAGAAAGCCTCCACTGATTCCTATGTTAGCTAGTATTTTTAAAAGGAACAGTGGTGTATTTTGTCAAAGGCTTTTTCTGCATCTATTTATATAATCCTACAATTTTGTTGTGTTTTCCTCATATTGAACTAGCCCTGAATTCCTAGTATAATTCCCACCAGGTCCTAGGTTTTTATCTTTGCTATAATCTCCTTGCTAGTATTTTATTTAAATTTTCGCATTCATATTCATTAAAGAAATTGGTCTCTGGTTTTTCTTTCTGTCTTTATTCTCCCTGGTTTAGGTATCAAAACCATATTTATGTCATAAAGGGAAGTCCCTTTTTCTATTTTTTCAAACAGTTACATAGTACTGTGATTAATTCTTCCTTAAATGTTTGGTAGAATTTACAGCTACTGAAGGTTTTTAAGCAGGGGGGTGATATGTTCAGACCTTTTTCTATAAGGAATACAGTGGGAAGAAAAAGACTACCAGCAAGGAGGCATTACAGAACTTCAGGTGCAAGGCATCCACACTTGGGTATGACTCCATGAATGGAGACAAGAAGAGAGATGAAAAAGATAAAGTCAACAAGATTTGGCAACTGATGGGATATGGGGCTGCCAGGGTGAGGAAGAGAGAAGAATCTAGTGTAACCTGGAAATAACAAACACAGGCAACAGGGAGGATTGTGGTTCCCTCAACAGAAATAAGGAAGTTTGAAAGGGCTACTTTGCAGGTCTGCAGTGATTTTTCCTCTGAATTCATAGTACTTCTATTTGAAAAAGGCCCCAAGTCAGAGACTTGAGAGCTGATTTACATATGCAGTGTCTCAAAAGTCTGAATATCACTTAAAATGACTAAAGCTTGCTATGTATTTGAGTTTTAAAAGCTTAAAGCTGCACTAATTCTTTGGGGAAACCCAGCATTATCTCATTTGAGACTCACAACAACCCTATGATGTAGGTAATGTATATAATATTAGCACCATATATCATAAGCAGCTTGCTTATGATAGCTGGTAAATTTCAGAATTGGAGTTAAAACTCAGGTTTTCCTGACTTCAAGTCTAGTACTCTTTCCTTTCAGCTGCCTAAGTAGAAGCATTTTTTTTTTGCTCTATATAACACTTGTCTATGACATTTGAGCTTCTTAAGCAGAGACTTGACGATTTTCTCATGCCTGCCCATTGACCCAGAACTTTTAGGCTCTGTAAGACCCTCTTGGCACAGGATGGTATTTACTAAGTACACTCCTAGGATTCATTACTGAAACAGGCCTTGGAGACAACTTGACCCAATCTCTTCATTTTACAGATGAGTAAATGGACTCCCAGACAGGTAAAATAACTTGCCTAAGGTCACACTGGTCAATTTCCACCCAGGCCTCTTGATTCCAGGTCCTGGATTCATTCCACAACACTGTGCTGCTACTAGAAAAGGCATGACTAGGAAATTTTGCACTGGAAGAAGTCTAGTAAACTAACCCTAAGGGAAGCAATGTAAGAGCCTCTTATAGCATGGGGGGGGGGGCAGAAAGGAAAGGAAAGGAGTAATGATGAAAGATAGGCAGACACCACGTAGTAGGAAGAGACAAAGATCCCAGGACCCCACAGGGTTGATCCTGGGAGGCTGGTCAATCTATCTCCGAACCCAAAGGTAACAGGCCATCTGGAAACTTCCCATTTTAACTAATTAGTTTGATAACTAGATGCTGAAATTAGATGCTTCTTCAGACCTGGCATCTAAAAAGTCCAAATACTAGGGCTAGAGTAGTAACCTTTACAGCAAAAAGATCTCTTAAGGGATAAGGCTTAAAAAAAATCAAAGTATCCTAAGTCGGAGCTGGTTTAGCCATTCTATAAAGCAGTTTGGAACTATACCTTAAAAGTTATTAAAGTGTGCACACCTTTTGACCCACTTATACCACTACTAGTACTACATCACAAAGAGACCAAAGAAAAAGGAAAAAGACCAATGTTTGTACAAAAATATTTATAGCAGCTCTTTTTGTGGTGGCAAAGAGCTAGAAGCTGAGATGTCCATTAATTGGGAGGAATGGTTGAACAGATGATAGTATATATGTAATGCCATTCACTGGAGAGTCAGCACTGGTTACAACTAATTCTAGTCTTTTCAAAATTCTAGCAGGATGTTGCATGTGACAAACTGGGTGTCAATACCTGCACACTTTGACCTTCTGTGCAGACTGTGCAGAGGCGTCTAAGAGGGTAAAGGATAAAATATTCCAGGAGCTCCTCAAGAGTGAAAAGGTAGGTTGAGGCCGGAACTCAGTAAGAAGACAAGTGTGTTTTCATTGCATAAGCAGTAGATGGGGGATATGGGATGTGTTCAAGGTGTAACTCACAGAATCCAGCTCACCAATTCCAAACCATTCAGAGAAAAATCTAGGAAGATTTCTCTATCTGTAATGGAGGATGTCAGAAACAATCTCAAAGAAATGCCAGTTAATGGCATCATCACAGAATCTAGCAGCCCTTATGCATCACTCATACTGGTGGGGCCTAAGAAAAATCAAAGAAACAGATGTGTGTTGATTACCAAACTTTGAACAAAAGGATTAAAGTGTACTAGTAAACTATGCCATGGGTGCAAAATGTCCTGGTCTATCTGTCAGACTGCCACTGATTTTCTGTCTTGGACCTGGGCGACAGGTACTACCAGAGTCCTATGTTTGAAAAAGATTGCTGCCATCAGTCCAGATGAATTTTACCAGGTTGAAAGAGAGGGAAACTTACCTGTTTTCAAAGTAGGGAATGGAGGAGGCCTTATCAGGACTATTCTTCACATTCACCTATTTACCAAAGGAGAGTTAATTGGAATTTATAATGAGCCGGTGGAGAGGACTGATGTACAACCACCTAAACCGTCCTTTAGCTACACAAAGACTTTCTGATGCAGCAATGGACACTGAAAGTGATCTATCCAGTAAAGGAAACTGTGTATTATTACATGGTAGGAGAACTGAACCCAGAGGCAATTTCTTTCCTGTCCAAAACTGCCACAGAGACTGCTTGGGTATAGATTCAACCCACTGGAACTCAGACATACTGATAGCCTGACATGGCTGCCACCCCAGGTGTAGACACACTAGTCTATGTTGAGTCTGATGGTCAGAATTCCATACCAATTAATAGTTCTGGTATAGGAGTAGAGAAATCAGTGAGAAATGGAGAACTGAGCCTATTTGAGTAGTCACTAGGCTAAGTTATGATATTACAGGGAAGCCTGAAGATGTAGTTATCTAGGCAACAATGCTAAGATTGCCCATATGAAAAGTGCCTTGCTTGTAATTGCATATCCTTACTACTATATATGTGAATTACTGTTATTCATTGTCATTCATAATATATTATTGAATATACTTATTTCTTAATATGCTATTATGTTCATTTGACTGTTTTAGGTTGTGTTCATGCTATAGCAATGTCTATTCATTGTTTTGTGTATACGCTATTGCTCATAGTTAAGTTGTATTTTTTATATATATGTATGTATATATTGATAGTGTTGTGGTTATGACAATATATGTGTACTATATATTTATGTATATATACATACATATGTGTGTTTTATATGTGTATGTATATATATATATCCATATATATGGAAACCCTAAAATCATAGTAACTTTAAGCTTTAAGAAATATCAATAAGCTTAAAACTATACTACATTTGTGAACATGACCTATGTGAGGATTTGTTTTGCCCAACTATTGCCCAGATTTTGATTTTTTCTTTTTTTCTTTTTTAATTTCAATAGGAAGAGTATTGGGTAAGGGAGAAAATAGATTGTTGATTAATTTAAAAAATCAAATTTAAATTAAAAAAAGAAAACTCTCTCCTCAGTTACAATGTCTGCACAGTCAAGAAATGAGCCTCTTGCCTCTGCAACAACAGAGACAGGCCCCAGATTATAACATTCTTTATTACAGAGTATCTACCTGTATTATAACACAAATAAAACTTGTAGATTCCAAAAATTTTTGAACTGTATGATTTCATTCAGGAATCTTACAAAACAACTGTGGAGATCATCTTTAAAGAATTCTCAGTGTTCTGCAGACAATCAGATTAAAAGATGTTTTTGTCTGATCATTTTTTACTAGTTCTTTGCCAGTAAATATGTAAACAATTTAAACTATGGGAACACACATGCTAAGCCTAATAGACAACAATCTTTCTAATTGCCTTACAAAGAAAAATAACTCATTTCCTTGTCAAATAAACAAATGATCTATGGTCTTTCTAGCTGCACTTCTCTTTTCTCCTTTGATTTTAATAAATAAAACTGACAATCTGGAAAGGCTTTTAGCTCAGCTGTTCCAACTGTAACATTCCTTCACTTTAATATCACTTACCATAACATTCCAAATTTTGAAGCAAAAATTGTTTCCTTTTCTTCGTTTGACATATATCAAAAGGCAGCCCTGACTAGTAGAGCCAATCAGTACTGGCCCGCTTTCTGATGCCTCTTCCTTTTCTCTCTTTTTCTTTTAAGCAGGGAGGAGTGAAAGGATGACTCACACAGCCAACCTCATTTCTCTAATCTTTACAGGGAAAGAGTCCATATTTTTAAAGATTAAATAGAAGGGCTTTGTAACTGTGTGCTTATGACACATGCCACGTCTACAAAAAATAGGGCTATCCAAGTTTACGGAGAGTTTGGCCTCAAAATGGAATTTTTGTGGGTCTTTTAGATGGGGTTCACCCCTGCTACATTGCTGGAGTTCAACCATTTTATCTGTCCATTTTTTCTGGAGTTTTTTGCTTAGATTTTTTTTTTCAATGACTGAGTCTCCCCATCTTACTCCGCCTGGCAGTGCAGGACCTGCTTTCAGGCCTCATCCCACTCTGATCCATACATGCAAGCTTTGATCCAAGTAGTTTTCAACCTGAGCTCACATAGACCAGGTTCAATCCTAAAAACTTGACCCCAAAGGGATCCGTTTATCTCTTAGGCTTATTCACCCACCATAGAAACAGGGGAAATCTCCTGAAAGAAGCTGAGGTATGGGCCATGTCTAGAGATTCCCTAAAAATGGGTAACAAGATTCTTAGATCCTGCACAAGAATTCAGTATATAAGAGTAGCACATATGGGACAGTCTTTTTAAGACTGAGAGTTATTTCTAAACAGATAAGTGTAAAAAACATATGAACAACCATTTTCAGAAAGGAATTTCAAATTGTCAACCGCCATATAAAATTATGCTCCAAATTACTAATAATAAGAGAAATATAAATTGAAACAATTATAGGTTTCTTCTCACACCAATCAAGTTGTTAAAGATGATAAAAGATGGAAAGTCAAGTCAAACAGCATTTATTAATCACCTATTATATGCCAGGCATTGTACTTAATCGTTGAGGATACAAAGAAAGGGATAAAAAAATAAAAATCCCAGCTGTCAAAGAGCGAACAATCTACTAGAGGAAACAACATTCAAACAGCTATGTACAAACGAGATACATTTAGGATAAATTCCAGATAAGCTTAAAGGGTCCTGGCATTAAAGGCAATCAGGAAAGGCATCTTGCAAAAAAAAAAAAGTTAGTAAAGAGGTGGAGGAAGTAAGGGAAACCAGGAAGCAAGTTCAAAGAGTGAGCATCTTAGGACAGCCATCGAAAAGATGGAGTGTTTTCATCAAGGAACAGCAAGACCAGCATCACTGGGTTGCAGAGAACAAAAGCATGCTATCATTGTGGTATATTAACTATACGGATATTTGCTGAACCTTTCTCTCTCTCTCTCCAAAACAGGTCAGATAAAATCTTATTGACTTCCCTTAATGATTATTTCATCATTTAAAAGATAGAGAAATCAACAAGAGGAAATTCTGTTCTACACCTGATTCTTTCCAATAAGGAGAAACTGGTTGCTGGTAGGGTAGAAGTAATGGGAGGCTCAGGAGTTTTAATGTGACCACCACACTGTAGTTTGTGAAAGAGAAGAAGAAAATTGAAAAGAGACTAAATGCCCCCTAACTTTCTGTAGAGAAGATTTCAAAGGGTTCGGGGGAGGAACAGGTAAAATCCCACAGACTAAAACTCTCCTGTTACAGATGGAGTTTTAAAAGTCACAGGACAGAGAAAAATAACAATGGGCTGGGGTCTTGAACCTGAGAAGGTCACTCCCTCCCTTGTGCTATGAATAAAAGGACACAAGTAAATTTACAGGACAGGCATTTGTGAGAAATAAGATTAAATCAGTTAATTTGGAGTCTTTAATAGAATAAAAGAAAATATAGTAAAACTTCAGTTTATGAGTAACCTGGTTTATGTATGCTTCCTTGGACAAGGAAAAATTTTTCACAAAATTTGTCTTGCAGGACGAACAAAAATTCGCTGTACAAACATCACATTTGGACTTGAACAGCTTGCTAAGGGATGACGCTCAACTAGGGCAATGGGTTTTTTTTTTTGGGGGGGGGGCGTAGGGGTTGGTTGCTTTCATATATCAAACAAAGGAACCATCGGCCTCATTCAGCTTTGACCAATGGACAAACTGATGAATCTCCATAAGGAGCGACAGAGAGAACTTAGGGAGAATATGGAGGAATCCCTCACATCAAGTGAGATTAGGGAAGTTTGTGAGATGGGGGGATAAGTGCAATATTTAGTTGACAAACATCACCCAAATAAGGATGTAGCAATGAGGGCCACGAACATTTTTAACAATAATGCAATGCCACATTTCGGTGACATTCTGAAAAAAAAAAAGCCAAAACCAGTGTCGTTAGATAGATTCCTAGTCAGAAACGAAGGTAAAGAAAAAAAATCAGTGAGTTAAAACATGAAAGTGATTCTAACAAAAGAAAAATGAGTGAAGGCAGTAGTGTTAGTCTTACTTTTAGTGAAAGTAGTATAAGGGAGAACACTCCCAACATTAAAATCCCTGATGGTCTCACGGAAGGAGATTCTCCTTCCAAGCAATAACCCTTCTTCCTCCTCCTCCTCCTCTTCCTCTTCCCTCTCTTCTCCCTCAGGCCAGCCACAACTCTTCTCAAAGGTAAAGTGCAGGCCAATTTGTTTTATTTTCAGTTTATATTGTGTACTTATCATTGCTATTGTATTTCAGGTGCATTAAAGACAAAAACCTTACTTAAAATTATAAATAATTATTTTTATGTGAATATTTTTTGGGATGTGGTACCAGTCATCCAACTTTACATTATTTCCTATGGGGAAATTCACTTTGCAATATGAACAAATCACATGACAAACAGAATTGTGGAACGAATTAAATTTGTGAACTGAGGTTCTACTGTATCTAGAAATGAATATCAGTTATACCCAGATGAAGAAAGGTAGGGGAAGGTGATAAAGATGTTTATTTTATCCATATCCATATCCATATGCATCTGTTTTTCCTTCATGCTACAGCCACCTGACAGCTCCTAGGATTTTTTCTTTTTTAACGTGCCATACTTTGCTACTTGTACCTTTAGTTTTCACTTCTCCAGTCTCTCCTGAGCAATGGATTTGAGGATGGGGTATTGTCAATTGCCATGTTGCTGAACCATGTAGTTACCCTCTCCTTTCAGTATGTTGCTTTCCTAAACTTGGTTCTCAAGATTATTTATACTCTCACTATAGTAAAAGACTCTGCCTTCCTTTTTTTGTTCCCATGTTAGTGCTCTCTCTTCCCAAACTCACAGAAATATATATCTCACAGGTTCTTTAGTGATGTGGTCCATCTATAAGATGGCCAGTCCAAGTCTTGCCAGAAGGTCTGTTCCATTCATATAATGAAAGAAATGGTTAAGTCACTGTCAATAATCTTTGAAAGATTGTAGAGAAAGGCTATTAATAATAGATTTTCTCTTTCTTCTTTCAGAACAAAACAAGGTTAACAGAAAGATAAAGAAGGAAGTTAGAGACAAATAGGATGTTGAAAAATGGGAGTTGATAAATATATGCAAAGAGTTGAATTGAAATATAAAACAATTTACTTCCTCTTCTACTACATATGGAGACATGAGATCTGAGTTCAGGTATTTAAAGGGTTGCCATCTATAAAGAGAATTTTACCTGTCCTATTTGGGAAGAGCAGAAACAGTAGATAGAAATTTCAGAGGCAGATTTAGGCTTGATAGAATTATCCAAAAGTTGAATAATGGACTGCTTCTGGAAGTAGTGTTTTCTTCTTCATTAGTGCTCTTTCAGCAAAGACTAGATAACCAACAGTTGTAGACACTGTATGGGTAAATACAGGTTTAACTAGACAGTTTACTAGACAGGTTCCTTCCAACTCAGATTCTGTGATTTTCTTTCTTCTCTCTCTCTCTTTTTTTTAAGCAATTGGGGTTAAATAACTTGCTCAAGGTTACACGGCCAGTTATTTCTGGGTGTGGTGCTGAGTATCTGAGCCCAGATTTGATCCCAGTTCATCCCAACTCTGGGGCTGGTGATCTTACTCACTGAGCGACCTGGCCATCCCTAAGCAATTGGGGTTAAGCAACTTGCTCAAGGTTACACAGCCAGGTGTTTCTGGGTGGGTGGTAAGTGTCTGAGCCCGGATTCAATCCCAGGTCATCCTGACACTGGAGCCGGTGCTCTTACTCACTGTGCTACCTGGTTGCTCCATCTTTCTTCTCTTAAAAAGAAAAAATCTCATCTTTATAATCCCATCCCATCTGAAGGTGACCAACCTTGGTTAAGGCTTTCATACAAAATCACTATATCCTGGACCACTTCTCACGGAGGTAACACTCTAAGCCCTTATTTCAGATCCACTTGATTCTCTCATATAACTAATGGCATAGAAAAGTAGTATACACGCAGTCAGTTATTCCTCAGCTCTTCTGGCCTAGGCTAGGTAGGACAAATTCCACAAGGCCATACTATTTAGGGATAGCGACTGTACCTGTAATTTCACTGATATTAAAAAACAAAACAGGTGATGAAGGTTCTTCTACTAATGCAGGTCAATATTTTCCTCATGCTTGAGTGTCTCAGAGAATTGCCTTGAGCACTGAGAATTTAAGTGACTTACCCAGAACACTCAACCAGGAGGTATTTAGTGAAAGTCTTCTTGGCTTCAAGGTTAGCTGTTTATCCATTATGCCATCTGGCTATTTGCTTGTTGGGGAAGCAATCTGAAACCACAGAGACATCATTTAACAATTCTATCTAGTTAGAGAAAATATCCCCAGGCAGAAAACATAACCTCTTTGCTGCCACTACAAACCTGATTGATGTACCCCTTAATTCCTTCTTAAAACTTTGGTTTCCTATTGTATAAACATCAGCACTTAGCACCATGCTTGAAGGATGTGAGGAATGTAGCTAAATATAGGCATAAATGGTCAAAACTATGCCACATAAAGGGAAAGAGGATGGTCTCAGATAAAACTACAAATTTAGAGGAGTTTACAATGAGCTATGGAGTAGTGGATGGAAATCCTGACCTGAAGTCAGGAATACCTGGGTTCAAGTCTTACCTGTGATAAATTTTAACTGTGGGACCAAGGCAATTCACTTCTCAATATCCTAGTCAAGACTCTAAATTCTAAGTTACAGAGCAGATACAGTCTGTAGTGGTAGAAGAAATTCACTCAGTGAAAGAGGGAGAAAAGAACTGGTAGAGCCTGCATGCAGATCAAAGATACTTTTTCTTTATTTTTCTTGGGGATTTTTTGGTTTATGTTTTTTTTTCACAGCATGACTTACATGTAGATATGTTTCACAAGACTAAACATGGATAACCTATGTCAAATTGCTTGCCTTCTTAGTGAGAGGGAAGGAAAGGAAGGAGAGAATTTGGAACTCAAAATTTGAAGAAAAAAAAGAATGTTAAGATTGTTTTTATATGTAATTGGGGAAAATAAAATATTAAATAAAAAGAGGGGGAAAATCATTGTTTTTAAAGGGATAACATTTAGAGTCAGAAGCAAATAACCTGAGTTTTCTTCTGTTAGGAAATATCTATCTACCTACCTATCTATCTACATGTATGTGCATATGTTTATTAATATATATGTATATATACATATTCCCCGGATAAGAAATTTTTCTTTTATGGTATATCAATCAATATCTACTTTTTAAAACTAATCAAAACACTCTGGGAATGATACTAAGTGACTATCCCAAGAGCACAATTCAAAGGAAATGTTATGGAAAGGTAGAGAGATGTTAAGTTTTCTCCCTAAAGATTTGGAGAAAATAGCCTTCTTAATAAAAGACCCTATTACTTAAAATTTGGAAGTTAGGTGGAATTAGGAGGGAGCTAGGAAGAACAATGAAATTATATATAATAAAATTAAATAACTTGGTTTAGCTTCAATGGGAAAGAAGCATAATTGGCCGTCAAGATACAGGAGAATAAAAATACACTTTAACAAAGCAAATTTTGGGCAACAAAAAAGTTTTATTTTGGTCTCTTTGGATAGTTTCTATATTTGGGTGAAATAGTTGTGATTTGTTTCCTTTTCATTTTGTTTTCCTCCAAATGAATGGGTTATACGAGTTCATCCAATTTATACCTCCTGAAAGATACTACAGAAGATGTGAATTGGTAATGAAGGATGGTGAGGAGAAAGCTAAAACAGGAAAGGTGAGTGAGGACAGGGTCAATTTTATTAGTGTTTGCTTGTGTTCCTCCATTGGAAGCACTCAGTAAATGTTTCCAGACTGAATGGATAACATCAACACATGAATATTCTATTAAGTAGCTAAAAGATTTTGACCACTTTGTTATTACTCTTTGTTTCCAAGCGTTTCTGTTTCACACTGTTTGGACACTTATGATCACTACACTTTATTAACATTCAGACAGAAAATGGAAAATGTTTAACAAGTAAATTTCATGAAATTCATGGTAAAAGTCCTGGGCTCTGTCAAACAGTTCAATACCAGATACTGATATGATTTTATCTGTGGAAATGACATTAAAGAAAATACATTACCATCTGTTTTGTTGATGCAACCTAGGAACTGTGGAATTTTTTCATTTGACCTACAGCTGAAAACTTCCTTATGTGTGGCATTCCACATTAAAAGGTGAACCCCTTCGGAGCAGAAATGGTATTACTTTTCTATTTGTATCACCAGAACTTGTTTTTTTTTTTTTTAGTCGTGTCCTATGCTTTGACTCCTTTTAGGATTTTCTTGGCAAAGATACTGGATGGGGTTTACCATTTCCTTTACCAGTTCATATTACAGATGAGGAACTAAGGTAAACAGGGTTAAGTGACTTGCCCAGGATCACATGGCTAGTGATGGGTTCAGATTTGAACTCAGGAAGATGAGTCTTTCTGATTCCAAGCCCAGTGTTCTATCCACTAGGCCACAAGAATTTAGCATAGTCCTTTGGAAATAATGAGCACTTAAAAAATATTCATTCTGTTTACTTGTTGTAATCATTCCAGTTCAATACCCAACTTGTCAGAATCAATAAGCATTTAGGTGGGGTGGATAGAGCCCAAGGGAGAAGTCAGGAAGACTCATGTTCTATGTGACCCTGGGCAGGTCACTTCAACTTTTTGCCTCAGTTTCCTCATCTGCAAAGTGAGTTTCAGAAGGAAATGGCAAACCACTCCAGTATGTTTACCAAGAAAATCCCAAATGAGGATACAAGTGAAATAACTGGACAACAACAAGCATTAAGTGCCTACTGAGACAAAAATGAAACAATCCCTGCCCTCAAGGAACTTACATTTCATTGGGGAAACAGCACATACATAATTACATGTATAAGTAAATGCATATGTATATATATATATACACATATATATGTAGACATACTATATAAACATATACAAAGTCTCTACAAAATAAATAAATGGTTATTTGGAGAGTGAAGGCACTAGAGACTAGGGTGATCAAAAAAGACTTCGTTGAAGAACAGACTAATTTTTGACTTAGTCAAGACATTGCTCTCTATTACTTTTCACTGTAAGGGGAGACACATTCATGCAACAGGAGGTCCTAATGCCATGAAGAAGAGCCCCTTGGAGATGGAGTAAGGCAGAGATTTTATAACTTTTGAGAAGAATAACAAACAGACAAACAAATGAAGGCAATATAAAATTAGCAGGGAGAAGGCAGTTTAAAGTGAGGAGACCAAGGAGAGTATATAGTGTTAGGAGAGTCAGAGTGGCTTGGTGGGCAAGTGAGCATTTGGGATATTCTGAGAAAGGTAAAATATTAGAGGGTAATTGAGCATAGCAAGCTGAGCAGATGCAGTTCCATAGCTCAAGGTTTCCCATGGGAAAGAAATTTCTCCTACTCATAAGCTTTTGCAAAAATGCCAAGGTCTCTAGAAGCATGACAAAATAAGACAGATCTAGAGTTCATATTCTACCCAGGGGTAGGGAACCTTTGGCCTTGAGGCCACATGTGACCTTCTAAGGCTGCAGTTTCCCCACCCAGCCTGGTCTGCCCTTTATGGAGAAGGTAGTGGTTAAGCTGACAGAAATAAAAGAGGATAGGAGATAAAGGGCAGAAGGAGTTCATTCTAGGCATAGGACACAGTCAGTGCAAAGGAACACAGATAGGAGACAGTGTATTATGGAGAAGGAACAATTAAAAAGCCACTGTGATTGAACAATAGAAAAGTAAGAGAGGTAGAATCTGGGAAAGGGAATAGTGTATAATCAGTCTAGAAAGGTTAGGTTGGGGCCAGCTTGTGAGGGACTTTAAATATTATGAAAAGGATTTTATATTTGATGCTAAAAGCAACAGGGAGCCACTCGAGTTTTTTGAGCAGGGGAGTGACATAGTCAGATCTATGCTTTAAAAAAAAATCCTTCTGACAGCATTGTAGAGCATATATTGCAAAGAGTAGAGACTTAAGGCTGTTAGGAAGTTAGGAAGCCTTTGCAATAATCTAGGTGAAGGGATGAGAGTGAGTTGGTCAATAAGCATTTATTAAACACCTACTATGTGCTAAGTGCTAGGGGTACAAAGTTGGTCAGTAAGCATTTATTAGATACTTACCATGTGCTAAGTGCTAGGGATACAAAGGCAAAACTTGGGTGGTATCTGTGTTAGTAGGGAAATTTGTGGTAAATTTGAGGTAAGAGATGTTGTGAAGGGGGAAACCAGCTGACGGGGGGGGGGGGGGGCAGCTTGAAGGTACTCAGTGCCCGGGATCAAGGGAAGAGTGGATGCTGAGAGATGAAAGAAAGGAGAGGTAGATAAATGAGAGAACAACAAATACAAACCTGGTTTACTTAGCAGTTTTGCCCATGGTCTGTCATATCCTTAAAGTTAGACTATCTGTTATCCTTTGAGTAGAAACAAGAACAAAATGTCTGTGAGATAATTTTCATTTTAATTGTACCTGAACTTTGGGGACCTCTGTTTGTTTAGCAACAGTCTGTTTAGAGTAATAAGAAACCTGCTTTGAAATGAGAAATGAAAGTTAACAGGGAAATGAGGAAGTTAAAAAAAAAGCCGCTTTGTACTTGTATGTTTCAAAAAATGAATGGAAGAAAATAATCCTATCATAAGGGTTCTTTTTTTTTTGGAGGCTCAATTGGGGTTAAGTGACTTGCTCAAGGTCACACAGCTATTAAGTGTCAAGTGTCTGAGGTTGGATTTGAACTCAGGTCCTCCTGACTCCAGGGCCAGTGCTCTATTCACTGCACCACTTAGATGCCCCCAAATAAATCATAAAGCTTCTTTAGGACACAGGAGGTAGAATTCCATTTAGGAAAATTCTCAAAATAAAAATCCCCCAAATCTCCACTTTGAAATTCATGTCTCCTAATAACCCATATGCCTTTATCAAGTCCACAACAGCCGGCATATGAGAAAAACGAATCTGCAGCTGTTCAAACCCAAGCTGTTCTGACCCCAATGGAGCTTCAAACCACACAGCAAGTCTAACAATTGACAAATTCATCTCTTTTCATTTCCATCCTGTCCTATCAATTTCTGCACTGTCAGACATGTGCTTTCTCACCTAAGTCAACTTGAATTAAATATTCCTCTTCATCCATTTAGGCATGACTGCATTTTGTTATAAAAATTATTAGAGGCAGTTATTTTAATAGTAATGGAAATGGTGCTGGACACTTAATGCATGCAATTAAAAAGTGTCTGCTGGAGCCAAGCTTCATAAACAACTAGCACAATGAATTAAATGTGAAAATGAACCAAGAGGCAATGGTTCGATTGACAAGTATTATTAAGCACCTACTATTGCCTGGCCCTGTGCTAATGCAATGGAGGATTCAAAGTCAAAAGCAAAAGAGCATATTTATATTTCCTGGGGAAAAGAACATGTGTACATATAAGTGAACACAGAGTATATGCCAGAAAAATACGAGATATTTTCAGGATTGTGAAGCAGTATCACCTAGCAAAATCAGGAAGGCCCTCAAGCAGGAGATGGCCACCTGAGTCCACTTTTGAAAGAAGCTTAAGGATTCCAAGAGGCATAGGTGAGGAATGATGCATCCCAGGTGTGGGGGACGGCCTGTGCAAAGAGACAAAGGGGGGAGGGAGAAGGTCACGTTTCAGCAGTAGCAAAGAAGTCTGTTTTTCTGCACCATAGAGTGTGTGAAGGGGAGTGTTATATAATGAATATGGAAAGGTAGACTAGAGGCAAAGTAGGTTTTAAATGCCAGTTAGGAGTGTATTTCTTTTCTTCTAGGTTATGGAGAGTTACTGGGGCTTTTTGCGTAGAAGACTAACATAGGAAGACCAGTGCTTTGTAAATTGTAAGGATTTTTGGTTTGTAGCCAGTGGGACCCTCAAAGAAAATTGGGCTATGGTTATGACGAAGCTAAAATGTTTTATTAGAACTTTTTTTCTTAAAAACCAGAGTATTACTACCCTCCTTTGACCAAGATGGTATGAAAGCCATGCATAGATCATTTTTCTTCTTTTTATCTTACAGATTTAGATTTACAATTAGGAAGGCCCTTAGAGACCATCAAATCTAACCCCCTTCATTTTACAGAAGTCAGGTGAATTTCCAAGGTCACATAATAATTGGCAGAGCTATGATTCAAAACAGGTCCTTTGATTCCAAATCTAGCACTTTTCTGGCTAAATAATGCTTTCTCAATGCGAGATCCTTTAAAAAGGTACAGAAGCTAATGGGGGAACTATTAAAGAAAGGTTGATCTTTATAGTTTGAAGTCCTTTGGGGATTAAAGTGGAAATAAAGAAAAGAAGGTAGGTATTATGATATTCCTTACATGTCTGAGTAATGGAGGTATATCAAATTCAGAAACATCACCATTTAGCAAGCCAGGTGGCATAGAAATCTCAAGACTTCATCCTTAAATCCCCAATCACAAGAACATGGAGTGATAAGACAGAAAAAATTATCCTTCTGAATTTTTCCATAGGGTGTGATATTTGTGGTCAGTATAGGTGGTTTGACAAACTTTCTTATCGAAAGAGCACAGAGAAGCAGCTGAAGGAGACCCTTCTCCACTATTCATGTTCTATATAAGATGAATGACTTAGAGTTACCATTACTGATGATTCCAGAAGGGATATGGCCCCTGACTCTCCTTATCACTGATCCCTGCCCTAATGATAATTGGGTTGAGTTTAAATATATCCCACAGGGCATAAAACATGGTAAATTAACAGAAGGCTGGGGGTTGGGAAGCACAATCCATTTCATCTCAGCTCATTTAAGAGCTCACTCCCATTTTCCTGGAACTCTGGAGCAGAGAACTAGTTTATCTGGTTTTAGATAGAATTATATCTGAGACATAATATGAGCTTCTTCTGAGCTGCTTTGATGCTTTTCTCCTTCCAAGGAGGGATAAAATACTTTGATTAGGAGGGGAAAAAGAGCCAGAAAGGAAAAGAACTAAAGAAATACTTGGAGAATAGTATACTTCTAGAAGATTCTGGGAAAAGAAAAAATGGGAAATAACTATTGTGATTGCACTAAAATCTACCAGCATTTCCCCACAACTTGAGTTATGGAGGTTTACCCTTCCTCCTTTCCTCCTGTAAAAGGAATTCCTAAAAGGAGACAAAGTGGTTCTGGGCCCTAGATTGGCCCCACTTTCCAGAAATAGTTTCCTGGACACCTAAGGGCAAAAAAAGTCCCACTCACTTACAGTCGGGGGGCCGTCTGACCCATTGGATTTCTGAGGAACACACTAGTCACTATACCTTTCACCATATCCTGCCCCATGACCCAATGAATTTCCATATGGAGACAGGAGGGCATGCAGAGAAGCCATATTGCTGTTTCCTGGTTGCATATCTTTGCTGTTACCTTCTGTTAACTGTTCAATGACTTGTGAGTATCTCATTTCCTCCCAACATCAAACCATTACAAAGGAAATGGACAATAACACTGAACTTCACAATTATTAACTACTCGCTGAATTTGTGTTTACTTGGCCATGGAAAGACATTAAGTCAAAAGGAAAAAAAAAAGATATTTTTCTACATAAAGAAGCAGGTCCCTATAGATAAAGTCAGATTATACTTCCACCTGTGAGACAGGTAAACACTTTCCATCTCATGAGGAATGCTAACTCTGACTTCAGATAATTTAGATAAATAAATATCTGCACAAGAAAGTCATTCAATTAAGTCAACAAACAATTAGGGAGTTGCATGATTTGATGATCTTAAGTCAAGAAGACCAAATTCAAATGATTAGCTCATTAGTTGTGTGACCCTAGGGAAGTCATTTCTTTTTTTTTTTCTTTTTTTGGAGGGCAATTGGGGTTGTCGCTTGCCCCAAGTCACACGGCTAGTAAGTGTACCAAGCATCTGAGGCCAGATTTGAACTCAGGTCCTCCTGACTCCAGGGCTGGTGATCTATTCACTGTGCCACCTAGCTACCCCTTATTTGTCATTTCAACTCAGTTTCTTCATCTATAAAATGAGGATAATAACTCCCATGATTGTTGAGGCTTCAAATGAGATAACAATTGTAGAGTACATAGCATAGTGCCTGGAACAAAGTAAGTGCTACATAAATGTTAGTTAATATTATTATTATCAAGTTCCTACTGTGTGTTACTGTGCTACATTTTTGGGAATACAGAGCGGCTAGAAACACTAACCCTTCCTTCCCTTACACATTTACAATGTGTAAATAACTATGAACAGAAAAGATGTAACAGGATAGACGGGACATGATCAACAGAAGGAAGGCACTTGGAATTCATTTGTCCTTCGATGCTTTGATGTTTTTCTAACTCACCGCTGCCAAGTTTTCACAATCTAAATGTCACCTTCCATGCATTGTCCTGCTTGTTGTATTTATCAGGATGCTGACATCACTGGAAGGCTTCCCTCCAAAGGTTCTAAGGGTTCAGTTCATTTTTTGTGCATGACATGGTTCTTCTCCCTATCCCAAGAAAAAGAATAAGACAATGCTGGAATAAGCCTTTTTCTTGTTGTTGCTGCTGCTACTGTTCAGTTGTGTCTGACTTTCTGTGATTCAATCTGGGGTTTTCTTGGCAAAGATACTGGAGTGGTTTACCATTTTGTTCTGCAGCTCATTTTATGGATGAGGAAACAGAGGAAAACAGGATTGGGTGACTTGTCCAGGGTCACACAGCTTGTTAAGTGTGAGTCCAGATTTGAACTCAGGAAGATGAGTTCACAGTTACTGGGGTTGTTTGAGTAGAAGAGTAACATGGGAAGACCAGTGCTTTGTAAATTGTAAGGATTTTTGATTTGGAGCCAGTGGGACCCTTGGAATAAACCTTAGCAATCACAATCACCTAGATCAACCCTCTAATTTTACAGTGGAGTTTAGTGGGAGGGGAGAGCTCTGATGTAGTGACTCTCCGGGTCACGAACTAATCAGTAGCCAAGCTGAGGAAAGGGCAAGGTAACCTTAGCTTTGCTCCAGTGTGCCAAAATTCAAAGGGCACTCAGGGCACTGGTACTTCAGCAGAAAGAAACAAATGAGTTTAGTACCTAACTAGAAAGATTAGTTAAAACAGGAAGCCACCAGATAGCAAGGCTTCCTTAACTTCCCCAGGGGGTCTGCTCCCCAGACTAGCCTCCTTTGCTCCTGCCCCCTGCAGCCTCCCCAGCTCTCACTGGCTCCTTGGCTGGGCTTCACTGGTTCATTTGCAAATAGGCACATAACCCGAGTTAATGTGAATCATTTTGTTGTTTAGCTGGGAGTATTTTTTAATACGTTTTTATTTGATGTCTTCTATTTTTAACATCATAGTTCTCCCTAGTATTCCTCTTTCTCTCCCTCCAAGAAAGCCATCCTATGTAATAAATAGTATTTTTAAAGACAAAAAAAGAAAATATCAGCCCAACTGATCAATATATTGAACTTAAGCTGAATTTGTAAAAAATTTTCTTCTGTCACCAATACTATTTTGGTTCTTATCACTGAATATGACCTAAAAAACCCAGAATAATAACAATAAGGTTTGCAAAACAGATTACATGTGTCACCTATTTTGATCTTGAGCTGACTACAGCTCTACAAAGTAGATCCTGTTATTATTCTCATTTTATAGGTGAGGCAGAGGACTTATCTTGTGCCACATCGCTAAAAAATGTCAGAGGTGGGATTTGAACACAGGTTTTTCAGAATTCCAAGTCTAGGCTGAACCACCGACCTACATAATGCTCAGTTAAGGTAAAGATAACAGCTTGTTCCTAACACTGTCCTGTCAAGGGGTGATCAGAAATTTATTAACAACCCAAATTTTTCCTCTAAATATAGCTACTAATTTGGGGTTCTCTACTCTATGAAACTGGAGAAACTTGGTTGCAGAAAACTTAAGGGGGAATAGAAATAAATAGGCAATATTTGTTTTCATTTCAACAAATATTGGGGGAAACCTTATTTTTATTCACTTTTATTGACTTTGGAAAGCCAATACTTTTAGATTTTTTTCTGATTTTTCCCCTAAAAATGACTCCATGGCTACCTAATTCGTAATGTAGAATATACAGAGGCTAGTGAATACATCGATTTCACTGTTAATTATTATCCATTATTCGATTAAAACTGAAAATGGGTCAATTAAAAATTGAAATAATTAATTACAAATATCAAACACTGACATAGCTACCAGGGTCAAATAATTGTTCTCATTTGCTAGGATTCTTTTGATTCTTTATCGATTTCTTACTTTAGGTCTTTTAAAAATATTTTCATTTGGCTTCAGCAAAATTTGTGATTTCTTCATTTACTTAATTGTAAAGTGATCTTCATTGATCCTCTCAGAACAAGCACTGTGGAAGCTCTCTGACTATAAACATCCTTGAGTGTATAGTGAGAGTGTTGCCATGTCCCTCAGCCACAAAGGACTGAAGGCACATTCTTTGTCTCTCACCATGGACACAGACACATTGGGTTTCACTTGAGCCACACTGCCCAGACTCAGACCATAAGCCAACTAGGTCACTGAACTGCCTGTTTTTCCTCTCTTCACACATAATCCCCCACCACTCATTAAATGGTTTAAATGCGACATAGTTTGGAGACAGCCTTTCCTTGCCCCTCACCCCTTACCCCACCAAGAAAGAAGTCAGCAGCAGCAGCAACAACAATATTTCTTTAAGGAAATAAAACACAGTAAATTTGCAGTGGTACACAGAGAGTGAAGGGGAATCTTAGAAGGCTTCATGATGCCTACCATTCCTAGCAGATGGATTTATGTTTTAGTGACAAATGAAAAGAAAGGTGGGCATTCAATTAACTTTTTCTTTTTGTAATCCTGTTTGAAGGGGTACGATCTCCAGAATTATTTTTTCCTGATATGCGCTTGGGGAATCGATGGTACTTAAGCCCCTCCTCAGTGAATGGTTCCGTCCAAGGTCTATGCAATAGAATGAAAATATTCTCATTCATTTAGATGGGCATAATGGCACCGCACACACCCCCTCCCTACTGCATTTTCTAGCTCAGGTAGTCTGGTTTGCAGGTGAAGTCCATAGGGAGCAAGACTAGGTCCAAAGGGAAAGGAAGGAGAGAGGTGAAATCTTTCTGGTGGAATTCTTCCTTAATACTCATAGATCTATCAGCTCAGCGGTGTCGAACTCAAATAGAAACAGCCCCCTGCAGGCTACATACTTAGAAATCCACAAATTAACATTTTGTATGTTGTATTTTTATTTATTTTCTTCAACATTTTCCAATTACATTTTAATCTGATTCAGCTGCCCTTGGGAGTTTTTCCATTTGACATTTCTGCCTTAAAAAAAAAAGTTGTTGTTTTTCAACTCATTATCAGTCCCTGGAAAATATTTTCAGCAACTAAGTAGCCAAAGTTACGGGCTATATCAGCAACCAAGTGTTTTTCCCTCCACATCTGTCATCTTGATTCAGGTCCTCAGAATCTCTCACCACAACTCTGAAAAGCTTTTTTATTGATTTGGTCTCCCAACCTTGTGTCTCTCACCTCACCCACCATTCCAATGTGTTTTCTACACTGTTGCCAAAGTGATTTTCCTTAAGCATAGGTCTGATCATGTCATGCCCCTATCCAATAATCTCCAGTAAATTTCCAATAAATCAAATTTAAACTATCGGTGACATTTAAAGTTCTTCACAGTCTGGCCACTTTCTATCTTTCATATGTTATATTTTTTGTGTCTTTGATATTATTTTATAATATATTATATATAGCAAATATATAATATATGAAATATATTCTATTTATATTATATCATATATAACATATTATATCTTTCATATTATTTCATAATATGTCATAGATAGCGAATATTTCATAATATATGAAAAGGTAGAAAGTGGCCAGACTGTGAAGAATTTTAAATGTCATTCATATACACACATCCATGTATGTGTGTACACATATACACATACGTATATGTACATGTTGTATATTACATGTATCTCTATATGTGTATATACATATATATGCATAAATAATAAAATATAAAATAAATAAAAATACAACATAATGTTAATCTGTGCTTTTCTAAATCAATATATGACCTGCAGGGGTCCTTTTCTATTTGATTTTTACACCACTGACCTGAAGTATCTATGGGTATTCGGAATATATGTACACACAAAAATTATATGTATATGTGTGTATACACGTATACACATGCACTCGCATGCATGTGTGTAAACACACTCTCCCATACATGTACTCTACTCAAATGTCCTGCTTGCCATTCCTCACACAGGATATTCTGTCTCCTATCCATGTCTGTAATCTTCGTCCCCCAAACCTAAATCCTATTTCTTCTTCACCTTTCCCTCTTGAAATCCCTGTTTTCCTTCAAAATTCAGCTCAGAAGTAACCTTCTGTGTGTGAAGACTTCCCTGAGTCTATAACTGCTATCACCATCTCACAGAGCTTTCCTGTATTAACTTTATATACATTCAGAAGATACTTATGTAACACTAGCTTCAACAACTTCTTCCACTGATGCTATGGCTATATCAATAAAAGGAACGAGATCTTGAGAGCCTGAGTTTAACTGTGGTTCTGAAGAGAAGAGTTAATTGTGATATATGGAAAGAGACCAGAGGTACAGAGAGAAAGGAATTGTTGTTCAATCATTTGGTCATGTCCAACTCTTCATGACCCCATGGATCACAGCATGCCTTTCTGTTTTCCATTATCTCTCAAAATCTGTCCAAGTTCATATTTTTTGTTTCCATGACACTCTCTGTATCACCCTCTGGTGCCCCCTTTTCCTTTTACCTTCAATCTTTCCCATCATCAGGGTCTTTTCCAGTGAGTCCCAGCTTCTCATTATGTGGCCAAAGTATTTCAACTTCAACTTCAGTACTTGAACTTCCAGTGAATAGCCTGGATCAGTTTACGTATTGATTTATTTGACCTCCTTACTGTCCAAAGGACTCTGAAAAGTCTTCTCCAGCACCACAATTTTAAAGTGTCAATTCTGCAGCATTCAACTTTCCTTCTAGTTTAGTTCTCACAGCCATACATCACTACTGCAAAAACGATAGCTTTGATTATACAGACCTTTGTTGACAAGGTGATGTCCCTGTATGCTGTCCAGTTTTGCCACAGCTTTCCTTCCAAAGAAAAACCTTCCTTTAATTTCATGACTGTAGTCACTGATTGCAGTGATCTTTGAGCCCAGGAATATAAAATCTGACATTGTTTCCATTTCTTCTCCCTATATTTGCCAGGAAGTCTGGTACCAGTTGCCAAGATCTTAGGTTTGGTTTTTTTTTTTTTTTATGTTAAGCTTCAAGCAAGCTTTTACACTAGCCTCTTTCACCCTTATCAAGAGACTTCTTAATACCTCCTCACTTTTTGTCATCAAAGTGATATCATCTGCATATCTGAGACTGTTGATATTTTCCCCTGCAACTGTAATTCCAGTTTTTTATTAATCCAACCTGGCATCATGCTTTATGTACTCAGCATATAAGTTAATTAAATAAGGCGACAATATATAGTCTTTTGGTATTCATTTTCTAATCTTAAACCAATCAGTTATTTCATGTTTGGTTCTAGCTGTTGCTTCTTGGCCCACATAGAGTTTCCTTAGGAACAATTCAGATGATCTGGTACTCCTGCTGCTGAGGATTTGCCATATTTTATTGTGATACACAAAGACTTCAATGTATTCAATAAAGCAGAAGCAGGGACGGCTAGGTGGCACAGCGAATAGAGCACCAGCCCTGGAATCAGGAGGACCTGAGTTCAAATCTGACCTCGGACACTTAACAAAAAACTGGCTTGTGACCTTGGGCAAGTCACTTAACCCCAAATGCCCTACCTTCCCCACTCCAAAAAGCAAAAACAAAAATAAAGCAGAAGTAAATGTTTTTTTTCTGAAACTCCCTTGCTTTCTCTATAATCCAGCAAATGTTGGCAATTTGGTCTCGAGTTCCTCTGCCTCTTTAAAAACCAGCCTACTCTTCTGCAAATTCCTGGTTTAAATACTGTTGGAGCCTAGCCTGAAGAATCTCAAGCTTGCTGGTATGTGAAATGAGCACAATTGTTCAGTAATTTGAACATTTTTTGGTATTGCCCTTCTTTAGGATTGGGACATAAACTAGTCCTTTCCATTCAAATGACCACTGGTGTGTTTTCCAAATTTTCTGGTATATTGAGTACAATCCTTTAACAGCATCATCATTTAGGGTTCTAAATAGTTCTGCTAGAATTCTGTCTCCTCCACTAGCCTTATTGTTATCTCTATGATTCCTAAGGCCCATTTGACTTCATTCTCTAGGATGTCTGGCTATAGATCAGTAACTACATTAAAAAAAACCCTTTTTTTCTTGAGGGAATTGTTTTAAGTCCTATGTTATGAAAGAATATTAGAAATAGAATTCTTGAGAAGGGACTTCAATTGTTACCCCGAGAGAGCTGAAACATGAGTCTGTATTTCCAGAATTTAGAAGTCAGACAAGGAAAAGAGAGTTTTTGATATCTAGAGAGTTGAGTAACAGCTTATGGGAAAAGAGATTTCTCCATTCATTTAATAAATAATGTGTAATAAAGTGGGGTGACTGGGTCCAGAGTTAATTAATTAATGAGATCAATGTCACAATTTTAGTCATTTTTGAAGAAATATTAGAACATACTTTCAATTCTTTTATAGGCCAGAATGAGAATAAAAAAAGTTGCAAGTCAAGGGGAAGGCTAAGAGGTAGGAGATTTTAGCATTTGCAGACATGTGCATGCCCTTAACACTCATGTAGGCTGCATGTGAGGTTCATCAACCCTAAATCTTGTTATGGTTGCATATGTACATGATGTCTCCCCTGTTAGAACACAAGCTCTTTGGGGCCAAGGATGATTTCACCTTTGTATTTTTATCCCTAGAATTTAGCACAGTGTCTGGCATACAATAGGTGTATAATAACTGCTTGTTTGGTTTTTGGGTTTCCTTTGAACCACATTGACCAATTAGATTCAGACCACAAACCAACTAGGTCATTAATCTGTCTGTTTTGTAAGTTCAGCTAAGGAAATCTAAAGTGAAATGTACAGAACTCTTCTTCTGGTGGAACTGCAGCAGAAATTAGAAAGGAGAAAATACTATTTATATACTCCACTCAATCTCCTTTCCAGCTGTGCATGCAAACTCTTAAAATTTAGATCACATGTTGCATATTCATATATTTCACATATATAAATAAAATATACAATCAAAATATAATAATGCATTCAGTAGCAGCTGACTTATCCAGAGGTCATTTACCCAACATTAGTTATCTGCAACATGACCAGCAAATGAGAGATTTCACAAAGAGTGGTTGTTATTGTTGTTGTTGCTGTTGAGTCATTTTCCAAGTTGCGTCTAACTCTTTGTGATCGTATTTGGGGTTTTCTTGGCGAAGATACTGAAGTGGTTTGCCATTTCCTTCTTCAGCTCTTTTTACAGATGAGAAAACTGAGACAAGCAGGGTTAAGGGACTTGCCTGGGGTCACACAGCTCCAAGTGTCTCCATTGTCTTGCAATGAACTCAGGTGTTCCTAGTTCCATACTTGGCACTCCATCCATTGTGCCATCTAGCTTCCCCTTAAAGAGATTAGAAGCAAAAAAATCAAAGGGGTAGGGATAGGCAAGCACACTAATGGTAATGAGGAGTGACAATGGATAGTCTGATAATGAAGGAAATGAAAATATTATCTTAAAAATATACAAGAACTTGAAAAATAGCAGCCAATCACCATTTAGAATAGCATAGGCTTTTCAAGCCTGAATAGCCCTTTTATTGCATTATGAAATAGTACTATAATTGAGCAGAATTGATGCTGAGTCACTGAGAATAGCATGCAATGTTGGCAGTAAATTAGGTTTAGGAAACATTTTCTTTTTTCCTTAGTCCTTTCTGACTTCCTGTTTTTTCCTTCCTTCCTTCCTTCCTTCTTTCCTTTCTTTTTTCCTTCTTCCTTCCTTCCTCTCTTTCTTTTTGGATACAGCTAATGTGGGAATTTGTTTTGCTTGCTTATACATATCTGTAATAAGTTTTGTTTTTCTTGCCTTCTCAAATGGGTGAGGGATGGGAGGGGGAGGAAGAGAATTTGGAACTGACAAATAAAATAAAATTGAATTTTAAAAAATGAGTGAGTGAAAAGCATCATAAAAAACCTAACTCAGCTATCTTTCTATGCATTAATTTATCAAAACCAAGCTTTCAAAGTCTTATGTCACAACTTTTAATGATTTTGATTCCTTTGTTGTGTTTATCTGAAATTTTAATAATAGTTGCATATAGTAGTCACTTAATAAATATTTGTTTAATTGAATGAAATATAGGTAGCTTTGAAATCACTGTTGGTCCTCTGTTGAAGTGTTGCTGAAAGTCAGATTTGACTGGTTCATTTAAAGATAGTTATACCCATAGCAGAAAACAGGATATTTTCTTCAAATTAATCATAGCAAAAGCATTCTAACATTTTCCCCCAAAAAACTAGATAAGTTTTGTCATTGAAATGAGCCAGCTTCCATAACCTGGAAAAATACATTTATTTTTAATAACTTATTTTCCTAGGAGGTCAGATAAATAAATTGTTAGTATATGTGTGAATAGACATAAATATTATATAATATGTTCTATATATGCTAACACTATGTAATAATTGTATACTCTATACTAATATATAACTAATATATACTAATTCAAATTTACATATCACTTTCAGTAAATAGACCCTTGCTGATATAACACTGACTTTAAATTTCTCTTTATGGTTTATGAATTTTGAATTCGGTAATTATTAGCATTTGGACACAAGAACTAGCATTTATATAATGCTTTAAGCTCCTAGCCATTGCACGTGCTTTGGGGACAATTAGATATTTCTACAGGAGAAGCAGAACAACTATTAGCACTGATCTTGTTTTTGGCCTTTTTGTATCCTCAGTGCTTAGCACAATGCCAGGAGCATAGTAAATACCTGTGCGTTGACTGGCTGCCAGTAGAAGCAGAAAGTGGTAAGTTTTTGTTCATTGCATTATCATGAATACAAGTGAAAACTTGTGACTTAAATGAGACACCCAGAGATCTGAGAAGGGAGACAGGCAAGAGTGAGCAATGACGTCTATATCCCGGTGACTGAGGAAACAAGAATACAATAAATGCCTTAGAGGGGCAGGCAGGTTACATTGTAACTTTGCCAGTGGGGGTGCCCAAACTTTAGGTGTGATGCTTTTCATGCGAAGGAGGAAAGAGGAAGGGAATCGATGATCCAGAAAGAGACTGTTCTCCTGATCTAGCACTCAGGTCACAACCAAGATCTAAACAGCTTTCCCTGTTTGGTTTGGAAGCTGCCATCCCACATAACAGGGCTGCTCAGGGATTTGGGAAAGGGCCACATGTTTTTTAGGGAAGGGCAGAGTCTTGTTCAAGCATATCCAAGTGGCTGAAGTACCTTGTGTTTGGTCTAACAGTTAATAAGCAGAATGCTTGAACCCAGTGCTCTCTCGTGGACAAGTTCAGCTATTTGTCCACTATGGCCATTCTGCTTCTAATTAAGCTTCCATAACATCAACATTTAACATTTGGTTAGGTCATGGTATTATTAATACAGTGGAACACAGAAAAAAATTGGCAGAAAAAATTATATTGGCAACTCTGCTAAATAACTCAGGACAGGACGTGGTGTCTTAGCAGATGTTAATGCACTAATGAACGAGAGAGAGAGAGAGAGAGAGAGAGAGAGAGAGAGAGAGAGGGGGGGGAGAAAGGGAGAGAGTGGAAGGAAGGAAGGAAGGAAGGAAGGAAGAAAACAACTCAAACCCCTTACTTATGTTCAGTAAAGGGAGCCAGATATAGTATTGGAAGTTATGCTGACTCAGTGACCCATTATTCCCAGACCTATGTCTGTTAATCAGTGTTGGAGGAGGAGTCACTCAGTCTGGGCTTTCTATTACCTGCTATTTGTCACATACCAAGTCCCTATCTGTCTGTACCTGATAAACATCATGCATAGGCAACTGGGGAGGAATTGAGATACAAATGGGCTGACCTGGACCCATCTGAATTATCTTTATCTTATTATGAAAGTTATCAATAAAGTTGGCCCCATCTTGAAGCCATCGCTGATCTCCAGTGATCAGCTAATGTGTTGTTGCCTTGACATACTTTTAATAAACTCCTTTTAATTCTCTTTGTCCTGAGTTTTGCCTCATTAATCAGGCAGAAAGCCCCCTAAAAGAATTTTCCTTTTAACAAAAGTTCCAGCAAGTTGGGGAGGGATTCTTGGTTCTCCTATATGTTGTCTCTAGATAGTTCTTTTTGTGGTAAAAAGTCTGTCCCTTGGGTATGGGGCACCCAATCTTAAAATTATGGCTACCGTCCAAGGACCATTAACAAACCATATGTGAGGCAAGCAAAAGCACCTTCACCTGTCCTAACAGGCATACAACATAAATGACAGCTGCCCAAGACTGCTGGACTGGCTGTCTTCCCCTCAGTCCAAGCATCAAGTGAAATAAATTGACAAATTCCTTGAGGGAAAATACCAGTCTTATTGTGTGTGTGTGTGTGTGTGTGTTTTCCACCCTAATCCCTAACACACAAATGTTTGTTGAATAACAATACTTCAATATAGCACTTTACAAAATGCTTTCTTTCCTGCAATTTTGTAAGGAAAGTGGTACAAGCATTATCCCCATTGCCCAGATGGGGAAATTGAGCCTCAAAGTTCTTTAGTGACTTGCCTACCATCTCACTGCTAATACATGTGAGAGCTGGAACTTGAAGCCAGGTTTTCTGACTCCCAATCTAATACTCTTTGCACTTCTCCTTATCTCCTTCCTCTCGGTTTGGGGTTGACATCCTCTTCTCTGGACCCAGGAATCTTTTTAACCACCTGGGTTCCAAAGGGGAGAAGAGTAGAAAGCAGAAGATAATGAAATTGAAAGGCACATCCCTAATCGATAGCTTATTTCTCTATAGGCCAGATAGTTTCCAGAAAGCTGGGAGAGATATAAAAAAGAGATGGTTTTTCATGCCATCAAAACAAGTCAATTGAAAAATAAAGGACTGGATTTAGAAAAAAGAAAAAAAGAAAGTTTATTCAAGAGGCTGACCAGACCAGTTCTACTCTGGGATGTTTATTCATGCGGCCATTCTTTATTGTCTCCCTCCTGTGCTCCTTCCTGTGCTTGGAGCTTAATTCTCTGCAGAAACATTAGGAGTCCCCTACTGACATTACTACAAAGATCTGACGCATGTAACCTTCCAGGGACCACATCCTTTTTAGAAAATGACTATTTAGTAATGGATGTGAACGTGCGTAACCTCCCACGCTGACATAAAAGCAAGGACCTGGCTATCCCTGTACAGTGCCTCAGCTGTTACAGATCCCACTCTTTACCTTTATGGTTTTTCCATTACATGCAAAGCAAACACTGGTATCTCTGAGCACACAGAAAATTTCTTCTGCTTGTACTGAGCAAACTCTGCTGTCAATGGGGCACCGCTTTTAACCTCTTCCGTTCTGCTGCTAAGCAGGAACAACACAGAGTTCTGAAACCAAGGGAAGGGAGAGGATTTAGCTTTGACCTGTTCTCCTAATTATATCTCAGAGATCTTGTTATGTAAATTGGAGACAGTAAAGGCAAGGTGAGGCCCAGTCTTGAGAAAGTATCCTGTAGAATTGTATGTAGTGCCTTGAGATAAAAGCCAGTGACAAGTAGTACCGTGTTTCCCCGATAATAAGACACTGTCTTATTATTTTTTTTGGAAAGAAAAACACCAGAGGGCTTATTTTCAGGGGAGGGCTTATGTTGTCCTGCCTCAGCTCTCCTCCGCGGCACTGCTCTCAATGGCACCAGCAAGCAAATCACTGGGGAAGAACAGGATGACGCGCTCACTGCTACAGCTCTGATTGGATGCAGCTCGGAGCGCCGCGTGCGTTTCACAGGGGGGGGGGCCAGTGCATACAGAGGGTACCGTAATGTAGCGTGTAGCGCAGGGGATCACCTTCACTACAGTAGCAATCTCAATAGGGCTTATTTTCGGGGGAGGGCTTATTTTAGAGGAATCTTACACAGTAAGGTGAGGGCTTATTTTTGGGATAGGTCTTATTATCGGGGAAACACGGGTAGCTCTTTGGGGCACTAGGTACCTCAGTGGATATAGAGTACTGAGCTTGGAGTCAGGAAGTTCATCTTCCTGAGTTCAAATCGAGCCTCAGATACTTACTCTTCTGGAGCTATGTCCAGTCGTCCTGACCTAGATCTGGCCACCGGACCCTGATGGCTCCAGAGGAGAAAGTGAGGCTAATGACTTTGCACAGACCTCTCTCACTTAAATCCAATTCACTTGCAAGCCATGGCATCATCTTCCTGATGTCATGTTCCTCTTGGAGAAAGAAAGACAAGTAACAGTAGGTACTAGCTGTGTGACCCTGGGTAAGTCACTTAATTGCCTCAGTTTCCTCTTCTGTAAAATGAGAAGGAAATAGCAAACCACTCCAGTATCTTTGCCAAGAAAACTCCAAATGGGGCCATAAAGAGTTGGATATGACTGAACAATGACTAAACAACAGCAGTAGCTCTTTTAACTTGATTTGCTCTGGTTCTGAAATGCCATGGGCTTATTTAACAAATATTACAACAACATGGTATTAGGAATTAGGGTTAGGGTTCTAAAGAACTCTTTCTCTAATATCTTTTTGGCTCCTGTTGTTCAGCCATTTTTCAGTCGTGTCTGACTCTTCGTGACCCCTTTTGGGGGGTTTTCTTGGCAAAGATACTAGAGTGGTTTGCCATTTCCTTTTCCAACTCATACCAATCCACTAAAATTAAAGTGATGTCATCTTCCCAGAATTAAAAAAAAAAAGATCTCTAAAACACGTGAGGTTAGGCTCAGAAAATAAACACACCAAAGGGTTCAAATGGAGAGGGATTCTGGTGTGTAATGAATGTAAAGACTATAAAATGGTGAAAATGTGTGTAGCTCTGACTTCTCATGGCTGTTGCAAGGATCAAATGAAGTAAATGGAAAGAGTTTTTCAAACCTTAAAGTCCTATATCAATGTCAGCTATGATTTAGTTTCTTGGGAATAAAAGGAGGATGGGCTATTACAACTGTCTTTGAGGAGGGAGCATAGCTTCAATTCAGGTAGGCCCAGAAGGAAACTGGACAGGAAGGGGAAAGCTCCCTCACCCTATGCCCCATCTACTCTATTCTGTCAAGCTCATCTCTTCAGTCTCTGATTTGGGTGCAGAACATTGTACATGCTACAAGAGCATAGATTTATAGCCAGAGAAGACCTTAGACATCCTCCAATCCAACTCATTCATTTTATAGATGAAGAAACAGAGGTCGAGAAACAATAAGTGACCTGCCCACTAACATACCAGTAGCAAATGGAAGGACTGTAATCTAAATTCAAATCCCCTGACTCCAAATGGGACCCTTTTTGCTTTGTACAAGCAAACTGTCTCAGGAAACATTTGTTGAAGGGGTCAGTGAATAATAATGATAGAAACAAGAATTTATGTAAGCACTCTGCAAAAATACTATATATATATATATATATGAACTAATTGATCTTCACAACAACCCTATGAAGTAGGCACTATTATTATTTCCACTTTACAGATGAGGAAACTGAGGAACAGAAAGGTTAATTGAATTACCCAAGGTTACATAGCTAGTGAGTCATCTAAGGCAAAATTTGGACTCAGGGCTTCCTGGCTCCAAGTCAGTCCTAAATTCTATCCACCATGCCACCTAGCTACTATGAATTAATATAATTATTATGTTTAAACAAATCTAGAGCTTTGAGGCAGCTGTCTTACAATGTAAGGAACTGAATTGTCTAGGGATTGATTGTTTTCTTCTACACAAATACTCTGATATTATGTCAATGTGCTTTTTCAACCCTATAGGGTGTAGTGTCGATGTGATATTCACAGTGCCAATAGCAACTATGAATATACTGGCATAGTTCTGAATCACTAAATATAACAGACTCTCTACATGGAAGACAGAACCAAAAGATTTATTCAAACACCAGAAAGCCAAATACATCATAATAACAAAGAAATCCATATGCAATAACAATGCAGAGGGCACCACCATCCCCAAGCCTTCCCCCTACTAGGGCCTTCCCACAAACGAATACTCACAGCTCACTGCCTCCTTCCTTCTTCTCCCTTAGTTCTAACTTCTCTGACCAACTTCCTCTGGACTCTGCTCCATCCTTCCTTTCTGCCCTACCCATTCCCTGGAACCCCCAATATCTGGAATCCTCTAAACCAGACTAGATACTTGCACTTTCTAAGCTGATGGATGTATCCTTGCCTTTGACTTCAGTAGCAGAATGCCTGAGCAGGACTCCTCCCCTCTCTATAAAATGACTGAGCATCTCTGATTCAAGTACAGCCCAGACTAAGGTGAATAAGCTTCCTGACCCCAGTGTTGCCCTGAAGCATCAAGTAAAGATGCTCAAGAGTCCATGATTTTTGGATTTCCTACTCTGCCATGGCCTAAAGACCATCATGCCTGAGGCTCACTGGCAACACCTCTTCCCTAACCCTTCCCAGTTCTAATTTGGAGGTGTCACTCCCAGCTTCACTGAGGATGGTTCACTGGATTTCCCTAACATGCTTCCCTTGTTGCTCTACAATCCCTTGGATGTTTCTGATTAATACACATAACCTTCCATTAAATGAAGCAAAGAAAAGGCCTAATGCTTTTAGCACTTATTTGTCAGTATGTTTTTTCTGCAGTCTTCTTAGGGACAAACATAGTCCTTGAGGACAAAAACTATGTTTTCTCCATCAGCTGCTTTTCTCCAATCTGTTCTAAATGTTTATTTCTAGCATCACTTCCAGAAGTGGGAAGGTAGGCGTGTTCTCCTACTCACCATTTTACTGATTCAATTACTATAAACAAGGCTTTCCTGAGTCACAGAGAAAACTGCATGTTCTATGAACCCACAAACCTCCATTTTCAAGTTTCTAGCCTGATGTTTGAAATGGCAAAAAGGCAAGAAACCCTTGGCTGTCCTTGGTAGACATGTAAGTTAGATCTTTACAAATTTGGCTGATTTCAAGTTTAGTCTTTAGACCTCTAGTACCTGAATATTACTGGCTATTATCGTTTCATTTTCCTTGAATAGGAAATAAACTAACAGGGATCTGGAAGTTATCTAAGCATGAAAGAATGAGTTGTAGTTCAAGGAAAACATGCCTTTCTTGAGCACAGGTTGTATTTCTGACATTATCTTAGCTCACATGGGCAGACAACACTTCATTTCCTTGCTCCATACTCAAAGAAGGAAAGAGACCAGTGACTATTCCTACAAAATATTTCCAATAAAAAAAAGTTCAGTGACAGTAAATCAACTAAAAAGCAAGAGGGACAAATATTCACTCAATGGTTTATGGGCACCAAGAACTAAAAGAAACCACATAGATGATCTAATCTAACTCCCCCATTTTACAGATGAGGACAATGAGGCCCAAAGGGATGAAGAGACTTTTCCAGATCGTTCAAATAATGGCAGACTTGGAACTTGAACATGAATCTCCTCATCGTAATGTCAGAACTCACCTAATACTTCTCTCCACTCAACTCCACTTTGCTCTTGAAAATCCAGCCTCAGACAAGTTATGTGAACATAGATAAGTCACTTAATCTCTCTGTACCTCTGTGTCCTCATTTGTAAAATGGTGATAATAGCACGTTCCTCAGAGTTGTGAAGATCAAATTATGCATGTGTATATATATGCATATATATGTACATATATGAGAAGAAAGAGAGCAAACTTTCAAGTGTACTATTATCTCAACAATTTGGTACAACATGGCACAAGCAAAATGGGCCCACAATACACAAAATTATGACCCTATAACTTTAATATTGGAGTCATAATTGGAAAATAGATATGACCCTTAAAATGATGATTTTCTTCCTTGTTTCCAAATTTAACAGGAATTCAAAATTTCTCTAACAGCATCAACATTATAACTAGGTCAATTTCTTCTTTCACAGGAGTTGAGTTGTAGTCTGCCAGAAAATTGTGGTGGCATTGCTTTTATACTTCCACAGAGGGAGAAAGTATGTCTCTCATTTTCTTCCTTCCCTTTTTACTCCTAGCAATACTCAAATTGAGACCTATAGTATAGCTGACTAATAATCATTCATGTTCCTATCTATGGAATCCTGCCAGTGGGACATAGCCAGAGGCTACTAAGACACCAGTAGGCTTCCTTAGTATTTCCTGAGGTCAGAGGAATTTATAGAGCTAGAAAGTACCTTTAAAGATCGTCTCATTCAACCCCCTTATTTAACTAACAAGGAAATGTAGTTACAGAGAGATGAATTAACTTGCCCAAGTGAATGTGGGGTTCAAAGTCGGGATTCAGATCCAGACCTTCTGATTCCAAATCTGGTGGCAGGGAGGGGCTCCCATTCCTTTTTCTATTGCTTCTTTGCTAAAGAGGCTGAGGTTGCCTAGCCCATTCCTATTTAAAGTTCATCAGTAAAATTTTTTCCAGCAATATGATAAAATGAGAGGTGCCTCTAAACCCAGCTCCCCTTTCCTCCTCAAAACATTAACTATGCAAAATAAAGTCAGTTTTTAAAAAACAACAGAAGAAAAGAAATGGTTTAATTTCTGTAGAAACAAACAAAAAACCAAGCCCAGAGAGGATTATGTTACTATTGGGCACTTTTGGTTGCCCTGTGCCCAGTGCTTCTCCAGAGACCACCTGTCATGTCAGCCCTGAGTAAAGAGCTCTATGTGACTCTATGTCTGGACTTACTTTTCGAGTCCACATTCATGTGTATTTCAGTGGAACAATACCAGATACACACTGGAACTTACCTAGTACTAGTGGCGCAATCAATCAATCAACAATCATCTATTTACTAAGTCTCTGTTATGTGCCAAGTACCATGCTCAGTTTTGGAATACAAAAACAAAAACGAGAGTTGACATTCGGAACAGGGCAGATCACATGCACATTTAAGCAGATGCAAAACATACAGAGCAAAGAAAAAAAGGCATCTTTGTGGGGAAAGCACTAGTGGCTGGGGGAAACAGGAAAGGCCTCATGCAGAAGGTAAGGTTTGAACTGAACCTTGAAGGAAATGGAGATGGGAATGGAGCTTCATGTGAAGAATGCTGGTGACTGGAAATGAGAGAGGGACAGAGAAGTGACTGACCATCACAACACTCTCTAGCACAGTAAAGGGAAAGATCTTCCATCAGGATACTGAGCCCATCTCTGAATGATTCTCAGGGTCTTTTCTTGGCAGTGACCCAACCAGATGCCTCTACCCTGATGGAAAGAAAGTTCTGAAATGTTTCCAGTCCATGGGGTCTGGGGAGTTGGGATTAGTTATATCTGTGTCAGAATAATAATAATAATAATAAACATTTATATAACACTATTGCCAGGTACTATGTTAGGTGCTTATATATCTCCTTCTTATTTATACCCCCATTTTATAGATGAGGAAACTGAGGAAAACCGAGATTAAGTGACTTGCCAAGGACCACACAGTTAGTTAATGTCTGAGGCCAGAGTTGAACTGGGCTTTTCTTGACTTCAGGTCCAGAGCTCTACAAGCAAACAATCTGAAAAGAGAGACAATTTATTACATGAGTAATACAGAGTAAAGGAAAAAGACTCAAAAATCCCCAAAGAAGAGGAAGCAAACAGGGAGGGTGTCTCAAAGCCCAGACATATGCTGACATCCATATATACATGGTAAAGGCAAGGATCTGGACAAAAGATTTAATGGGGAGAGTGATGTCTCCACGCATGGCCACCTACTGCATATCAGAATGTGAACAATAGGCATTCTTCATCCACTTGGTTTTTTCTATGTAAACATATAAGCCAGATACTTTTGAGTAATTTCAGTGCTCGTTTAGGAGGCACTTTAATATTCCAGCATATGATGCAATAAGATTAACATCATCTTCAGACAGAAATGTATCTGGAGGACCTCATTACTTACAGAGAATCCTTCAATTAGGGCTCCTCTCTGGCTTTCCTTCATGACAGTAGCAAACACCTTTGACCACTCTATTTTACGTCTTGCTTGATATTAATTATTCATCAAGCAAGGCTATTTCTGTTAAACTTTCAAAGGAATCTCCTGTACGTTTTTGTATGCATGGGAATTATCTTGTTGCAGAAGATCTTTTAAGGAGACATTTTGCTTTTTTGTTAAACAATCAACAAATAAGAAGCCAGTGAAATAGTTTATCCATATGTCTTTCAGTCAATTATGAGATTGTAAATCTACCTTTGTACAGCATCATTTGTGAAAGTCTTGTTATTCCTTTCTAATTTCCTTGTCAAGGTGACCCCCAGGGAACATATAGATTATTCTGATAAAGTTTAATATAAGTGGGAAAGTAGATATGAGTTGTTAATTCATGATGATCTCTCAATTGCCCCTTTTTTGGTAGTAATATGGCCTTGTACTTTTCCTATGCCTTTATTGTCTTCATTTCCTTCAGACACATTAAAGATCTCTTCCCTCACATCCCCAAATTATATTTCCTCTAATCCAGACCAACATTCTATATATTTGATCTAGTCTGGCTGCTTCTCACAATAAATGCCATTTAAAAAAAATTTCCTCTGGATATAGCCAGGACTCTTAATGTTAGAGTTCAAATGTGGTGACTCCATTGTCCTTGATAGTGAAAAAGGATTGTTATAAAAAAACCTTTTCAGGTCTTTTCTTTCATGTGCTTATTATCTTCCTTTCAACATTCATCCTTAAATTAGCTTGGGATGAGTTTGATTTAATGAATCTCTTACTAAGTTTTCTATAAACTGGTTTTCCCCTCAACTTTTTCCCACTATTTTTGTAAAGCAATAATTCTCATAATCTTATCCCATCTTCTTCTGTAAGAGTCTACAAATGAGTTTATATTTTAAACCAGTGTTGCCCTTGGCTTTCATATCTCTCATCTAAACAGAAAGTTCAAATGTTTGCTGACTAAAGTGACTTTAAATTCTTTGGTTATTCTTGCTATGACAATTGATTTATATCAGTTAAATTTCTGCATAAAAGTGTTTATGTCCTTTCCTTCATCTATTTCCCATTTTTCTATGTAAATAACTTGTTTAAATACATAAAGTTAGAGTTATTTTAATTGCCTGTCATTTTTTTGCCTTATTCTTCCCTCTAGCTTTTTATGAATTGTGTTTGTTCACAGACAACTGATTCAGGAATATCTCCCACAATAATAATTGTTGTTTCCTAGCTGTTAAAATATAATTAAGTGCCTTTTTGTAATGTTATTCAGTGCTCACCACATCCTGTGCCTCCCAAATCTTTCCTTGAAGAAAGTATTCTTTTTTTTTTTGCTTTTTTGGAGGGCAATTGGGGTTAAGTGACTTGCCCAAAGTCACATGGCTAGTTTTTGTGTTAAGTATCTGTAGTAGGATTTGAACTCAGGTCCTCCTGACTCCAGGGCTGGTGCTCTATTCACTGCACCACCTACCTGCCCAAGAAAGTATTCTTGATATAAAGTCATGAGATTTCTATGAAATCTACAAATCCTTGCAATATATAGTCTATAAGCCTCTACAAGTTGGTGTAGTCTGTAAGCCTCTCTTGCTCCTGACTCCTGAACCATATTTCCCAAAGTATGCTTCACTATTCTCACCTATTTCCATCTTTTCATTGAAGTCACTGAGTATCAAAGTATAAACTGATTTAATTTTAAGGGTCCTATCAAATTCTTCATAGAAAGTCTCTGTCCCTCCATTATCTGCAATAGATGTTGAAACAAAAACTGTTATTTTTTATGGTGGTATTTTTGGTAAATAATCACAAAATATCTCAGATTCTTACTACTGCTTTGGGATGAATGACAAAACTCACTCCACCTATTGCTTTACTTAAAGTCCCTCCAGGAAGAATCTGTGGTTCGTCCTTCCTCCCAGTGGAAACTTTTTTTTTTAATAGCAAGATTGTCATGATTGGTATCACTCAGTTTGTCCTGTATCACTGACTGGAAAAGAACTTTACAGTTAGAGTACTAACCACTAAGTTAATTATTATAAATAGTATATCAACTGTGTGAGCTTTAGTATCTTCTGCCCCTTTCCCACCTCTCTAACACCATTGCTGCAGAGGTAGAAGAGTTTGTTTTGTACTTTTTCTTTCTTTTCTGTGGCCTCTGTGATAAGCAGTAATAAGCCTTTTCATACCTTGCTAGTCTGATCTGCTAAAAAGTGATAAGCCTTTTTATGTCTAGCTAGGCTAGTCCAGAGAAAGCTGAAAAAGTCTTTCACCAGGTCTGTCCTAGAATCCTCAGCACTATGGTAGACCCTCCCATAGCTTCCTACTGGAATAGCCTTTGTAAACCCAGGATCTTCTCCTTGCCCTAATTAAACATTAGAATAGCGCTGTGTGGAGGAAGAAGAAAGTTTTATGATCAATTATATATGCACTCAACATATGGTTACCAATGATTATGGAACAACTGATAGAACCTTCAGAATAGTTCAAAAGAGAAATAAAATAATTAAAAGAACAAATGATAGAAATAAGAACTGAAAACTAATGAAAAGTAAAACTCTTTTCAAAAAAGAAATTAAAATAGAGAACAGAGAACAAATGATAATGTAACTCTCTAAAAGTTTATATATAACATATCCAGGATACAAAAATTCAGAGGTAAAAGAAAAATTAATTGAACATATTCAAAAGACAACAAGAATGAAAGAAAATGTCAAAGTGGTTACATGATTTAGACATAAAGGGTGATATCATAAGCATATTGGGGGGCATGGGAAAATTTACCTGTCAGATGTATGGATAAGGGAAAATATTTTTACCAAACAAGAAACAGAGAGGATCATGGGGTTTAAATGGATCGTTTTTTGTTACATTAAATTAAAAAGATCTGCACAAACAAAACCAACACAGCCAAGATTAGAAGGAAAGTAGGAAACTGGGGAAAATTTTTATAATAAGTTTATCTGATAAAGGCCTTATTTCTCAAATATACATAGAACTGCGTCACATTTATCAGAATATGAGTCATGCCCCAATTGATAAATGGTCAAAGGATAGAAACAAGCAGTTTACAGAAGAAAGAAAAGTTATCTATGGTCATATAAAAAATTCTCTAAATCACTACTGATTAGAAAAATGCAAATTAAAACAACTCTGAAGTACCACCCCACACTTATCAGATTGATTAATATGACAGAAAAGGAAAATGACAAATGTTGGAGGGGATGTTGAAAAATTGGAATAGTAATACACTATTGGTGGAGTTGTGAACTGATCCAACCATTCTGGAGAATAATCTGGAACTATGCCCAAAGGGCATACCATTTGACCCCACAATACCACTACTAGGTCTATATTCCAAGGAGATTTTAAAAAAAAGGAAAAGGACCTATATGTACAAATATGTTTATAGCAGCCCTTTTTTGTGGTGGAAAAGAATTTAAAATCATCAATTAGGGAATGGCTGAACAAGTTGTGTTATATGATTGCAATAGAATACTATTGTGCTATAAGAAATGATGAGTAAGATGTATTCAGAAAAAATCTGAGAAGACTTACATGATGAACTGATGCAAATTGAAGTGAACAGAACCAGAACATTGTACACAGTAACAGTAATAGTGTAAGGATGATGAACTATGAAAGACAATTCTTCTGATCAATATAATGATCTAAGACACTTCTGAAGAATTTTATCATGAAAAATACTATCTATGTCCAGAGAAAGAATTGATGAAGTCTGAACGCAGATTGAAACATAATTTTTTCACTTTATTTTTCTTGCTATTACTTGAATAATTGGATATATTTTGCATGATTTCACATGTGTAACTGAACTCGTATTATTTGCCTTCACAACTGGTTGGGGAGGGGTGAGTGGGAAAGAATTTGGAACTCAATTTAAAAAAAATAAATGTTAAAAATAAATACTTTAAAAAGGAACCAATTATCTACAGAACACTATGCTAGGTGCTGAGGACACAAAGGCAAAAACAACACAGTCTTCATCCTTGAGAAATTTAATTTCTATTGGGTAAAAATATCCATACATATAAGTAAATAAAAAATACATACAATGTAAAATACAATTTCATGCGGCACTAGTAAGCTGGGAGGGGATCGGTCATGGAAACAGTAACCCTTGAACTGAAATTTGAAAGAAGTTATGGATTGTAAGAGGCAGAGGTAAGGAAAAAAAGACACATGCAATGGAGGAATGACACGTGCAAAGGTATGGAGTTGAAATGTTCTGAGAAGAATATAAAATTTTGCTGTACCATAGAGCATGTGGTGCAAAGTAATGAGTCTGGAAAGATATTCTGGAACCAGACTGTGAAGGATTTTAAATGCAAAACAAAAAAGTTTGCATTATATCTCAGGAATGGTAGGGAACCACTGGAGCTTTCTGAGAGGAGGATACAATGATTGGACCTGTACTTTTGGGAATATCAATTTGATGACTGTGTGGATGATGGATTGGAGAGGGGAGATAGATGCTTCATGGATAAAGGTCAATTAGCAGGTCATTGCAATGATTGCATTGAGGTGAGAAGTGATGAGGATCTCAAATAGGGTGATAGCACTTGAGGAAAGACAGAAGGATAGATGTAAAAGCTGCTGTAGAGGTAAAATCTACAAGACTTGGCAAATAATTTGATAGAGAGTATGAATGTGCAATTGAGGAGAATTCCAATAATTAGAATCTGAATGACAGAAAGGATGATGGTGCCACAAATAGACAACTTAGGAAGAAGGATAGGGGATACAGAGGTGAAACAATGTCTCTTTTCAGACATATTGGATTTGAGCTGCATTTGGAGCATCCAGAAATTACAAATGGAGATTTCTAATATGCAGTTGGTGATACAGGACTGAAGATCAAGGGAAAGGTTAGGAAACAATATAAAGAGCTGGGAATCGTCTGCATGGAAATGATAATTGACCGACCATATTGGACCAAATTATATCACTAATAAATAAAATGGAAAGAAAAGAGAAAAGGACCCAGGAAATAGCTTAGGTATATACACTCACAGTTAGAGGATAGTAGGTATATAATTATCCAGCAAAGGAGATTGCAAAAGAGGAGTTATATATATATATATATATAAATTTATATATATACATATATATATATATATGCCATAGGAAAACCAAGAGAGACTCGTGTCACAAAAACCTAGAGATAAAATAGCATCCACGAGAACAGGGTAATAAGCAAATGCTGCCAAAAGGTCAAGAAAGATGAAGCTCAAGAAAGGCCACTAGATTTAGCAACTGAGAAATCATTGGTAACCTTGGAAAAAGAAGTTTTGGTTGAGTGATGAGGTCAGAAGCCAGATTGCAAAGGCCTGAGAAGCGGGTAAGTGCAGGGAAATGAAGCAGGCAAGAAGGTCGTTTCTCCTAAAGCTCTCTGAGGCTTCCAAAAGCTGACTTGGGAAAATAGGTTGGAAATGCCCATGAAGCTGCTTAGTATTATTGAATTATGATATAGAACTCTTCTGAAGAAACCAAATTTTTCTGTTTTGTCATTGAAATGTAAGAATGGACTATCAATGTATTTAAGTTTTTTTCTCTAATGTCGTGGGTTTTTTTTAATTAAATAAGATGGAGGAAATATGACATAAAATATCTTTGCATGTAAACAAAGGTAATTACCACAAAAATCTCCAGGATAGAATGACTTGCTATATCACATGTTCAGCTAATTAATTAATGTGACCTAAATCCTTATCTAGATCTATAATGCATCTCTCTCACTCTTGCAGAAATTTTCAAATGTGCATGTTATATTTTTTAACCTGGCATCCTGATTATAATAGGATTCTATTATATCCCATGCCCATTTACAGACAGACACACTAAAGCAGAGGAAGTCAAGTGGCTCAACAGAGGTTACAGTCTATGGCAGGATTTTGTCTGAAGAACAAGTCTCCCTCCCTTGGTTGCCCTTTTTGGTCCTTGATCTCCAAACTCTGAGAAAGGGCACAGAACTCAGTGTTTAAGTAAGTGACTCCAGAATTCTCTTAATCCTATTCTAGGCTTGCTTCTGCTGTACATAAAAATTGTTACTTTTTGAAAAAAGTAATAAACTATTTAAACCCCTACATTTTGGGAAGCAGCATGGTACACATATGCTGGATTGCAGTCAGAGAACTTGGGTTCAAATCCCACCTCTGACTCTGACTGCCTACCTGTGTGACCTTGGGAAGAATTACTTCACCTTACTGAGCCCAGTTCGCTTATCTGTAAGACAGAGGGGCAGATTTAATGGCCTCTGATGCCCCTTCTAAACATAAAGCTAGGATCCTAAGGCTTTCTCTGGGCAGGGGTAAGGGTACCCATGTCTAGAAAAGTAAAGGAGACCATTTGTTCCAGGATGTCTGGTCATGAGTCCAGATAGAACTCCAAATCCAGGATGTACAACAAATACTATCTATCTTACAATGTGAGTTAATAATGAGCTCAGAGATTCAGATCTGGAAAGACCTCACATATTATGAAAGCCCAAGTGACCACAAGTTGTTTCCAAAAAAATTCTGTTTCTTGTTCTCTTTATTACATAACTCCAAGAAAATGGTTTTAAGCCTTTCCATACCCTTAGTTCTTCCATCTGTCAAAGGATGAAAATAATTTGCACCATCTGCCCAGCTTGCAGATGTGGCCAAGATTAAAGATATGAGATGGCCTTAGCACAGAGCTTTGCACTAACCCATTTAAAACCCAGTATTGGTCAATGATTATTAAACTGCTTTATGGATTATTTTATATATGAATCTCAAAAATTTGCCATTAGATTCAAGAGAAAAGAAACCTGAATAAATAGTCAATAGCTGGTAGTATACATACAGATACCCCTAAGCCAAGGGTAAGGGGAACCTGTGACAAGTTACCCCCAACCTTACCTAAGCCAATAGCTGACTTGTGCATCTGCTAACTTAGAGACACAAATATATTCACATTATAAAGAATGTCTCAGGGTGGCTAGGTGGCGCAGTAAGAGCGCCAGCCCTGGAGTCAGGAGGACCCAGGATTGGTTTCAGCCTCAGATACTTAACACCCACACAAAATAACTGGCCGTGTAAACTTGGACAAGTTACTGAACCCCAATTTCTTTTTTTTTTAAAGCAATTGGGCTTAAGTAACTTGCTCAAGGTTACACGGCCAGGTGTTTCTGGGTGGGTGCTAAGTGTCTGAGCCCGGGATTCGATCTCCAGGTCGTTCTGACACTGGAACCAGTACTCTTACTAGCTGTGCTACCTGGCCACCCTGAAAGGACTTCCTCTTTTTTTTTTTTTAAGCAATCAGGGTTAAGTAACTTGCTCAAGGTTACAGGGCCAGTTATTTCTGGGTGTGGTGCTGAGTATCCGAGCCCGGATTTGATCCAGGTCATCCAGACACTGGAGCCGGTGCTCTTACTCGCTGAGCCACCTGGCCGCCCCTTAACTCCAATTTCTTTAAAAAAAAAAAAAGTGTCTCCAGGTTTGAAATATTCAGTCATCCGTTCCTACCATGATGGGAGATGACCCTCATAAGCTTTAAGCTGTCTACTGAAGTCCCAGGTCTACATGCCCCCTCTCCAAGCACAGTGTCTCCCTCAAAATCTATCACACAATCACTAAAAACTAATTTCAGACACCATCAGGAGTTTAAAACACAATAAATTCACTTTGAGCACATATTTGAAAGAGTAAGCTCACTTTGGAGCATTACCACACCTACAAATAATGAATAGCCGACATGTATTAATAAAATTAGCTATTTTCCTAAGACCAAAAGCAAATATTAGAACTGAACAGTAAACACTCAAAGAAATGAGGGGAAAAATGCAAATGCCCAGTTATTTCCTTCTTTGTTGCTATTACTGGCCTGGCTTATCTGACTTGATTATTTTTGGCCTTGGGCATCTTCTTGACTTCTTTCCTATGGTCACCAGCTAAAGAATGGGCTGTATTTCTAAAGTTTGGAAGTCAGGTGTTTGCAACTTGGAGCCCATTTTCACATAGAAACAGTGTTATGAAAGGTGGTTAGATTTCTTAGTCCATAAAAGCATACTTAACCCATAATTATCTTAATTATAGTCCCATTTCAGCTACATCAGATTGCTGTTTATTACACTGTTACTTTGGGGAAATAATTCTAAATTCCAACCCAGAAGACTAAAATCCCAGTGGTCTCCCCTTCTTGCTGTGACAGCTGCCAGAACAACAGTACCTGAATCTCCTCTGGTGAGGTATGTGGTTTGTGACAGAGGAAAGGAAAAGGAAGAATATCTCTGTCCAGGTCACCAGTAACTGGTGTAAATCACATTTTTGTGAGAATATGTCTGGAATCAGAGAGTATTATGCTTGGAAAAGACACTAGTTCAGACCATGTATATTACAAATGAGGAAACTGAGGCCCCATGGAAGGAAATAAGCTTTTATTAAGCACCTACTATGTGCCAAGCACTGGACAAATATTATCTCATTTAAGCCTCAGAATAACTCACAAGACATAGGTGCTAACATTTCTCCCATTTTACAATTGAAGAAACAGAGGTGGGTTAAGGTTAAGTGACTTGCCCAGCTAGATTTGAACTCATCTTCCTGACTCCATGCACTGAACCATCTAGCTAACTTTTGGGATTAAGTAACTTCCAAGATCATATAGCTAGTTAGTGGCAGTCCTCAGATAAACCGAGATCTGGGAAAGACCTTAGCTTAAAAAGGCCAAGGTCTGCCACTGGAGTGGGGCCATCTCTACTCATCCTGATCTATATCTTGCCACTGGACCCAGATGGCTCCAGAGGAAAGAGTGAGGTGATTTTGGTGACTTTGCACAGCCCTGCCTTACTTCAATCCAATTCACTTGCAAGTCATAACATAACCATCCTCATGTCATGGTCCTTTTCTAGAACAAAGGACAAATAACAACAAGTTAATGGCAGAACACAGACCATAGTCTAGTCTCTTGACTCAAGTGAACTTTGCACTTCACATCCCTCCCTCTTAGTCTGCCTGAGATAAGATAATTCTAGTTCAATCAATCCACAGGTGTTCTGAATTGGAAAGGCACTTGCCCATTGTGGGGGAAGGGGAAGGAAAGCTGGGTGAAACAGAAAGGCTTCTGTTGTGGAACCTCCTCTCCTCCACACTATCACAAAGCTATTAATACATAAAAGCAGGTAGTGTTTATATCTAGCAATCTGGCAGGATATGGAGGACCCTGGATTTGGCATAAAAGGAACTTAGCTGTGTGATCTTGGGCTTTCCCTTCTTTGCTCCCCAATTTTTACATCTATAAAAGGAACATATTGGGCTAGAGGACTTTTAAAGTCCCTTTGGAGTCTAAATACATGAGTTCAGACCTGACTACTAATTGAGTCAACTTGAAAATAGGTCTCTAAAAATTGTTTGGTGATATTTTGTCCCAGCATCTCCTCCCTTTTCCTCTGATACCCATCCAAACTGTTCTGAGGTAGCTCAGCTACCCAAGTACCCAATAACAGGTTACATCTGACATCCCCTAGCTCTGTGAAAGAGGATGTGGAGGAATCCAGCCCTCTTCTATCTAGCTGACAATACTACAGGCATATTCCCCCAGTGAGTGATGGGTTGGAGACAAAGGCTTTCCTTGAAGAAATGAAGTAGGTCTCCATGGATTCAATGCTTTGGATTAGAGGAGGAAGCTTTCTCTTCATATAATGGGGCTAATCTCTCTTTATTCCAAACTGATTCCTTCATTGGTAGGGTCTCCAAAGGGGGGACATATTATCCTTGTGGAAGAAAATGAAGTAAAGCTTCAGCAAGAGAGCCTATAACTAGAAGTAGGAGACTTAATTTGGCTGAAAATTTATTAAGCAGAGCAAGTTCTCAGGACTCGGTTCTCCATTCTTCTGTAGCTGCTCTGCCACCAGATCTCGGTCTCAAGGAAACTCTGACTATGCCTCTCTGGGGCCCCTCCTATATAGACACTATATTACCTACTTCATTTCCTTCAGCCAACCCCTTCCTGTTAGTCAGTTAACAGGAGACAGGAGTTCATACCTTCTGTTCCCCCAATCAGAGGCTTGATCAGTTGCTAAGTGTTAAGTACCTGCTACTTTTGCCAACACAAAGGGATATATATTCAAATACAAAATGACATTACCATTACATTCCACCCCTCCAGGATCCTTGGCCTTACAATCTCAATCTAAATGGCCATGGATCCTGGAACAAATAGAGGCACTATGCTTTGTAATCCTGCTGACTAAGCCATAATGTAATGCCATGCACAGAAGCTTTCCAAAAGAACTGCTACTGTGAACAGCTTTTTAAAGTTTCTGATTACTCAGTATAGTGATCACTCTATTTATTCCATAACAAAAGCAAAACATCAATGGAAAATCAAGGTATAGAATAATTCAAAATACAGCATTCACCATATTTCAACTTGTCACAGAAAATCACAATATAATATTCACAACATAGTCTCAAAATAAGATAGCTACTCCTAAATTAATTCAATCAGTCACAAAATAGTCACTCTTAAGTTAATTCAATCAGTCACTTATCAGTAGTATCAAAGTATACAGTCAAAGTCTTCCATTCTTGGGGCAAAGTCTTGATTAACTCAATCAGTCACTAATTGGTAACAATAGTTGAAGTACTCAAAGTACAATCAATCACTTATTCAGTAAAGTCTTACTAAGTATCATACACAAAATCCTCCACCCCTCAGGTCATTAGTAAACTATAATTCCATAATTACTCAGTATCCAAGGAGAGGTCTTTTCATCTTGACTTGGGGCCTGTTCTCAGATTCCCTGGATCCCCTTCCATGGTCCCAGATTCTACCTGGATTCAATGGCAGACAGCTCCCAGTTCCTTGACCAGCTCTCTGGGCAGGTCCTGCTCCACACTGGCATTCACAGGGTCTGGTCCATGTCAGCTCCTTCACCATTTCTGCTCCAAGGAATTCAAGGCTCAACCAAGCCACAAACAAAGTCTCAGCATCCTGGTCATTCTTCAGTCACCTGGGCTCTGGGGCTCCTGGCTCTAGATTCCGGGCTCCTGGCTCCTGGGCTCCTAGGATCCCGTTCAGAAGAAGCTCCACCACCACAAGTTTTCAGGACTCAGTTCTCCATTCTTCTGTAGCTGCTCTGCCACCAGATCTCGGTCTCAAGCAAATTCTGACTATGCCTCTCTGGGGCCCCTCCTATATACACAGCATTACCTACTTCACTTCCTTCAGCCAACCCCTTCCTGTTATGTCAGTTAACAGGAGACAGGAGTTCATACCTTCTGTTCCCCCAATCAAAGAAGTACCTGCTACTTTTGCCAGCACAAAGGGATCTTCAAATTCAAAATTACATGACCATTACATACACATACACAGCCTTTCAGGGTAGCTGATCAGTAGATAGAGTCCAGGACTGGAGTCAGGAAGACTGATCTTCCCGAGTTCAAATCTGGCCTCAGATACTTACTAGATATGTGACCCTGAGCAAGTGACTCAACCCTGTTTGCCTCAGTTCTTCATCTGTAAATTGGTTTGGTTGTTGTCCTTCATGCTCAAAGAGGAACAAAATCGCATCACTGTGTTGGTACCAAGGTACAGTGTGTCTAACTGTGGCTCATTAGACCAATAGACCAATTAGATCAATATGAGCTTAGAAGTCACAGATCAGGCACAAATAGTCCATATGGACATACAGAGTAGAGACGTCTCAAAGTAAAATAGAATGGGTGATATCTTTTGACTTGCACATAAACTGGATTTAAGGGAGGTAGAGTTGTTCAAAGTCGTGGGCCTCACTTTCTCTTCCAGAGTCACTGAAGTGCAGTAGCAAGACAAAAGTCAAGACAACTGACAACAGATTGGGATGTAGTGAATGACTTTGGTGTCTCTGATGTCTGATTCCACAGCACCTGTTTCTGCCACCTCCATGGCCTGTTGGAATAAATTGTTCATATCCACCCACTCTGCCAGGGGAAGTCTTCACATGCTTGGGGTAGACACTCCCCCAACTCAGTGTTGGGTTTGAGGACTATCAGTTACCCTCAACCTTGTTCAGCCCATCTGCTGGGAAGGTTTAGTGGAGTGTGGCCACTGCACATGCTGTTACAGGTGAGATATGGGTGGCAGGTGGACACCGAAGATAGAAAGCAGCCCCGAAAAGGGATTGGCAGCCCTCACACCAGAGGTAGCTACTGAACACCTGAATGCCTCATCTGTAAAAATGAGCTGGAGAAGGAAATATCAAACCACTCCAGTATCTTTGCCAAGAAAACTCCAGATGGGGTCATGAGACGTCAGACAGGACTGAACAACAATACACACAAGCTTTCTGCTTCCTTTTATGTGATATCTTCCTCCATTCAAATGTTGTTGTTTGTCCTTAGTTCTCCTAGAGCACCAGTGACATCAGGAAGGTGATGTCTTGACTTGCAAGTGAAATGGATTTAAGTGAGTAATCATTGAGGGTAAAGACTGTCTTTCTTCTTGTATTTGCATTCTTAACACAGCATAGTTCCTGGTATACCATGAGTGCCATTAAGCACGTATTAATATGCTAGCTGATTGACTGTTACTAACCAATTGTCTAGCCCAGGGATGGGGAACCTGCAGCCATACATGGCCCTCTAGGTCCTCAAGTGAATCAGCCCTTTGACTGAATCCAAACTTCATAGGACAAATCCCCTTAATAAAGGGGATTTTTATTCTGTAAAACTTGGACTCAGTCAAAAAGTCAAAAACTTGGACTCAGTCATAAAAACAAAAAAAGACAGTCAAATACTTGAGGATCTAAAGGGTCACATGTGGCCTCAAGGCTGCAAGTTCCCCACCACTGGTCTAGCCTAAGGTTGATTAATCAACTTATTTATTAAGCTCCTACTGTGTGCTAAAGACTGTGCTAGATGTTGGAGACAGAAAGACAAAATGAAACAATCCCTGTCCTCGAGGAGCTTATATTTCATTGGAGAATACATATAAGTGCATATAAAACAAATACCTCTGACTCTCATTTTCTCATTCATAAAATGAGTGAGAAAGTAGAATCTGGTTGGATCTTTGTTCTAATATTAACAACTATAACATAATTTGCACAAAATTGCCATAAAAGGCAACATAGTTCGGTGAGATAGCAATATATTGCAGCTACATGTCAATCTTGCTTTGTTCATTTTGGTTTTGAGAAAATCCTTTATGTCAATGAATAATTCAATAGAGTCACCATAAGGAACAATTAATTAGAGCAATTATAAAGCACTCTGCAAATAGAAATGTGTTAAATAATAGCAATGCCCCTACTTCAGAAAAAGAATGATAGGAATAAAGTAATAATGTATTTCTAGACACATAAGGACAAATTCCCTCCCCTGGGGAGATGGGGGGGTGGGGTGGGATGGGTGTGAGAGGTTCCTTCTTGAATGTAAGTGCCACCATGTCTCCCTCTTCTGACAGTACACAACCAGTGTGACATTCAAGCACAGGACTATTCTCTATTACTTCTGTGTATCCTCTAAGTAAAAATGCCATTCCAGGAGAGTGACGCATTCCATTTTTTTTCCAAGATGCCAATCCCTCCAACCAGCAAATCAATTCTTGCTATTCCAATTGCCAGAGTTAGTGAGTCCCCATGTTTGCAAATCTTCTTTCCATAAGAGTAATTATGTCACTTTTCATGAAAATTGGGTCACTTTGATAAGACAAACTGATAATCTATACCTTAAAATGAAGGAGTCCATAAGCAAAAAAGTCCCTCAAATTAAATCTCGTTCTAGAATGGAATTCACTTCTTCAGCAAAAGAAATGCTCTAGAACAGGGGTGTTAAGCACGTTGCTGGATGTGACAGGAACCACATTAAAAGGTAATTGGAGGGGCGGCTAGGTGGCGCAGTGTAAAGCGCCTGCCCTGGAGTAAGGAAGACCCGAGTTTGGTTCCAGCTTCAGACACAACACCCACACAAAAAAACTAGCTGAGTAACCTTGGGCAAGTTACTTAACCCCAATTGCCCTCCAAAAAGACCAAAAAAAATTAATTGGGAAATATTTAACAAAATAAATAAAAGGACAATAAAACATAGTGTTAATAGTGGTTTTCTAAGTCAATCTGCACCTACAGGGATCCTTACCCTTGTTTCTATCTGAATTTGACACCACTGCTCTAGAATGAGTCTCCAACATATATAGTCTAGCAATGGATGCAGAAACATAGTTGCAGAATCAGACTGGTACATTACATTACATATAAGTTGTCTTACACATAATATATATGAAAGTACGATGACAGACTTAAAATATTCTTTTTTTTTAATACGTAAGGCACTGCCCCCATTAAAGCATTGCCCTTTCATATAATACAATTTGGTGCTGAAAGGGGCAGAGAAAGTATTTTCAGCATCAAACTATTCCCTACAATGGCACGTAATTAAAAGGAACCATATCTTACACAAATGCACATTTTTAATTCTAGAAATCAATCAACAGTATTAAGTAAGTGCCTACTATGTGCCATTCACTGTGATAATCTTCGGGGATACAATTACACAGTCCCTGCCCTCAAGTAGCTAACATTCTATAGGCAGAGATGTATAATACATATATACATTAAAAATACATACAAGGTCATTTTTGTGAGTGAGACATTAGCAATGTGAAAGATCAAGAAAGGTCTCATGCAGGAGGTAGCAGATGAACTGGGCTTGGAAGGAAACTAGGCTGAAGTGGGAAGGCAGGGGGGACTGTAAATGCACATAGGTAGGAGATGAAATGGTAAAAAAGCCAGTTGGATGGAAAATGCAATATGGCAAAGTGGAAAATCCTGGTCTTCATGACATACTTTTTTCATCTTATGATAAGTCAAGTCAAAGGTTCCTGATCATAGTACATAGAAGAATTTTTCAAATAGAGAAAAGTATATTTTTCAAATTTTGCTTTGATTTAGCTCTGTACGGATCCTCTTAGGCAAGCTTCATACACTGTCACCTCCCCTTTGCACTTGGAATAGTCACTATCAGAGCTGATCCCTCAACCACAATTGCAGCTACAACTATAAGACTCCTCCTCCCCCTCAAAAAAATCTAAATCAAAATTGAGGGTTGGACTCTAATCTTGATTTTTAGAAATACCATATGGGAAGCCTCACTGACAAGTCAACATATTGCAAATACATCTACTGCCAGCATTCAAAGCATTATTTCTGGATTCGTTTCTAGCTAAATATTTCCTATTCCTTAATGTGTGGGAGTAAGGAGTGGAAGCTTCACTCATCCTTTCTTTCTTCATTTCTGTCTTTGAGGAAGACGTGTTCCTTCTTACCAAAGACAGTTCCCCTATCTATTGCCCTTGAATGCTGTTCCCTCCCTTCTCCTTTAGGAGCTTGTCCCCTCAATCATTCTACTTCATTTTCAACTTTTCCCTATACCCTGGCTTTCTCTGCTACCCTCACACAAGTCCATGTCTATTCTATTCTTTAAAAATTCTGACAACCCCACCATACTCTCATGCTATCATCCTATATCTCTCCTCCTTTCACTACTAAATCTATAGAAAAGAAATGGCTATCATTGCTGTTACAACTTCCTACCCACTCCTTAAAGATTTCTAACCCCAAGACTTCAAACTCTACTGGTTTGAAGTCATAGGATCACATGGAGCTGGCAAGTACATCAGAGGTTATCTAGTCTAACCCCCTAGCTCACAGATGAAGAAATTGAGGCTAAGAAAAATTAAGTGACTTGCCAAGGCCATAAAGGCAGTAAATGGCAAAAGTGGGATTTGAACCTAGGTTTACTGACTCTCAATGTACCATGTAACCAATGGTGTTTTCCTTTTAAAAAAATGATTGCTGGCTTTTGTTTTTATATCACATGATTGTGAGAAATATCCCTTTTCCCCTTTTTCCCTCCCCACCTTCAAAATTGAATAAATCTTGTAACAAACAACAAGAGCACGTTTGGCAAAAACACCCAATACAGTGACTGGGTCTAACAATGTATTCAATATAATGCCATAGTAGTCCTCCACCTCTCTGCCATGAGGAGGGAGGGCTAATTCGTGATTTCTTCAAACTATATTGATTTTTCAGCTTCCCTTTACTAAAATCTTCATTTACATTGTTGTAGTTGTTGTATATGTTGTTATTTGGATACTTCTAATTTCCTACTCCATCAATACACACATATCTCCCTGTGTTTCTTTAAATTTTTCGTATTTATTCATTCTTACTACAAAATAATGTTCCATTTCACTCCGGTCCTGTGGTTTATTAAATTATTTCACAATCTATAGATACTAACTTAATTTCTAGGTCTATACCACAACAAAGAATACTGCTATGAATATTTCAGTTATCTCAATAAATCAGACCTGTGTTTCTGTCTTTGATTTCTGCAGGGTATATGACCAGTTGTGGGTTTGCTTTGTCAAAGAGTATGAACAGTTTATTCATTTTTCTTTCAGAATTCCCAGTTGACATTCAGAATGTTTGAACCATGCCTCAGTTTCACCAAGAGAGTATTGGTGAGTCTGTCTTCCCACAGGCCCTGTGACACTGTTTTATACCTTGCCTGATGTTTATTATCAGTAGGGCATTGAAAAGTATTCTTCCTTTTGCTAGATCTCCCCAAATCAAATACTTTTTATAAGCAACAATTAGTACAATGGAATCTTATATTCTTTCAGTTAATTTTGATATACTAACATTGTGATCCATAAAGCTTTCTTTTTCAAAACTAATTCCTTAATTGAAGACATCCTCAATTCATATATAAATGACGGTCATGAAACTTTTGTATAGATGGGAAAAGAAGTTTATAAGCCAATAGTTACTGATGTTTTCTATCATCTTTTTTTGTTATTAACAGAATTTTAATTTTTTTCACATTTTTGCTACCTTCCCCTCCTTTAGATATCTTGCATATCAGTCCTTTAATGCTTTTGTAATTGAATTACCTCCAGCTTGGTTCTTTTCTGTACATACTTGGTTCAATATGGCTTTCCTCTCCATTCCTCCTCCCCCATCTTTGGCCTCTTCAGAGTCATTTCTACCTCTCCTATCAGCACCTCAGATATTGTGATGTTAGAATTCAAGTGTAGTGGTCCCATTACCCTTGATGGAGAAACATTGGCTGAAATGATTTTGCACATCTTTTCCATTTTTCTTCTATTTGTAGTCCTCTTTTCATTTATATCCATAAACGTCCTTGGGATGACCCTTCTTGATTGACTATTTTGCCAACCTTTCTTTAAACTAGATTTTACCTTCCACTGTTTCTGCTTAATAAGATGATCCTGCTCATAATCATTCATTATGTTTATATTTTAACTTGGTGTTAACTTTGGCAGTCATCCCTCTCCAAATGCCAAGTATGTCAAATGTGGGACTATGTAGGTCCTTTTCTCTTTTGATCTCCTTGCTGTAGCAATTAGTTAACATTGGTTTACTTTCCAGATGAAACTATTTTATTCAAGTGTTAATATCATTTCTCTTGTATATTTCCCATGTTTTAAAATTTTCAAAACACTGTTTAAATAATTCAGGGTTAGATATTTTTAATGGTATGACTTATCTTTTTTCTCATTATCACTTTATCTTGTTTATTTTATTGTCATCTTCTGTTTTTATGTCACATTTTCTGAATATATCCCTCTACTTTGTCTCCTCAGCAAATCCCTTTTTTTTATGTTGTATTATATTTTTATTTTTTTTAAAGCAAATCCCCCCCTTTTTTTTTTCAAAGCAATCAGGGTTAAGTAACTTGCTCAAGGTTACACGGCCAGTTCTTTCTGGGTGTGGTGCTGAGTATCTGAGCCCAGATTTGATCCAGGTCATCCCGACACTGGAGCCGGTGCTCTTACTCACTGAGCCACCTGGCCGCCCCTATCTTGTTTATTTTAAATTCTCATCTATAAGTTGATTATCTGATTGCACAGACAGCTGACTCAGAGATAGCTCTTATATCAATTATAAATCATTTCCTATCTTTAAAATGTAATCAATTTCATTATTTGGGATGTTATTGGATATTTAATATGTCTAGCACCTACCAATTCTTTTAATTTTTTGGAGGGGGGAAGGCAGGGAAATTGGGGTTAAGTGACTTGCCCAAGGTCACACGGCTAGAAAAGTGTTAAGTGTATGAAGACAGATTTGAACTCAGGTTCTCCTGACTCCAGGGCCAGTGCTCTATTCACTGTGCCACCTAGCCACCCACTTTCTTTTTTTTTTTTTAAGAAAGTGTTGGTGATGTAGAGATGTGAGGCTCTGTATAACCTACAAGTTTTTGGCCTCTCTCATTTCTTTTTTCTTAACCATATTTTCACATATATTTCTCCTCATTCTCAACTTTTCCCACTTTTTCACTAAAGTTAACAAATGTCAGAGGGTATGCCGATTTGATTCGAAGAGCATTATCAGATTCTTTATAGAATTCCTCTACCATTTCATCCTTAGCAAATGAAATTGATGCATAAAGTGCAATTATTTTCAAGGTGATCTTTTTGTATACACTTAATCACTAGTATATAATATATGATGGTAAATATCCCATGAAATGATGTTTCTTGTAGCTTTTGAGTATACAAAAAAACCCACTATGCCAATCACTTTCTTCACCTCTTCAAGAAGTACCTGTGAACCATCTGTCCATTTAGCTACAATCTTCTTTCTTCTGGTTTCATTTATAGCAAGAATGGCAAGATCAATATGGTTCTTATCTCCTCTAGCAATATGTCTTCTTGATCACCGAACAAAAGCCTCACATTTTGAACAACAATCAGACTAAAGCTAAGCTGGAGGTAATATAATTACAATGTTGATTCTTAGCACCTTCCTTTGCTTTTCCTGTCACTGTTACAATCACTATAGAAGTAGAAAGGGGCTATATAGAACTGAGAGCCATTTACAATTTTTGTTTCATGGGTTGCCACCCCCCTCCCAGGAGAAAAAAAAAAAACAAACAAACCCAGATTTCACCAGGTGGTTATCCTACTGCTTATGTGCTGCCTGATCATCGGCAAGGCTGGTCCTTAGAAAACAGACATCTTCTTTTACTGGGGCCACATCTGAAGCTTTTCCAGCATGTTATCATAAGTCAGAGCATGCACTCTGTTGGCATGTCCCTCAAAAATCCAGGTCACTTCAACTCCAGAATGAGATGTCAAAACAGGGCTTTGTGGAGTTCTGATATATTTGGTGGTCTTATGTATTTGGGTCAGTTTTAGTAAGTTTAGTATTTATTAGTAATAATAAATTAGTATTACTAGTATTCGTATTTCTAATTTTCTCTATTAATTTTAATATGTTTAATTTTAATTTAATTTAATTAATTTATTATAATTAAATTAATTCTATTTTATATTAATAATTAATTTAAATTGAAATTATTTTTTAATTTATTTAATTAGTATTAGATAAAGTAGTATTATAACTAATAATTTATCGGTAACAATGAGTAATAATAATGTTATCCCTGGCAAATGACATTTGTGAAAAATAATGATGAAAATTAAAACAGATAACATGTATATGATGCTTTCTATGTGCCAGCCATTGTACTAAGCACTTTTCTACTATTATCTCATTAATATTTGACATAAATTTTTTTTTCTCCACTCAACGGTTTCTATTTTATTTTATCTTCGTCGATTTTGTATAGGTATCTCTTAACTATTAAACCCAATGGCCTTCTTTCAGCTCACATCCTCCTTGATCTCTGAACTTGTGTCATGCATCAAACACCTTAAGTATGCCCTTTCCTGAAGATGTTTGGCATCTCAAATTCAATATATCCAAGTGAATTCGCTATTTTAACTCCTCTCTCTGAGTTATCTTTCACACTGTTTGTTTTGCTAAAAACAAACAAACAAAACTCCAAAACAACAGCAAAAAATCTTCTTCAGGAATGTATCTAAGGTCACTCCAGCTCAATAACTTTCACTGGCTCCATGTTGCCTACAAGATAAAACAAAAACTACTTGGCTTTCCAACCACTGCAGCCTTATTTTATACTGCCCCCCAAAGTCCCATATTCCCACCAAGCTGGAATATTCATAATGATACTGAGTCACAAGATTAGAAAGTCAGACATAGACCAACCCCTGGTATCGGAAATCCTTTCTCCCTTCATAGAGTTCTTGTGTAGTTCCCCTTGGCTATAGCATCTCTGCAGGGTGGGCCACTCTTCTGAGCTCCCAGGATCTGCTCCTTTCCTGAATGCATAGCCATCACAAGGGGCCGTACTCCATAAAATTTCCTCCTTCCATAAGCCCTTCTGGATTCTTACCTATTCTCAATGTGTTTCTCTACTTCTGTTGCAAATGTTTCCCTGATGTTAGCCACTGACACTATGGGATCATTGCAGCTGCTACTTTGTAGGCATACCAGGACCTTTGGATTTTTTGGAATTCACAAGGTCACCACTAGTCCTGCACATGTTCACCGTAGTCCTCTTTGCCAACAATTAGGAAAGAACAAATACAAAAGAGGAAGAAGTGACCATTGACTCACAGCTAGATGAAGTTCAGCTGGAACACAGGGCAGCCACCTCCTCCCCAACCTGACTCTTATGACCATCTCTAAACAACCACATGCTTCAGGAAGAAAAAGAATTCCAAGAGCCTAATAGCTTGCTTTTGTAGAACTCCTAAATGAGTTCTTCCAGCTCAGCACCCAATTAGGATACTTCATGACACAGTGCAAGCAGTCAGAAATAGCCCTTTGCCAGGCATATGGTGGACTGTAACTAGGCAAGAAATATCTAAGTATGCTCCAAAGAATGCTTCGCTTAGATCAATGTACCCATGTTACATAAACTAACAGAGTACAAGTGGGTAAGCAGAAAGAATCTAGATGGTACAGGAGCTGAAGTATAGACCACCTTTTCAAGAAACTTAGAAATGATGATAATAATAGCTCACATTTACATAGTAATTTAAATTTCTCAAAGCATTTTAAAAATATTATGTCATTTTATACTCACAACAATCCTGGGAGGTGGGTGCTATTATTATTTCCATTTTACAGATGAGGCACACAGAGATTGAGTGACTTGCCCAGAGTCACACAGCTACTAATATCTGGGGCTGTATCTGAACTCAAGACTTCTTGATTCCAAAGTCAATGTTCATACGCTACTACAACTAGCTGCCTCGTGAAAAGAAACAGAGAAAAGATTATTAGTTCATTTGGACACGAGGGTCCAGGGAAGCTTTCTTGGGACAGAATACACATCATCATATTTGAAGGCAAGTAGGAATGAATCATTGAAAAAGCTGAGATTGAAATGTATGATGGAGCAAATGAGAGATGAAACAAGGCCCCAGAAGAGGTCACAGAGGATGGGAGGAGATTGAGGGGGAGGAGCTAAGGTCCTGAGGGGAGAAGAAGAGATCTGAAACAGTTAATGTTAGGAATGAGATAAGGAGACAATAAAAGGATAAAAGGATTGTTGAGCAGCAGGAAATCCCAGCTTATATTTTGTTATTAATAGAAAGGAGACAGGTGAAAGCTGATGGAAGAATTTACTGGTAGTGATTCAAAGTGGAGTCACCCCCACACTCCATAATTTAACTGATAACAATGGGAATTTGTGACCTAATTTTCTCTTCGATGCTGGATTTGAACAATTCCTTCTCAGCAATAAACATTGAGAAGTCCTTCTGATGCAGCATCAGGGCTCAACCCAGTCACAGCAGAGCTATTAATCTGAAAAAGAGCCTATAGCGTGATCAGCCCTTATGGTCCAGGATCAACATCTTATGTTGGCGGTGCTGAGTAACCCACATAGGATGCCTTATAATGACATCAGATTTCTAACAGTTTGCCGAGGATTGTCTCTACTCTACTTCGCTGAATAATGAGGTCTTGGCTCTGAGATTCAGGAAGGTGACAGAATGAATAGAGTTTCCGTCTGCCCACACCTCAGCAGGCCTCCCTCGTCTTTATGATGCCACGAGAATATCTTTTGTTTTTTATGACACAGCCAAACTGATTCACCACAATAACTAAAGCACTTCTGTCATAGCACAAGGGAGGAATAAACTAGCTATAAATTGAATCCCCTGGTGAAAAACTATATTTCTTTCAGGTTAGAAAAAGAATGGTTACCTAGATTCTGGATTTTGTTTTATTTCTTTTTAATTATGGTCTTGACAAACACAAATATCCCAACATACAAATAACAAAATAGAATCATATATAAAGCCATGAACTTCTGTTATATACTTTGTTCTTTAAGAAGATTATACAGAATTTCACAAGGTACTAAAAAAAAATCACTGTTTTGGTTCCATTCTGAAGACCTAAATTCATATTCTCTCTCTCTCTCTCTCTCTCTCTCTCTCCCCTCTCTCTCTCTCATTTCTCTCCCTCCCCCTGCATTCTTCAAATATTATTTTATTAATCATAACTATATTTCTATAAGGTCATTTTAAAATCTCCTGTGGTGATCTTTAAGAATAGGTTCAAGTTTCACCTCTGTGGACCACATATAATTGTACTGTCTAAAGGCAAGAAAATATACTAAATCACCTTTCTAGATCTCTTTTTTCCATAACTATGATAGAAAGAAACAGGTTATTTTTCAGGTGGGAAAAATAAATTAGATAGGCTTATTATTAGTTTTTTTAAATTTATTTACTTTTAGTTTACAACATTCAGTTCCACATTCCCTTCAGTTTCAAATTTTCTTCCCCTCCCTCTCCTCCCTATTATTAGTTCTTAATCCCACCAAGAGTAATTACCATAATATTTTCTATGCTTTCTCTGATTCAAGATAGCTATGTATTCATTAACTTTTTTTGAGGAAATTGGTATTAAGTGACCTGTCCAGAGTCACAATGCTAGTAAGTGTCTGAGGTCATATTTGAACTCAGGCCCTTCTGATTTCAGGGCTCTATCCACCACACCACCTAGCTGCCTCTCTATTCAATTTAATTTTTAAGTGACTTTTTTTTCCAGTGAAATATTCATATCTTTTCCTTTAGCTTTATACTATTTATCTATCTGGTCCCTGGACTAACATTTAGTATGGAATTTGAAATCTAGAAACAAGATTAAATCATCTCTTCAAACATGTCTAAACATCAACAACTGAAATACACATAAGACATATAAACTTGTCCCTCATCTCAAAATACAGCATGATTTGTAAGAGGTGATTCATACATAATCTTCAACTTGCTGAGTGCTTTGATCATGCTTCTGTATATAAAGGCAAATTATAATCTTAGAAAAATGACTTAGTGAGAAGAAACACAAAGGCATTCAGTCAACTAAAGGAAATATGAAACTGAAATTCAGTAGCACATATTCTCCTTTGCATGCAGTGAAATCCAGCCAATACACTATGTCTCTCAAGGGAGTATATATTTGTGTGTGTGTATAGATGTGTGCATATATGTATCTATGTGTATATATGTATGTATATTGTGATTACCGTGTAATATCTTCAGAATAAACAGTGGGATTATACTGGAAGGAGTCCAGACATGGAAGTCAGATGATACTGTTTTTGCCATGGCTTTAATAACTCACTGTATGACCTTGGACAAGTCATTTTATTTCTCTAGATCTCAGTTTCTTGATCTATAAAATGAGAGTTGAATTAGACCATCTTGAATATCCCTTCCATTTCCAATGTCCTATGAATCTATGATCACAAAGACACAATTCTATAATTGAATACATTATTTGAAAATGACAACAGAAAAGAGGGTCTAATGTTCACTTTAAAGTGTGGAATTTGATTCGAGTTTTCCGTGCATGCTTTCATGATTATCTAAGGAAGATATACTTAGTTTTTCCCCTTTGGGAGAAGGCAGAGGAGCAGAGGTTGGGGGGAAGAAGGGAAAAAATAACATTACCATTCATAATTTTGAAGTTCAAAAGTCTCTCCTCTGCTCCAACTTAAAAAAAAAAAAGATTCTGAGTGGTCAAGACATTGAGTCATACTATTTAGCTTTGATGGTGCTGATTCTATTTTTGAGGTTTTGCCACTGTGGTTTGTAAACACTGGCTGCCTGCAGACACTTTCAGATACCATTCTCAGAGCTGCTTTGAGTATGTGCCATACTAAATATAATATGTAAAGTTAACAACATAAGAAATCCTCTATCGGAAAGCAAACATGAAATTCTCTTCTTGAAATGCAGAAACAAGCTGTAAAAATGTTTAATTTGTCTAATTTGCATTCCATTTATAACATTTTGTAATCATATCCAATGCAACAATTGTGCCTCACAGCTTTTAAAAAGGACAGACAGCTGCACCTTATTTCTAAAACTATTTTTTAAAATAAATGTGCATTTTGAAATGAAAGCAAGATACTACTTGCCAGAAGCCTGGAAGCCAGATTTTTAGCAAGCTGTGTATGTCAGATATGATTACAGAGTGACAGCAAACAATGGGGCAATCACTCCACTGGTTGGCCAAAAACTTCGAATAAAATGTAATTCAGTCTGAATACATTCCGATGGTTTCTTAGGAACTACCAGGCAAAAATACTTGTCTAAACAAGATACTCTATGGGAATATTTAGCTGCTATATGGTAGATGCTGCTTTTTTGGTTTCCAAAACTGTCCTGCAAGTAAGAAGCAATTGAGCCAGATTCATAGTCATTGTCACCTAAAGTTGGAAAATTAGTAGGGGAAAAAAAAACCTGAAGAGAGAAAAGAGTTTAAATGGGCGATAAAATAAACTTGTCTACAAAGAAAGAAATGGGTGGTACCTGGAACCTAATGGAGGTCTAATTTTTTTTTTCCATTTACATGTGTCTTTCATCTTCTCAGATATTAACTGTGTGTTAACAGAATTATTCAGATTATATTCGTCATTTCAACAAACAATTGATGTGCTTGAATGGGCAGCATGATATATAGGATACAGGGCCAGTCTCAGAGGCTTGAAGACCTGGATTTGAGTATAGTTATCCCTTCCACATCACGGGGTTTAGGGATATGATGTTCCTGCAGTCTGGAAAATCTGCATAAAAAATTTTGGCCCCTCCTACCTTTAGTACCTGAGAGCAATTCTGAATTTGTTATTTTTCTTTTCATGGGGTATTTACAATACCTTACCATAAAATGTGGGTTAAATATTTGGTCATAGGCTCTGTGTTGTCTGTTGGCCTTCATGTGTCATCTACAGCTTCCACAAACCTCCCCCAAAATGCCCATTTAATTTGTTATGCTGACCTGTGATATATTGAAACTGCAATGGGGAAAGTCACAATGTGAAGTGATCATTGCAGTACCTCTGCCATGTACAGGCTAAGTGAACCTGGGTGAGTCTCAGAGTCCCAAGCATCTTTTAGAGCTATGAATTGCTGAACTGAACTGATAGAGAGAATTCCCTCATCCATAGCCTCTTATACAAGCGATCTCTAAAGTAGGGGCCAGTACCAGGCCCCAAAGGGAACTCCCAACCCCTCCCCTTCCAAACCAGAGTAGAATCATCAAGGCAATAAACTAACTACTGCCTAGGCACCCAATAGTTATGAAGGTGCCATGAGGAAAATATTACATGCCCTACCCTGGAAGACTTACCCTCCTCCCCCTCCCCCCATTATCTCATGGCTATGGCAGGCACCCCTTTGTCCTGGATGTGAGAAAACCCTATAGGACAAGCAGTCACAAATAGGCTGTGATTGCATCACAGTTCCTATGATGTTATCATTTCCCTCAAATCCACCTCTCTTCGAAACGTCCCTATTCCTGCCAGAGGCACCATCATTCTTCTATTCCGCCAGGTTCACAAACATATCATTGTGTCTGATTACTCAATCTTGTCGATTCGTTGCAAGTCTCATAATTTCTACCTTAGCGTCTCTTGCTTTTCTCCCCTTCTCTCTGCTCACTCAGCCATTACCGTAATTCAGGCATTCATGACTTCTCAGCTGGGCTACTGAAATAGCATTCAACTAGTCACCCAGCCCCCAGACTCTTGCCTTCTCCAATACTCTTCCACACAGCCATGGTGATTTTTCTAAATTGTGCATCTGTACGTATCACCCCCCCCCCCCCACTCAAGAAATTCCAGTGGCTCCTTATTGACAATGTATCAAACATTATCTCACCTTTGTATCCTTTTAAAATGTCTATTTTTTACAATCTACATATTATTAGTACGGTAGCACACAAATATACAAGTTATAACTAAGTATACACATATGGGAGGTATATGTAAAAAAAAATTATATAGGTACATAGGATTAAAAGAGTTTGGAGACCATTACTCTATACCAATGAAATCATGGATCTAGTAATTTTTTTTAGAAAAAATTTTAACCTTTATTCAATGTTTCAAACGAGGCACTGGTGATACAAAGAAGAAAAACAAGTTGACAATCTAATTGGGAGTATCAGAGATAAGATATGTACATAAATGATTATGATACCAGGTAACCAAATAGTTCTAGACAAAGAAATCTGGAGAGAGTAATCAGGAGAGCGGGCTGGGTAGGAATTTGTTTCATGGAGGACCTCTACTAGGCTTTGACAGAAATGAATCTGAAGAGGAAGACATGTAGAGGAAGTGAATTTCAGGAATGGGACATTTTTGGAATACCTTGTAGCAATGTGTGGATGTGAGAGCAGATGAAGACAGAGAAATGGATCCAGATTGGTTTGACCCTAGAGTATACTAATGACTACTGTGAAATAAAACTGAAAATATAGGTTCAATTAAGCAAGAATTTATTAAGTACTTCCAGTGTTTTCCGCACTAGGGATACAAAGACTGATATGAAACGATCCCTGCCCTCAGGGAGCCTATGTTTTGTTGTAAGGAAACAACAGATACATAGAAAATCAAATACAAAATTTATAAGAAGTAATTTCTGTGAAGAGAGTCATAGCAACTGAGGGCAATCAGGACATGCTTCCTGTAGGATGTGGTATTTGAGCTGAGCTTTGAAGGAAGCTCAAGATTTTAAGATGTGGAAGTGTGGAGGGAGGGCATTCCAGGCATGACAGTATGTACAAAGGAATAGAGGTGGAACAGGAGATGAGAGTGAAAACACAGGGAAAAGCAAATCAAGCAAATCTACTAGAATGTGGAGTGCAAGAAAGAGAGTAATATATAATAAGCCTGCAAAAGGTAGGCTGGAACCAAATTGTGAAAGACATTTTAAAAAAACAAGAAGAGTATGTGTTTTATCTGAGAGGCAAGAGAGGACCAAGGAGGGGAGTGATATGGACCACTGCTAAAGGAATAATAATTTGGCAGCTGTGTAGAAGATATGTTGGAGGGAAAAGAGGCTGGAGGCCTAGAGACCAATTAAGAAGCAATAACACAGGGGAGAGGAGATAAAAGCCTTACCTAGGATAGGGTTATATTAGTGGAGAGAAGGATGCAAATTTGATATATACTATGGATATATTGTGAACCTACAAGATTCTGCAACTGATTGGATGTAAAGAGTAAAAGAGAAGGAAGAGTCAACTACAACAGTAAGATTGTGAAGTTGGGTGGATGGAATCATGGTGACAATCTCACCAGAAATAGGGAAGCTTTGAAGAGGCAGCAGATTTGAGGGGGAAATCTTCATAATGAATTCATTATTACACATCCATCAAAATGAAAAGGAAATGTGGAAAGTCCAGATTGTGGTTCTCAATGAATGCAGGGTAGGGAGCTTTATACTGTTGCAGCAAACATCTTGTGCAAGGCAGAGGACATGTAGACCAGTGATATGTTCTAGATGTTTAGAACCTTTCCCTCCCTAGAATACTCCAAAACTCTCTGACTTATTAAAGAAAATTCTAATTTGTATTAGATTGTGTCAGCTAGGAGCAGCTAGGTGGTGCAGTAGATAGAGTGCCAATCCTGGAGACAGGAAGGCTCATTTTCCTGAGTTCAAATCTGGCCTCAGACACTCACTAGCTATGTGACCCTGGGCAAGTCACTTAACACTGTTTGCATCAGTTTCCTCATCTGTAAAATGAACTGGAAAAGGAAATGTCAAACCACTCCAGTATCTTTGCCAAGAAAATCCCAAATGGGATCACAAAGAGTCTGACACAACCAAAATGACTGAACAAAAATGCAGTAGGGGCTGTGGTCCAATAATTCTGGCATCTAAGTTTGGGTCTGGTCATGGTAGCTGGTACTCAAAGAGTCATTAACTCTCTCTTTGGCATATGGCTCCAGTTGGAATTAATGCAGGGTTACTGCCACAATAAAACTTTGGTATGGCCCATTTTAGGTTTCCCCAAAAATGTGTAGCAAGATCTACAATTCCTAAAGAGGCATTCAATCAATGTACAATATGGGTATCAAGCACTGATACCCATTGATACGCATTGATCCACCACAGAAAATACATAAGACACAGCAGCCCATAATCCAGAAATATAAAGAATTCGAACTTTAGACTCTCCCCAGAAAGGAAACACACTTAGGGATGGGCATGGGATGATGCTGAACAAGCAATTCCCCTTTCACCTTGGATCTGTACAGCCTGAGCCATTCATAGCTGCAGTAGGTCTGTCGAGTTCCATATCTCTTCCTCTATCACCTCCCTCCAAGTCCCCACACCCCCATGGCATAACTTAGTTCTTCAACTTCTGGAAAATCTTCTATTGAGCATGAGGAATTTTCTCCATCAAGGAGGTCAGTGACCAAATGATTGAACTTGGGAACTTTCAATCTCTTGGGATCTTTTGAACTTGGAAGGAAAGATTATTCTCAGGGACTCTCATCTCCAACCTGTACTCGTAAAAAGGTACAAAAAGGCAGAAAAGTCTTCCAGGAGCTGTAGGTCCAAGAATTCTTCTCTCAGAGTTGGCTGGGACAGACCATTCAACCACGTGCTTCTCCTGAAAGTCACCATTTTTTGCTCCTGGGAGGCAGACAAACTCTCTCTCCTCCCTATCCACCTTTGCTGAACTCTTGTCTAGAGATCCAAAGGAGAAAGAGTAGAAAAAGAAAAAAAATGAACTATTTCACAGACTGCTTTTATAAACCAGGAGACAAGGCAGATTTTTTGTAAAGACTCTGTCCTCCTAAACTCTGTGACCAACCATCTTGGAGGTATTCCTAGTTACTGTGGACCAATCAGAAGAGTTCTCCATTTTCCTCAGCAATAAATAAATAAACAAACAAACAAACAAATAAATAAAGCACATGTGTACTTCCATTCCACTATTTTATCTATTAGTATTTTGCAATCTTCTCTGCCAGACTCAATATTGGCTGCCCTGGCACTCTCCCTTCTCCCTTACAAAAACAGTAGATATTTAATGAATGTTTGTCCAATTGAACTACATTGAATTGAATGGAATTGCAAGCCCCCTTTCTCCACTCCACAGTGCAGAGTTTAGGTTGGCATTAGCTGAATAGGTAAAGGCTGTAGTTTGTATCTGGGCAGGAGAATCTGGTTCTTTCCCTCAACAGTAGTTACTGACTGTCGATTAGGAGGCTGATCCCTGTGTTTGTAGAAGTTACAAAGGCTTAAAATTCATATTGGTTTTTACTTATTTTACCCTTCAAGAAGTACAGTGTTGGGAGAGGTAGAAAAGAAAATTGGTAAGGAAATAAGCAAATAAAGTCAATTCCTTGGTTTTCCCTGCAAAAAAAAATGCAGAAAGCAGCTTTCACACTCAGGGACCTAACTTCTTCAGAGAGCTGCTAAGATGGGTCACTAGGAAGAAAAAAAAAACACCACAGATTTTAAATAAAGCAGTGTTAATAAGGATGCTGGGAAGAGGAGCTAAATGGGAAGGTTTGGGGGTTTTTTTTCCTTAAAAAACGAAAAGCCTCTCAGTGCCACCAGGTATCACAGACTGGTCCACCAGAACAATCTTCTTGCCTTAGGCCATTCCTATTTCAGGCTAGCATCCCTGATATTAAGGTTGGTTTGTTTTGAGGGTTTTTTGTGCCTAGCTTTAAGGCAAAATTTATTATCTTTCATTACAGTTTCTGTTTTATCCATTAGTACTTAGAAGTTATGAGAATCTCCTAAAAAGAATGACTTCCCTTCTCTGTACGTTTGCATTTGCTGGGCCCCACACCTAGAATGGCACTCACTACTCACCTCTGCCTCAGATAGTCCCTGACTGCCTTCAAGATGTGGTGTAAGCTAAAATATTTTTGTAAATATTCATCAATTTCACTTAAATTGTCAGTTTTACTGCCATATAATTGGGCAAAATAACTCATAATAATTGCTTTAATATAAATTCCAAGCAGAGAACTGGTAGGCTCTGGGTGCAGAGTAAAGCATCCTTTTTTTTTAGAGGGGAGAAAGCAAGGCAATTAGGGTTAAGTGACTTGCTCAAGGTCACACGGCTAGTAAGTGTGTCAAGTGTCTTAGGTCAAATTTGAACTCAGATCCTCCTGACTCCGGGGTCAATGCTCTATTTACTGTGCCACCTAGCTGCCCCAAAGCATTCTTTTTAAATGTCTTTTTGTTTTTGTTTCATTGCTGTTTTCTTTTGTAATATGGCTTTTGTGGAGGTGTGTTTTGTGTGACTTCACTTGTCTGGTTGATGTCGGGTTCAAGAGGGGAGAAGTGAGGGGATGAAGGGAATTTGAAATTCAGGATTTAGAAAAGGACTGTTAAAGGTTTTTTTTTTGGGGGGGTGTTTTGCACATGGTTGGTTCTTAACAAAATAAATGAATAATCATTTATAAAAAGAAAAAAAAAGATGCAACTTAAGCTGCACACATTCTTCCGGAAGCCTTTCCTCACTGCTAGTGCCTTCCCCCTTGAACCACATTTGATTACTTTGTATTTACTTATATCTATTATCTTTATCTTTATTCTGTACAAACTCAGAAACATCTCTCTTCATTGGAATGCAAGCTCCTTCAGAGTAGGGATTATTTCATTCATTGTAAGTGTATGCCCGGTGCTTGGCACAGAGTGGGAGCATATTAATATTTGTCGATTGGTTGACCTCGGATAGACACCTGGATACGTGTTTGCTTAGTGGAATGATTATTCTTTGTGTTGTAGTTTTACTACTGACTGTTTCAGATATTTTTTGCCTGCTGTTGTTCAGTTGTTTTCAGTAGTGTTAGATTCTTCCTGACCCCATTTGGGGTTTTCTTGGTAAAGATACTAGAGTAGTTGGCCATTTCTTTCTCCAACCATTTTACAGATGGGGAAACTGAGGCAAACAGGGTTAAATGACTTGCTCAGAATCACACTGCTAGTGAGTATCTGAGGTCAGATTTAAACTCAGATCTTCCTGAATCCAGGCCTGGCTCTCTATCCACTGTACCACCTAGCTGCCCAGTTTCAGTCTATTGATCATTTTATCTTCATTTATATTTAGTAAGTTCATCCCTTAGCCCACCCTTCCACCTAACTTTTCCTCCCCTCCCTTAACCAACCACCTGCTAAAATGTTTTCTTGAGCCAATAAATGGCACAAAATTTCAGCCCCCAAAATATAATAGATACACAAAAGACAACAGGCCAGCCAGAGTGTGGACCTCCTCTAGGAGCCATCCCACCAGCAGCAAGCAGTGGAAAGCCCTTGTCTGTAAACAAATTGTGCATTACAATGCATCTCTCAATTCACAGTGGCTGAGAGGGTGTCATTCTACCTTCACTTTATAATATAACCTGGCTGGCCTGTGAAGCCAGTGGCTTAGTCCGGCAGCAGGCAGGCAGACACACTTTGACCAGTGGGTTGGGTGATGAAACAGGAGGTGGACTGACCTACAAACATCAAAGCAGACTCACCAACAAAGAGCTCTCCCTGCTGCCACCCTGTCAGGGGCTTATAACCAGCTCCAGAGCTCCTACTCCTACACTCTTTGCAGAGGAGGAGAAACGCTCCCTTCATTCCATGTAAACACTTGATAATGACCACCAAGGACAGTCTCATCCCTCTATCCCTAAAGTCTCAGCAAAAACAATTAAGATTTCCCTAATCTCCCCTCTCTTTCTCTATATTTTTTACAGGGCCTGGGCTGCTAGAACAAGCCCTCCTTTGAGTACAGTAGCTTTCCTTCTCTGTCCTGTCTTTCTTTATCTGTCAAATGCCTGTGTTAGACTAGAGGATTTCAAAGTACCCTTCCAGCTCTGGGCACTCTGATCCCATAAATCTAAGGCAGTCATGGCTCCATGGGGGCTGAGAGGGAATGTTGAATTTGAAGTTAAAAACCAAAACCCTGAGTTCAAATCCTAGCTCTTATCCTAATACATAAGTGACCTTGGCAAATTACTTAACCTCTTCCCGTTCTCAGTTTCCTCAACTAAAAAGTGAATGTTACACTTTATGACTTCTGAGATCCCTTCCAGGTCAAAATCTATGCTCCTCTGACCTTTACCCCAGGAGCTGGGAAGAAACCTTTAGAATCCATTCCCAGTTTCTCCCTAGTGTCTTTTCTACAGTGATTTAAAATAGGAAATAATGGATAGCTGTTTGGGTGTGCTGGGGTTTTACTTTTATTATGAAGGTTAGGATATATTTACATAGCCAATTCTTGTTTCATCTTTCCTCAATCCCATCAGAGTTTTTACTTTGTTAATATTCACAGTGGATATTCACTGGTGGAGCCAGATATCAGACCCTGAGACCACTAACCCTAGTACATGATTCTATCTATTTAACCCCAATGCTGGCTGAACAAAGCTGCTTTCTTATATTCTCTGTCCTATTTTATATCCCCTGAAGGATCGTAGTGAGGAAAGCACTTTGTAAACTTAATTGACTGTGAGTCATTATTACCGTTAGCAATCTTGGGTAGAAAAATCACTCTTTGGTTCAATTATGAAAAGAAAAGAACATCCATATTTACTAACTTCAATGTTCATCATTTCATTTTCCAAAAAGGAATTTAGTTTAATATAACTCAATTCAACAAATATCTATTAAGTGACTCCTCTGGCAAATCTCTGTGCTAGGTACTAAGGGAGATAGAAAGATAAAATAGAAGCATCAAATCTCACAGTTTAAAGGTGTCAACAGGAGTCATATAATACAACACATACATGAAGGCGAAACCCTCTATACCATACCTAGAAAGTGATCATGTAGCTTTTGTTTCAAAGATCCCTAGTGTTTGGAAATCCCCTAGCTCCCGAGAGAGCCCATTAGGCTTTTGGAAAGGACAGTTTTAACTGTTATGATGTTTTCCCTGATATCACTCCTATATTTGCCTATTAGCTTCCACATTCCTTATTCTGCCCTCAGAAGCCAAGCAAAATATGCCCAAGCCCTTTGAAAGCTATCATGTACCTGAAGTTTCTCTCTTCTCCAGGCTAACTATCCCTAGGTTCTTTCAACTAGTCATCATATGGTTGGCTGTTGTCCTTTGGGCTCGAAGAGACCCAAAATGGCATCAGTAGGCTGGGGTCAAGGTACAATGTGTCCCAACTGTGGTTTACCAGAATAACATGAGTTAGGGAGGCTCTATCATGAATCAGGCATAAATAATCCATGGGAACATCTGGGAAGGAAATGTCTCCAAATTTGTGTATCTCAAGGTTTCTTTTAGGTTACTGAAATTCTGCTTTGCTCATAGAACAAAATGCCTTCCTTGATGCTGGTATGCCATCTGGGCAGTCCTGTGACAATGTCTCCCACATCTTACAATCAATTCCAGAGTTCTTTGGAGAGACCTTGAGAATGTCCTTGCGTTACTTCTTCTGGCCTCCATGTGAGTGCTTACTTCGCGTGAATACTCCATAAAATAGTCTTTTAGGCATCAGAACAACATGGCCAGCCCATTAGAGTTGTGCTCTCTGCAATAGAGTTTGAATGCTTGACAGTTCAGCTCAAGAAAGGAACTCAGGGGGGTGCCTAGGTGGAACAGTGAATAGAGCACTAGCCCTGGAGTCAGAAGGACCTGAGTTCAAATCTGACCTCAAACACTTTATACTTACTAGCCGTGTGACCTTGGGCAAGTCACTTAACCCCAATTGCCCTGCCTTCCCCCCTCCAAAAAAAAAAAAAGAAAGAAAGGAATTCAGTATCCAGTACCTTATCCTTCCAGGTGATCTTCAGAATCTTCTTAAGACAATTCAAATGGGAACGACTCAGTTTCCTGGCATGGTGCTGGAATACTGTCCAGGTTTCACAGGCCCACAGCAATGAGGTCAGTACAACGGCTCTGTAGACCTTCAGTCTGGTAGGCAGTCTAATTGCTTTTCTCTCCCACACTCTCCATTGGAGACTCGAACACTGAGCACTGACTCTTGAACACTGAACTCTGGTAATGCATGTATTAATCGCATCATCTGTGTGGACATACCTGGAAAGTATACTGCCAAAGTAAATGAACTTATTCACAGCATTCAAAATTTCTCCCTTTGCTATAATTTATGGTTCCACATATAGATAGCAAGGTGCTAGCTGGTGGAGAACCTCTGTCTTCTTGGTATTAATTATTAGGTCAAAATTAACACAAGCAGCAGAAGATTGATCCAGCAGCTAGGTGGTATAATCTATACAATGCTGAACCTGGAGTCAGGAAGACCTGAGTTCAAATCTGATCCCAGAGACTTGCTAGCTGGGTGACCTTGGGCAAGTCACTTAACTCTGCTTCAATCCTCCCATAGTATGATCAAGAGGGCCTTTGCCATCATTAACCTCCTCTGTGCCCATCTTCACTGGTTAATATCCTTAAAATGAATGAAATGCTATATGTGGCGACGGCAGAGCACGAAGAGACTGCCATCTGTCTAAACCTGGATACTATGTCTCTCAATGGAACCTAAGATTGCATTAGCTTTTTTGGCTCCTATAATCAATACTGGTGACTCACTAAGCTTGCGGTGTAGTGAAACCCAAAGATGTTGTTGCTGTTGTTTTCAGATGAGCTACTGTCCAGCCAGGCTTTCTCTTTCCCTTATCCTCATGACTTGGAGTTTTTTGAACCCAAATATAAAACTTTACATTTATCCCCATTAAATTTCATTTGATTTGATTTGTACCAATTTAAAAAAAAATAACATATAGCATGTTACCTATTTTTCCTAGCTTTCTCTCACCCTGTAAGAAGACATAACACATTCTTTAGTCTCAAGGACCAACAGGGGATTAGCCTAATAGGGAATATTTATATGTAAAGTTATAATTCAAAACAGAATGTGAAAAGTACAATGGTGAATTCCAAAAAAGTGCTGAGATCAAGAAGGAGGGAAAAATCACTTCCAGCTTGGAGTAGCAAGGAATCAGAGAAGGATCCCAAGAGTAGATGACACTTGAGTTGGGCCTTAAAGATTACAACAGGTGGAGACTGGGGGAAATGGGAAAGATGGTGAAAAGATGAATCTTCTAATGGTGCCCCAGCTACTGGATGATTGCCAATATTAGGAACTCTTAATTTGAAATTCTCTGCTCTAATGGTATTCTTGGTTTTTGTTAGTAGTGGTTTTCTCCCTCCCCCACCCATTATAAAGGAGTTGCTTCTGGGTAAGCAAATTAATTAATGCCTTGTTACAAATCTTTGTTTTTTAAAGACATGGCTCCATCCACATTAAAGTGTGCAGAGCTATTAAAATCAACCCATAAGCTAAAAGTGTGAAAATGTTCTGTTCTTTAAAACACATCTTTGAAAAACAAAACTATTACTGACATTGATTATAAGAAAGCATGAAAGAAAATTAGCCTTTTCTATTCCCTTTTACAGTGGATGAAAGGTTGTAATTCAAAGAGAGATGAGATTCCAACTTTTTATTTTTTTCAAGCTGGTTAGTATTGATTTTGTTTTTATTCTGTATGGGCCATTTGTAATTTCAAAGGAGTTCAACAATTTCTCCTACTTGCAAAGTCCTTTGCAAAAAAAAATGTATTCCCCATCTCTCAGCCAACAATTTAGATAAATGTCAAGGGAAAGAAAAACTTTCTTAACAGCTTTCTTTTATTGAGGAGGACAAAGTTTGGATACCATTTTAAGGCTGGTCAGTTCAGAGGTAAATTGCCTCAGAAATCTTGAAGGTAAACTTTCTGTTCCCAGAAGTACATGGGAGAACAAACAGGGGAGGTCAGAACAGAATAATTAGTACTAGAGAACAACCTGATTGCACAGCTGTTGTTGTTCAGCCCCCAAGTAGAAATTAGGGTGTGGTGGGTGAGCTGATAATGGGGTAGAAGCAAAGAAAGCCAGGAGACAAAGAAAACTTCCACTTGGAAAAGCTAAGAGAGTCACACTTAGTGGAATTGCAGATCTGGAGGCACCCTTGGGGTTATCTCATCCAACCTTTTCAATACACAGTTGAATTTACAAAAGCATTAGTAACACATATTGTTTTTAAAGTCAACTGAGAAAATTCGAGTTTCATTTGTCCAATTGTAATGTAGTCCAGACTATATGAGACTGATATTTTTAAAAAGTCATCGTGTACAGGACACTTAATATATGCCAAGGAGGCCAACAGTCTATTTAGATCTCTTCCCTCAAGAAGCAAGTGAGAGAAACAAGAGCGATGCCATAATTAAAAATTTTTGCACATGAGACAAGTACCACAAACCACACCCAGTATAAACAGCATGAAGCATGCCTTGAGTTAGTCAAGAAAGAAGACAGAGGGATTGAAGGGGACCAGAATCTCCAGGAAAGGAGAAACTTCCCACAAGCCACCATCTGGTAACTTATTTTACCTAATTACTCTTACTAACTACGTGCTAGGGCTAGGCTCTACAGTTTCTATGCTACTGAAAGACTGCTGGTGCTGTCAGTCTCTATTAAATTCATCATCCAGAGTCAATGGTCTTGTTGTCCCACCTTAGTTATAGCTCATAACCATTGTCCATATCAGGTTACAATAAATTAGGCCTGGAAACAACAAAATTACCTACAAGGAACCTGGAATATTATACTATTATAACACTGTTGAACTTACACTGGACATATTTAAAGGAAATGAACTAGAAACATCTTTTGGGACACAGGTTGCAAAGAACCACACTAGAAAGTTAGGACTATCTACTTTCTCCGACAGAGAAGTAAGAGTAATAAAAGTCATCAAAGAAAGTAGAGTTCATTCCTCCCCTTAAGCACTTTCATTGTAAAAGATTTTTACACAATATTTCATGAAGTAAAATACCTCAAATAATTTTTTTTCTGCTGGGTCAACTCTAAACTAAGAACTATGTAAAGAAAAAAATGGGCTGACTTGCCATTAACTTTCATGATAAAAGTGAATGAATGAATGAAAGGACAAGAATTTATAAAGCACCAATTACGTGAGAGACACTGTGTTAAGTGCCAGGGATACACATACAAAATGTGAGATAATTCCTACCCTCAAGAAGCTTACATTCTGATATGGGAATACAACATATGAAAGAGAATAGAAGTTTTAGATGAGGGAGTCATAGGGATTGAAAGCAGTTAATCATCGGGACCTTTCTAGTAGCAATGATAGCTTGATTTGATCACTGTTCCCAGTATGAACTCAGGAGATGGAGCTATAAGGGAAAGGTGCAGAGGCAGAGAGGCAGGACGGCATTCTTTATTGGGTGGGCCCTAGCTTCCTCGTAAATGCCTGGATGACTTGTGAAGCAAGGTCTGAGGCCAGCTAGATTTAGTGGGTGAATTTTTATTCACTTATCCACTAATCAAGATATTTCATCCCTAAGACCAAGTGCCAAAGCTAAGTGGATAAACTCCACAAGGGTAAGAAAGGCTTGTTCCTTGGAGATTTGGTGCTAGAGGCTCCCTTGTTACTGATAGGGAGACACAGAGCAGATGGAAAGGTGCCTGTATCATCTAGGTGGATGGTGAATGCTAGAATGGGGTGGGATGCATTTTCTGAGACCAGCTAAATATAATGAAATATTTGTCATCTACCACTCATTAACAATAGCTGATCTAGTACTGATTTACGAAACTCTTAAATATAAGCTCTAGCTCTTCCCTTTACTGAAGACAATTTTCCCTGTGTGACCTTATCACTTCTAGTCACCACATCCCACTAGAATAAAGTAATCTAAGGAGCTCCCATTTACAGCTCAAAAAAATGCTTTCAATTGAACAATGAACACTTATTGGGCACAGTGGAGGATACAAGAAATCATAGGTAAGTTACCATCCCTATTCTTCAGAAGTTTATAATCAATCCAGTGGCAGGCATAGCATAAATGCACTGCAAGTTGAATCATATAAGGAATAAATAACAAGACATTTATGTTTGACATGTTACAAAACAGTGCATGATTAACTGCCAAACTAAATGCTATGTATTTGGTGACAGACTAGGAGTGTTATAAATTCAGAGGAAGCAGGGCTCCCTGTGGATTGGAAGGGTCTGACAAAGTGCCACAGAGTGAAAAGAAGAGGGAGGGGAGGAAAAAAAAAGAGAAAAGACAGGGAAGGAGAAAAGAAAGAAGAAGAGGGAGAGGAGGAACATGAGCTGAACATTAAAGGATGGGTAGGATTTGGACCCACATCTGTGCTTGAGTAATGTTTTAGCAAAGGCCTAAAATCTAAAGTGGGTATTTTTGGAACTGATCCTACCTCCCAAACAGAATATTTTTAGTTGCACAGTTCTCCATCATGCTGTGCAATGAATAAACCCACTAGATTATTTCCAAATAACCCCCTACTTCTGGACCACAAGCATGCACTCTGGCTTCTGCTTATGCTATGATCTCCTTTCAGATAGAATGATCCATTGAATGCATAAACTGGGATGGAATGCTGGAAACCCCACGACCTGCAACATAAGTACGTAGCTTGCGTGTTCAACCAATTTCCACTAGAGAAAATGACTAAAGTTCATAAGGCTATCTTGTGCTTCAAGCACTTTGTAAATCATAAAGTATTGCACAAAGCTGGTGCTGTTATTTTTGTTGTTGTTATTGCTTTTCAAGAAAAAAACTATAATATGGAAATTTTCATCTCTATTCCTAAAGTTAGAATCTTCCATAAACAATTATTTAGGCTAATAGCAAAGGAACTCATATTCTTCCCATGCCCCTCCCCTAAAAAAAAAAGTTCTAAATGTTGGCCCCGAGAAAAATATTGGTGGTGCTAAGAATCTAATAATTTCTTTTCTAGTTGCTGCCTTAGATTCTTCCCTGTTCCTCATCTCTCATTGAATTACCAAGTCCTGTCCTTCTTCTATCTGCAATGTATATTATATCCAAGCTGTCCTCTCCATTCCTACTTCCGTTAGCCAGGTAGATCTAGGCCATGCTCCTAACAGATGTCCCTTTTCACGTCACTCAAAGTTCTACTAGTTCCCTGCCCCTCTTATTACTACTCATTCCATATCACTAGAGGCTCTTTGTGAATCACAGCTCCTACACTACTATCCATTCTCCACTCTCATTCTGCTCTCTCTCACAGAGCACTCCCACTAAGCACTACATATATTCACAAGCCATTCCTTTATACTTTCTTGCCAACTTTCAGATTCATTGTTAAGGTTCCCAAGCTCTAGACTTGCACCCACTTGCCCTCACATGCTCACTCTCTAATTCACAGAATACATTCTCAATGCAACTATAGACTTTCTTTCTGTGCTACAATGCTCCTATGTTCTATACTAGCACCAAGATGAATTCCTGAATACTCCTAAATACCCTGAAATGGAAGGAAAAGGGGAGGAAATCCTCCATAGTAACTTCAGGCATCATTTCTAAACTCTCATTAATCTATGTAATGAAATGTATTGTTAATATATTTTTGATATATAAGGGACATGAAAGATCTTGGGCCTGAATGTAATGGGAATGGGAATTTGAAGATCTTCCCTGACCCTTAATAAGCCTAAGGGAATCTGAAGACCTTCCCTGCTTTGGAAACAAACTCTACTCCCTAATAGGTTGAATGTAATCACATGGAGCCTATGGTGGGAGGAATTTGCTGAAGGGTTCAGCAGAGCCCACAGGAAGCTAGGAGTCAAAACAGCTAGACGGTGGGAGGAGAGAGGATGGCAGGTAAGTAGACAATTAGGTTTGTGAGTAAATGTTGGTTTGTGGGAAGGCTAAAGAATTCTGTGGCTCTCTGTGATTTTGTGGCTTATCAACTTCTTTGCTATTATGATGGAATCAGCTTACTGGTTTTGGGATTCAGTTGTCTGGTGTCTAAATAAATGTTTTGCTTCTGTATTCTATATGGAGAGTCTATTATATTTTGTGACTGAGCACCATGCAGTTATATTTATAGTGATCATGAGTGCTGTGAATATTGCATTGGTGCTACCATCTCCTATCCTACTACTATTTTTATTTATATTTCATAGTATTTATTTCACAGTGGACAATATAATTGTTTTATGTAATTGAATAAAATATTTGAATTCAAGATTAAATAGAAGAAACTACAGTGGTTCCCTATTATATTATCTAATCCAAAAACCTCATCTTCATAGAATTCATCAGGGAGGTAGAACTTAAGTTGGTCTTGAAAAAGAGAAATTTTGGAGAAAAAGACATGGGGAGGAGGTACATCTGAAAGAGGAAATCACTAAAAAAATTTCTCTTTAGTTTAATGTTTCCTATACTTTTTGAAGATAATATAAAATATACAATGGATAGAATAGTACAGGAACACTCTAAAATGGGTCTTTGTAACATAAGTTATCCATACATGTCTGGAATGAAAAATATAGTGCCTTTGTTAGGCCAAAAATTCCTATATAATTTCAATTTAGAATTCTCTTTCCCCACTTCTACTTAACAGTCCTCTCCCTTTTTTTTATCTTCCTTTACTCACAATATCAAACAATAATCAAGAAGCATTTTTAAATATCTGATACTTGCAAGGCACTATGCTAGATGTAGAGATTGCAAGAAAAAATAAATGAAATAGTCCTTACCCTCAAGAAGCTTACATTCTCTAAGGGAAGACTCTCTATTTTTCTCTCTCTCTCATTCATGTATACATACATATACACACATATACACACATATGTGTATATGTATGTATACACACATGCATACATATATAGTATGTATATATGTGTATATGTATATATACATATAGCATGCATGTATAAAATTGTTAGAATAAAGAAAACTGGGGCAAAGTACTAGTATATCAGTAGATAAGGAAAGGTCTCAATAGGACACTACATCTGAGTTGAATTTTACAGGAAACTATGAGTTCTAAGAGTCAGAGGAGAAGAAAATACATTCTAGGAATCAGGGGAAACCTATACAAAGGCATATAAATAGGAAATGGCATGCTGTGTATGAAGAATAGCAAGAAAGCCAGTATGGCTGGACTGAAGAGTATGTGAAGGGAAGTAATATATAAAAAGATTGGAAAGGTTAGTTGGTAACCAAGAAAAGGGTTTCTGCTCAAGTCATCATTAACTTTTGGACATTTCTGGAGATAATAATCCTTATACACAAATTTCTATCTTTTGAATCTGAGCATTTTCACTGGCTGTCCCATGTCTGGGATTCTCCCCCTCCTCATCTCTGAGTCCTAGTTCCTCTAGAATTTCTTCAGCTCTCAGCTGAAGTCCTACCTTCTGCAAGACTTTCCCAGTTGTCCTTAATCTCAGTGCCTTCCCTGAGATTATCTCTAATTCACCCAGTATAGATCTTGTTTATATACAGCTGTTTGCATGTTGTCTCCTTGCTAGAATGTGAGTTCTCTGAGAGTAGGGACTATTTTTTGTCTTTTTTTTTGCATTTCCAGAGTCTAGCAGAGTGTCTGGCACAGAGCGGAGACCTGAAAAATGCTTGTTGACAGTTGTTTTCAGGTCACAAGGTATAGAACAAAAATCCTTTGCAAAACCTGAGGAAAGGGAACACCAAATATCAGCACTCCATGAAGTGGACAACTAGCAAATGAAATAATTAATGAAAGCATTCAACAAATCAATGAGGCTATTATTGAGGGGGAAAGTTTGAATCTACTAAGGAGTTATAGTCGTGAAAAAAGAAGCCATAAGTTATTGGTCAAATGCCTACAATAATCTCTTACACTGCAAATAAAATCAGTGTCTTAAAAACAGTCCATAAACTTTTTTTAAAATAACCCCTATATAACTGAATGTTAAAGTGTATTCCTTGCACACCAAACATTAAATTAGAGTGTCTGGCATGCCACTTCTGAAAGGCTGCAGACTCCTTGATGTGGTAGATCCCTAACTAAGGGGAGATAACTACTCACTCAAGGGAACTGGGTCTTGTTCAAATGAATAAACTCTCTGTTAAACATCAAGGTCAATAATGACAATTTTTTAAAAAGAATTTTGCTATTGCAGGGAGGCTGGGCAAATAGTTTGCCTCTTTCATGTACTGGATGCTCAAATTCCCTTCAGTTTACAGTGAAGGATGGGAGTTATGGTTAGATAGAGGAATTTCAGAGTTCTCAATTCTGGAGGGTAGACCATTTGTGGGTGATGACTAGATCAATGTCATAAGAAACTCCATGTGGCTGAAAGGGAGGTAAGGAACATCCTGGTTGCTGAGGATGTTGATAAAATGGGAAGCCAGGGTATTCAAGGTGACACCAGCCTATATGAAGTCCCTAAGAATAAGGGAAAAGGTTGATGTGGGAGAGACTGTGAGCAAGGAAGGAGAATGTCCCCGTGGCCACAGATCTGAATAATTTGATATATCTGGAAAGAGAATTTCAGAGGAGGAGAGGTTGCTAAACAGGTCTGGAAGTGGAAGTGAGAAACACTTTCTCCTTGAGAAAAAAGCAAGAATGATCTGGGGGGGGGGGGAATGAGGGGAGGTAAAAAATTCCTGCCAAGATCTAAAGACAGTAATGTGTCTGGTAAAGTACAGGAAAGCTTTACTAGAAGGTAAGGCTCAAAGGAGGAAAGACTGTTCAATAATGGTGTGGGGGAGGCAGTGGAAGTAGCAGGAGATAGCCTGGAATATGTCTCCTTCTGGTCCAGCACCTGCAGTGAAGGCAGGGGGCAGTGAGAAGTGAGAGAAGATCAACCCAGGGCTGGAAAGGGTGTTCAGAATGACAATTCTGGAACCAGCAGGGTTTCTGTGATTATAAGGGAAGAGGTCTATACTGGAATTCTATCATCATACTTATTTCCTCAGTACCTCACAAAAAGACCTGAGTATAGTGGGTGCTGATTAAGTATGTGTTTGTTGATTGACAATATGAAGGCCAGTTTCTTAACAAAGATGAGGGTTCAGAGAACACCATAGAAAAGGAGGGTTGTTCCCAGGAACTTGGGAAGAGGGAAAGAGTTGATTGTGGGTGGGGATAAGAGAATGGGAGTGTTGGCAAGGTTTTTTGCTTAGGCAAGCTCCAAATCGCTCCTTCAGAGCACCAGAGAGGAGTCTTAGCTAGTGCTGGGAGACAGGTTCCTTCCTTCCTAGTAAGCACCTGATCCTGGGGTAATCAGTGGAGCCCCACCCTCACGAAGATATTTTAAAGAGATCTAATCAACCCTTGCCATACCTACCAGGGAGGGGATGTGATTCTAGAGAATTAGAAAAAGGAAATTCATTCACTGTCTGGGCAGCACCAGACTCCCAAGCTTGCCAAAAACCCGCCTGCCTTGGAAAAAGCACTAGAAGAACCAGGAAGCCAAGCAAGCAGGAAGAATGAGGCAGCAGGGGCTATCTCAAGCAAGTGACATGAGTGCAGAGCATGGAGGTAGGTGGCTGAAACCACACTAGGCTGACTACTACAATGAACCCTGATCCAGGCCCCGGAAAGGCAAAAGTAAAATTTCATTAATAAGATTTGCATTGCTATGACTGCTAATGACAGGCTACTGTCTTCCCTTCTTCTCTGCAGAGAGAGGATCAAATGTTTGACAAGTTTTCTACTCAATTTGAACTCAGCTTCCTTAAAACTAGGGAAGTAGGTTTACTTCATTTCTTAAGCATGTAAATGTGATAAAACTGTTGACCAACCCAAACTTTCTATGAGAACTTTCCTTAAAAGAGAAATTTTACCTCAATTAAACATTTGTGAAAATGCCCCCCTGCCCATCCCCCCCCAAAAGAACTTTATTTAAGGGATATATAAAGACAGGTGGACAGACAGGCTAGATAGATGATAGATAAAATGGATAGATACACAAATGGATGGATAAAGGCAGGCTCAAGCTGGAGCTATGTCATAGATAATTGAACATGTCACACTCACCAGATCTATTTGGTAGTTATAAAGGTCAAAATTCCAGGTGAACAGAAAAGATGAGGGAGGGCATCATTAGTATTCTTTTTTTTAAGCGTGAATGAGACTGCCCTCAATAGCATGTTCTCTTAACATCCTACTCTATCCGCAGCTCCTGAAGTAGACTCACAAGTCAACTCCTCTCCTCTATTTGATCTCCATCCCCCAACAAAGATGGCAAAGAACACAAATCAGCTCCCCCTTACTCCCAGACTGGCGCTCGAGAAAGCATTGTTCCCCTAGAGCTACATGCACCAAAGTCCCTGGTTATGGTCCCACAGTCACTATAAGGATGCATGCCAATGCATGCCAGAGCTCAGGAATACCGTGCCAAGTCCTGCCTGCTGGCTGACCCTCCACACAGCCATCACAACCCCTCCTCCTCAGCTGCCATGATTCTCAGATGCCCATGCTGTTGCTGCAACTAAGCCAGATTCCAACATGTCCATTTTCTCATCTCTTATATTTCTAAAAGTGACCTATATCCATATCAAGGTACCCAATTATCTTGCAGATATCTGCAAAGAATTTTCTGTCAGAGTCAAAGAACTAAATGAAAGTGGTAGAGAATACAAGATCCATTATTTTTATTCTTTACTTATCATAAATATAATGTTTGCTTCATAAAGCAAAACATAGCTGAACAAGTTCTCTTCCAACAAGGGATCTCCCACATATATATTTAAACCATATAAGATGTAGACAGATGGATAGAAGGTAGATAGATAGATAGATACATACATACATAGATATATAGACAGATAGATAGACAGATAGACATATAGAAACATAAGGTAATTTCACTCAAACAAGACAACAAGATATAAAACAAGGAGACAGTTGCCAAAGGTACTCATTGTCATGGATGATGTTTTCAAATGGTAGTGAGATCCTTTATAAATGGCAGAGATTTCAGAGTTTCCTTTCTCAAGATTCCACTTAATAAGCATTTTAGATACCTACTAGGCTCCTGGCCCTGGGCTAGTGTATTGAGGTATGGTAGATAAGTCTAGTCCTGGGGCCATGCACAAAGTATCACTGATGCAATTGCCTACATGACAGATGCTGGGGAACTTGCTTTGGAGGGAGTCCTGATAACATGCAAAGGAAGTGCCTGGGAGAGCTTTAGCATTTGGACTGACCTTCTGCACCAGTTCCAGTCTGCTGGCCACATGGTGAATAGCAATCTCCTTAATTGGCTATAGTTGTGGAATCAGAACTAGGGACAAATTCACAAGCCTTACGTCAGACTTGGGCTTTGTCTCATTGGACCTCTTCCCTTAGTTTGATTCCTTTCCTAAAATCATCTGTTAAAAGACAGTACTGTTAAAGGATGAGGCCTGTGCACTCTCCCCATCTGAGGGAAACATATGGCCCCACAAAAGCAGGCCTTGGTCCTTTATGTAAGTGTGTCCTTTTTTTTTTAGATAAATGATATTAATCAGGAAGCTGTGACCTTGCAACTCGTTAAAGGTGAAGAGGAAGAGCTGTTTGGGAGGTAAGCCTTTTCTGGGTTTTGCAGACAACCTAGCATTCATGCCCCATTGGTCACTGAAAGAAGGATTCATCTAACATTTGAATATGCACCAGGTGGGATCAATCCTATATGGAAACTATGCCAAAAGTAAGATCATTCTCTCCAGTGACTGAGTTGATATAGGGGAGAGTGTACCTCTGAGGTTTGCAGAGAGGAAATGTTGATATTTTTGTTCTTGCAATATTTTTTAAATAAATATCCCTTTTCTAAAAGCTAATTTATGTTAATTGGTTTAATGAAACTCAAGTATTAGTCCTTGGCACCTTGTTGTTTATCCTTCGTTATCAAAGAGGACCATGACATAAGGAGAATGATGCCATGACTTACAAGTGAATTGAATTTAAGTGAGGGAGGACTTTGCAGTCACTAGCCTCACTCCCTCCTCCCAGTCCCTGGCACCTAACAGTGGGGTGAACACACCCATAATAGGGTGCTACAATCTAAGTTTACAGCATTAAAGAAAAATGCTCCAACACCTCATGGCTACTCCCAGAAACCTGAAAGGATAGTAGTAGCCATCCTGACGAGGAAACAATGAAACAAGTTTGTACTTAATATGTTAAACTTTGCGGATACAGAGATAGAAATTAAAGAGTCCCTGCCTTGAAGAAGTATACCTCATACAGAAGAATAAATACAAGATATGAAGGAGGGATGAAGGGAGAATAGTACTTCTAGACCTCCAACTATATTATAAAGCAGCAGTCATCAAAACCATCTGGTATTGGTTAAAAATTAGAGAGGTAGATCAATGGAACAGACAAGACCAAGGAAAATGAGAAACAATGGAACTCAATAACCCAGTGTTTGATAAGATTAAAAATAGGTTACCAAAGGGGAAAAAAATTCCTTATTTGTTTAAAAAGAACTGTGGGGAAAACTAGAAAGCAGTCTGGCAGAAATTAGGCTTAGACTAACATCTTACAGCATATTTCACAAGCTTTTCTGCCTTAATAGTAAAGATCAGACTATCTGAAAATAAGAAGAGAAACAGATCACATGCCTCTCAAAGCTATGGGTAGAAGATGTATTCTTAACCAAACAAGAAATAGAGACAATTACAAAAAATAAAAATTGACTTTGATTACATGAAACTGCTTCTGCACAGACAATGCTCCTAAAGATAAGGGAAGTGGTCAAATGAGAAAAAAGTTTTCATATCAAATTTCCTTGATAAAGGTTTGGTATTCAAGATATAAAAACAATAAATATATATGAAAATGTATATGTGTGCATATACATATATGTACATATATATGTGTGTGTGTGTATATATGTATATATTTGCCATTCCCCATTAGGTAAGTGGTCCAAGGACATAAACAGTTCTCAAAAGAAGAACTGCAGAGTATTCATGGCCACATAAAAGAATGCTCTAAATCACTCATAATAAAAGAAATGCAAATCAAAACAACCCTGAGGTTTTACTTCACATCCTGAAAATGAGCAAAGATGACAAAAAATGACAATAGTCAATGTTGGAGGGATTGTGGAATGATAGGCACCCTAATTTAGTGGAACTGTGAAATGATACAACCATTTTGGAAAGCAATTTGGAATTATGTAAATAAAGTCACTTAGACACTCACTAGCTGTGTGACCTTGAGCAAGTCATTTAACGTCTGTTTGCTTTGAAGGCAGCTAAGTGACTCAGTGGATAGAGGGCTGGACCTGGAGTCAAGAAGACTTGAATTCAAATCTGACCTCTTACACCCACTAATTGTGTGACTCTGGGCAGTCCCTTAATCTCTGTTTGCCTTAATCAACTGAAAAAGGAAATGGCAAAACACTCTAATATCTTTGACAAGAAAACTCTATATATAAAACAAAGAGTTGGGCATGACTGAATGACTAAACAAGAACAGAAATAAGGTGACTACAATGTTTATACCCTTTGAACCAGAGACTCCATTACTGGGCTTAAACCTGAAGGAAGCCATCAGTGAGAAAATAAGTCCTCATATACACCAAAATATTTATAGCAGCACTTTTTGTAATAGCAAAGGATTAGAAACAAAGCAGATGCCCATCAGATGGGGAATGGCTAAATAAATTGTAGTACATGAGTGCAATGGAATATTACTATGTTGAAATAAATGATGTGTGTGTGAATACAGAGAAGCATGAAAAGTTCTACATGAACTGATGCAGAACCAAGAAAATATGCAGAGTGAATACAATGCAAATGGAAAGAACTATACACCAAAAAATCAAAAGTGAGCATCATAAAATTATAAAGTTCAAGCATGACTAAAATGAAGAGATATGAGAGGACATCCTTAGCCTACCCCTTTATGGAGGCGAGAGATTCACAGATGTTACACATTGCACACTTTCAGACTTTTTAATTCTATCAATCAGTTGTGCTGATATTTTTTCCTGCTTTAAGAAAAATCCTATTTGTTATATAGGATGGCTCTCTGGGAGGGGAAAGAAAAGGATGCTTGGGATAATGATGACCATAATAAGAAAGAAGCATCAATAAAAAGTTATTTAAAAAAATACAAGAGGGGCAGCCAGGTGGCTCAGTGAGTAAGAGCACTGGCTCCAGTGTCAGGATGACCTGGGGATCAAATCCGGGCTCAGATATATAGCACCACACCCCGAAATAACTGGCCGTGTAACCTTGAGCAAGTTACTTCACCCCAATTGCTTTTTAAAAAAAATACAAGATATGTAGAAAATAAATGCAAAATATTGGGAGTAGGGGGTGAAGAATCAGTAAAGGTCTCTAACAGGAGTTGGCACTTGAAGACTTGGAGGGAACCAGGAATTTGAGAACATAAAAGAGAGTCTAGAGAGTATTTCAGACATTAGGGGATAGATAGCCAATGTCACTGTGTGATGGTGAAAATGGCACATTGTATATGAAGGACATAAAGTATACCAATTTGACTTCAACATGGAGTACATGAGAAGCAATGTGAAATTAATCTGGATAGATTAAGTGGGAGCCAGTTTGTGAAAAAAAAATATTGCAATGACTGCTCTAAGCCCCCAAATACTGCACATCCTCCTTAATAAGAATACATAACAAGTTAAAAGATATGGACTTAATAACCTACAATGAAAAAATGCTTTATTGTTTAAGTTATGAATCACATTTGAATAAGTTTAATCCATTAGTAAATGTATCTTGTTCGGGCACTGCAGAAAAATAAGCAGGATCCATAACTGAAGAGGAAGAAGCATAGACTCTTACATTGGAGACACTGCCCAGAACATTCAATAATCTCAAGCTCTTTCCTGACATAAATGCTCTTTTTTTTCAGATACTATCCTTTCAGATTGATTTATGTGACAAAACACGAAAATGATACATGTTGGAGATGATTTGGGAAAATTGGAAAACTAATACATAATTGGTAGATTGGTGATCTGCCATTCTGGAGAGCAATTTGGAACTATGCCCAAAGGGTTATAAAGCTGTGCATACCCTTTGACCCAGCAATACCACTACAAGGTCTGTATCCCAAAGAGAGCATAAAAAAAATGGAAAAGGGCAAATATTTACAAAAAAAAATTTGTAGCAGCTTTTTGTGGTGGCAAAGAATTGGAAATTGAGGGGATGCCCATCCATTGGGGAATGGCTGGACAATTTGTGGTATATGAATGTAATGAAATACTATTGTGCTATAAGAAATGATGAGCAGGCAGATTTCTGAAAAACCTGGAAAGACTTGCATTAACTGATACTGAATGAAGTGAGCAGAACTAGGAGAACATTGTACACAGTAACAGCAACATTGTGTGATGACCGACTTTCTTAGACTTAGCTCCTCTCAGCAATGCAATGTTCTAGGACAATTCCAAAAGACTTATGATGGAAAATGCTATCCACATCCAGAGAAAAAAAACTATGGGGTCTGAATACAGATTGAAGAATACTATTTTCTCTTTTATTTTCTTTCTTGTGGTTTTTCCCTTTTGCTCTGATTATTTTTTCATAACATGACTAATGTGGAAATATGTTTAATAGGATTGTACAAGTATAGTGTACATCAAATTGCATGACATCTTGGGAGGCAGGGAGGAGAGAGAGGTGGAAAAAATTTAGAACTCAAAATCTCATAAAAGTAAATGCTGAAAACTATAAATAAATAAACTTTAAAACCTAAAATAATAAATTATTCAATTATTTTAATAAATCAACTTAATAAGTTAATAATAAAAATAAATTGTAATTATATGTTATATGAATTATATACAGTATATAAATTACATATAATATATAAATTATATGAATATAATTACATTTTAAAAATACATAAAAATTTAAAAATAATAAAATAAAAAAGAATGTCAAAGACTCTCCCTAACCCTACTTGCACTAGCAGGCTGGAGCCCCATAGGGTAGCTGACAAATGCTCTCCTCTGTGTTCTAGGGGTAACCCTGTGCAACTACAGTTCCCAACAGCATTGCTCATGAACCCCAATTGAGTGTTTGCCCCCAAATCAATTAGCTGGGCAATATCAATTAATTTTGATGAATATATTTACTGAGAATGTACGGTAATATCCCCCCAAAACTGGGAGACCCCACTCTTCCTTGTGGAGAGTGGTTTCAAGCTTGATATTAGAGATACTAAAGAATCCAAGCAGGGAACCGCAGTGGAAAAGATCATTGGACTTTGAGTCAGAAAGCTCTGAGTTTGAATTTCACTCAGACATTTACTAGCTGTGTGAACTTGGATAAGTCAAATAACCCCCTCTTAAGCATCAGTTTTCTTATTTGTAAAATGAGGACAATAGTACTTACCTTCTAACGTTGTAAGGATCAAATGAGATAATATTTGTAATGAGCTATGCAAACCTTAAAATGTGTAATAGTAATGTAATTTAAAGATCCCCCTGTATTGGCTTGGTTTTGGGTTTGATTGTGTTAAAACCCCGAGCTTGTGAATCCCACTTGTGGGATGGACTTGTTGACGTGAAAAGAGAGGGCTGGACTGGGAGGAGCTGGTGACGTAAATTTAGAGAGACAAGAAAAGAGAGAGGCAGAAGAACTTTTTGGAAGCAGCACCTTGGAGCCAGAGAGAGACTGAGAGGATTGCTGAGGGCTGCTTTGAATTGCCCAGGACTTTTGAGAGCTGCCACCCAGAACTGCCAAGGACCGAGGAGACATGGCTGTTATGCTGGTAATTTGTCTCTCTGTTTTGATGTTGTTTTGCCAGATCTGTCCACTGGTGAAAGACAGTCCTGTTGTTGCAGAGGTATTGGAACCTTGCTGTTGGTTCATAGCTCCTGAGACTGTTCTGCAGACAGAGAGTGAATTCTGTCCACTGGTGAAGGACAGTCCTGTTGTTGCAGAGGTATTGGAACCTTGCTGTTGGTTCAGAAGCTCTGGAGAAGGATTTTCTTGTTGTATGTTTACAGAAATCCTAGAAGAAGGTTTTTCTAATATTTTCAGGGGTCCTAGGACTAATTCTGCAGACAGAGAATGAATTAATGAAGAGACTGGCAATGTATCTTGTGGGCTTGCTAAGCTTTGTCTCCCCAGGAACAAAGATTGCTGAGAACTTGCCTCGTGTCAAGATGAAGAAAAGACCTCCATTTGGGTATTAAATGCTGTGCTTAGGCTGGTTGTAACTCTGGGGTAGATTCAATTGTGATCCAGGGATGGGAAACTTTTGATCTTTTTGTGCTCTGTGATTGAACAAATGAATGTACTTTACTTATGATTAGAAACTAATGTCCACTTGAGAAGAGGGGCTTTGTGATGGACTAAATGAATGTACAGCCTAGGGGTGGAGTAGTATTTAGAAGAGGGACTTTGTGATTTATTAAATGAATGTAATGTCTAGGGGTGGGGTAGTACTTGATTAAATCACACTTGGTAAATGCTGTATTTTGAATTATGCTATATGTTGATTCTCTCTGTTCTTAATTTGTTACTGAATAAAATGGAGAGCACCTATGCTGGTATTTTGAACCTTGGGAAGTTGCCTTTGCTTGGCATTACATTATGGCATAGTTGGCAAGGAGTACAAAGCATAGTGCCTCTATTTGTTCCAGGATCCATGGCCATTTAGATTGAGATTATGAGGCAAGTTCTCAGCAATCTTTGTTCCTGGGGAGACAAAACTTAGCAAGGCCACAAGATACATTGCCAGTCTCTTCATTAATTCATTCTCTGTCTGAAGAACAGTCCTAGGACCCCTGAAAACATTAGCAAAACCCTCACCCAGGATTTCTGTAAACATACAACAAGAAAATCCTTCTTCAGGGCTTTTGAACCAACAGCAAGGTTCCAATACCTCTGCAACAACAGGACTGTCTTTCACCTGTGGACAGATCTGGCAAAACAACATCAAAACAGAAAGACAAATTACCAGCATAACAGCCATGTCTCCTCAGTCCTTGGCAGTTCTGGGTGGCAGCTCTCAAAAGTCCTGGGCAATTCAAAGTGACCCTCAGCAATCCTCTCAGTCTCTGCCTCCAAAAGTGCTTCCAAAACGTTCTTCTGCCTCTCTCTTTTCTTGTGTCTCTCTAAATTTATGTCACCAGCTCCTCCCAGTCCAGCCCTCTCTTTTCACGTCAACAAGTCCATCCCACAAGTGGGATTCACAAGCTCTGGGTTTTAACACAATCAATTTGAAAACCAAGCCAATACAGGGGGATCTTTATATTCCATTACTATTACAAAATGTTATGTTAAGTGCCAGCTAGCTAACACCTAGGGCCAAAGGGTACCTTCTGGCCCAGGGAATTTCCTCCCTTTGTGAATCCCCACCAAGTTTACTACAGGGCATGGCACACCCCAAGAACTGGCTCTCTTCCTTGCAGGATACAGTATCTCAGCTGCCAGGTCAATTCATTGCTAAGTTGGATTAAGGAGGGTGATTTAAGAATTTTAGCAGTCAATTAAAGAACTTTTCATCACCACAAAGTAAGCCAACAGGAAACCATTGGAGGTTATATGCATATGCTTTGAAGTGAAGGGAAAGACCCTGCCATTAACACTGTCCTGGAGCAGGCACACTAAACCTTCACATGGATCAGAATTTGTAGGGCACATTGCACATGGTCAAAGGAATGGACCTTCCCCCATTATACAAGTAAACTGCTTGTGACATAAGGTTTTTTTTTTTTAATCCAGTAGACATCCTTCAAAAGGAAACTTCAATCACCACCTCCACAGGAAAATTAGAAATAAAAATAAACTTTTATTTCTCTCCATCAGGAAACTTTCTCTGATGACAAGAATGCTTTCCAGCTCCTTATTCCCATCCCATTACACCTAGGCATGCCATTTGGTGCCAAATAATTCCACTCCCTCTTGAGTTTTTATAATTATTAAATAGTAGATAACCATCACATTATTCCTAAGTAATTATTTCTTCCAACTCTGCATATTTTGCTATTTAGATGTTTTCTTGTGACTCAATCCATTCTGCTGATCAAAGTATCTTCAACTGAGCTCAGATTTTCAAGTTCAGTCTTGTTTGGTTAAGAGACTCCATCAATCTCTTCTGTTCCTTGATGCAATGACTTTTCATAAGATGCCTGAAATAGTACCATGGTTATTGCTACTCCCTTGCATTGAAACTCTATTCATAATTTGCTTCCCACAACCCCTCCTTGGTTTCTTCACCATTACTCATCAACCTGGTCTATTTGTGTTTCAGAGTATTTTTACCCAACCTGTATTGGTTTTACCAGCTTTAGTCCCATTTTGTTGTTTTCATCTGCTATTGCTAAACTTTTTAATGACTATAATTATTATAACTATCCTCAATGATATTTTCAATTCCCACAAATTTATCCAAGATGAACTAGTAGGAAAAGCATTAGGCTAGAGTTCACAGGATCTGGGTTCTAGTCCTGATGCTTCCATCCAAGAACAATGTAACCTTGAGCAAATCACTGAACTTCCCTATGTTCCTATTTCTTTCTCTGTAAACTAAAAATAATAAACCCTTCCATGACCACCTGTAAGGCTATTTTAAGAAGATAAAAGAAAAGTACATATTAAAGTGCCTCAATTTGTAAAAGGAGTTATACAAAGACTAAACTATACAAATATGTTGCTATAACAGACACCTCAAAGCTCAGAACATTCTGAGGATTCTGTTAAAAGGAAACTATCTCAAAAAGGAGTGAAAACAGATGCTTATCTAGTGACGTGATGGAATTTATTCATTATTTGTTATTATGTGAATAAAATCAATTCAATTCAGCGAATTATTGAAGACCATCAATTATTGAAGAACATGAACAAGGTAATATGATGGACTCTCTATGAGGTGCAAAGATAAATGACAAAACAATGTTCCATGTGTCACTGGAGTTCCTGGAGCAGAGGCTAGGTGTTGCAGAGGCTAGGATTCATGCTTTAGGCAGGAGATCAGCCAGGAGATCTTCGCTATTCCTTCCAATTCTAAGTCAATGACTGATAGATTAAATGTTCCATTATTGAAGTGGCACCAACCCAACTTATTTAACCAAACATGGGAAATGGACAAAATAACAAATATCAATTCAGACCATTAATATTTCCTACAAAAGATTTATTGATATTAATTACCCCAACAAGAAAACCAAAAAAGGCTAGAATCAGCCTTAACCTCAGCACCTTGTCTTACCTCATGAAAAGATAGTATGGCAAAAGGTTATATCAGTTTAGAATATAAACTCAATTTGTTAAATTTTTATACAGAAAGAAATTACTAGGTAATATCACTTCCTAAAAATGTGAGAAAGGGAAAAAACCTTTTTAGAAAGCTTGTCAGACCAATGAAATAATATCATTCCAGGTACATTTAAGGATAACACTGGAAGAAGGACAATCAAACAAAACCCCCAAAATGGGAAAAACCTATTACAATTGCTGTAACCAATTCCTTTTTGCCATCAATGACAACTGAGTTTCCATAGTTAACATCACAATTCTAACTATGTTACATGAAAAATAAGACATGATGCTGAAGAAAATAAACTATGGAAAGAGAAGACTGGAAAGAGGAGGCTAATGCTGGAGATTTCATAATTTTGAGATTATTAGTGGAACAATTCTCAAAGTATCAGAAAAAAGAAAGACATAAAATACTTGGGGAAAACATCACGGGTCCTATTACCCCTAAACAACTGGCCACAGAAATATCAGTATCTATTGACTCATATGTTTATTTACATATCTTTATAAAATCTTTATGAGAAAAATCTATACATGCATTGGGAACATCCTTGATAAAAATCTGACAAAGGACAAGACTTTTACAAATGATGTTCTATAATACACCACATCTTTACAGAAAATTATATGAAAGGAGTATACAATATAAGAGCCCAGTATGCTTGTTTAACTATAAAACAGCATCTAATTCAAGGTGTCTCACATACATCTATCAATCATACAAGGTAACTTACTAGAATGTAACATAAGTGGTAATCTTGCTTGCCTGGTCTCTCCCACATCCTACAAATAACCTCAACCACCTAAGGTATAAAAGTGTGTTCTATCTAACTGTCTATAGGCAGCCCATAAAGATCCTTTCTGCCCTTTGATATCTCAGCTGCTTTTACCTCCATGGGCCACTGAGAAAGCAGTACCATTTCTGGCAATGTTAGGCCTGGTCTTCTCAGGGCTTCTCAAATTGCAGTGCTAACAGAATGGGGGAAAGGGTACAGAACTGGATATCTGAAAACACAGAATACAAACTTTCCCTAGGCTTAGGGCCAAGGCTATATTTCAATATACGAAGTTTAACACAAAAATCCTTCTCTCTCTCTGAAAACAAAATGCTGAAGAGCCTGTCTCATATCTCATGGGAGAGAAGCAAAAAAAAAAAATGTCAACTTTTGAAGAAACCCTTCTCCTCTCCTCCCCCACCCTCATTTATTGCACTCTGGGGAAAATAATAAAGTTAACTACTATATATGCATGCAACCGATAGGGGGAGGGGAATGTGAAAGAGTTTCTGTCAAAAGGATTATAGTAAACTTTTAGTCCCAGAACCTCACTGAACTTTTTCTCATTTTTTTGGCACTGTTTGCTTTCCCCCTTGCTGTGTTTAAATCATGTCATCATATCAATAAAATAAAACACATAAAGCTTGCATTTTTAGACTCAGGAAAGAGATATAGCCTGTGGAATGGGCATTACAGTACACAATTATGCACTTGGTGCCCTATGGCATCAGCTCCTAAAGGCTTCAAGCCATAAAGCCCAGTGCACACATCCAACAGATAATTGTCTCCAATACAGTCCATGAAAGATGGCTGTTGTTGCAGCGCGCTCACCCCAAGCATGCCCCATCCCCTTTTCCTCCTATGCGGTTTTTCCCTCGGGGATTATTATTGGGTTTCATAATGATTAGTTTGTGTATGAAAAAGGAAAGTTCAAGACTATAATTTCAAGCATATTTTAAAGAATACAATATAAAGGAAATTCAGCACAGAGACAAGGAACCTCCCAGAGTTTGTTTTGACCGATGTTATACCTGTTTAAAGAGTAACCTGATAATTGAGCATATTTAAAGCTCAAAAAGAAAACCTATTCTCTAAATTCACCATTTTACAAACTTGAGAAATTTGAATTGCGGCCACAATAATAATGATAATAATAATAGTCGATATTTACATTTTTTGTTATATATTTGCATAAAACACTTATGGGGAAACTGGGTGGCACAGTGGCTAGAGTGCCAAGCCTGGACTCAGAAAGACTCATCTTCCTGAGTTCAAGTCTGGGGCAGACACTTAATATCTCTATGATCCTGGGCGAATCACTTTGCCCTGTTTGCCTCAGTTTCCTATCTGTAAAGTGAACTGAAGAAAAAGAGAAAATGGCAAATCACTCTGGGATCTTTGCCAAGAAAACCCCAAATAGGGTCACAAAGAGTGGGACGTGGCTGAAATATGATGGAACAACAACAAAAACAGAGGGCATATACTAGATTGACTCTGAGATGCCTTCTGGCTCTAAATCGATGGGCCTATGCCTGGCAAGTATCCCGCCAGCTAGTGAGGGTCAGAAGGAGGATCTGAATCCAGGCTTTCCCAGAGCAAGGGCAGTGTTTGCCATAATATCATACTGACTGTCCTGAATTTCAGAAGTACAGTGAGCAGCAATGAGCTGCAAAGTAAACAATCATGAGAAAGGTGTCTTTATGCATAGATTTCTCTAAATTTAATCAATCAGTCAGCTAGAATTTGAGCAGCTCCTACCTGCCAGGTACTGTACTGAGTGCTAGAGCTAGAGACACAGAGGAAGGCCAGAAACAGTCCCCGCTCTCCAGGAGCTCACAGTGGAATATGCCTGACAAAGGGCTGGTATCTGATATCCTAAATGAGGGGCACACTCCAGCATATGGAAGCAAGAGCAAAATGTAAATTAGAGGGAAACAAACCAGCAAACATTGCTGCTCAGTCCTGTCCTCTCTGTTTCTAAGATGAGACTTATAAATGGATCAAAATAAGCTAAAAACGAGTAATTCCAGGGTTAGGATTTCACCCAAGTTATTGAATTACATGGAATGAATTTTCATCCTTAAACAAGTTTCTAATGTCAAAAGCATAGCAAAGGGGTGCAATAGATAGAGGGCTAAGCCTGAAGTCAGGAGGGTGAGTTCCAATCTGTCCTCGGACACTTGCTGGTTGTGTGACCCAGGTTGTGTAATCTCTGTCTGCCTCAATTTCCCCAACTGTAATATGGGGATAACAATCACACCTGTTTCACAGGGGTGTTGTTTTAAGGATCAAATGAGATACTTGTAAAGTATCTGACGCATAGTAGGTGCTTAATAAATGCCTTTTCCCTGTTCCCTTTGAGAAGACAGGCCCTGTCCTCACCTGGAACCATCACTGGCACCATCCTGGGTGCTATAATCTATGGCTCATAACTCTAATTTCCAATGAGTCACTCATTGGTTCATCCCAGCTAGACTCATGATTGGGTAGTATTTTTTTCTACATAAAAGGTAAAATGATCCTCAGCCCCTCCCCTTAATCCCAATGCAAACATTCAAGCTATGCATATTCACACACAGAGAAAATAGCCTTTATTACACTCCACTGAAAATGTAAAACCCAAAGGATTCACACCCAAGCCCCAAATCAAATCATTTCAAGACAATTTTCCTTCCCTCTAAGGAGCCCCATCTCCTCACAGGAACCTATACAGTCATACAAATATATATTATGACCTGTGGTGGAAGTCCTCCCCCAAAGGAAAATGCCCATGGGGTCCCACAGAATATGTGCACGGGCCATCATTCCTAGCTTGTTCCTCTGTATCATGGGTTAGTCTCTTGCTGCTTCACCATCTCAAGAGTAACTGTTCTTTTCTCTAAGAAATCTGGTTCCAAAACTCATATTGAACTTCTCCACCCCTGTTGCACTAATGCCTGTGGCTGCTGCCATTTCTACAGTTATATCAGTCAATTATGAAAAGCCTGGGATGGGCTGGGGCATGGGATGGTATGGGATGGGATGGGATGAACTGGGGCATGGGATGGGATGGGCTGGGGCATGGGATGGGATGGGATATGATGGAATGGGATGGGATGGGATGGGATGGGTTATGGGATGGGATGGGATGGGTGAGATGGGTGAGATGGGATGGGATGGGATGGGATGGGCTGGGCTGGGCTGGGCTGGGCTGGACAGGTGGAATGGCTGTGAAATATGCCTTTCTGCAGACTGAAAAAGTGATTCTTCCACATTGAGTACCTCAACACAATATTAGCAACATGGATAATTCACTCTGCCATTCTGTCCCCAGTTACCAAGGTTTTCAGTCACCAGAACTATTCATAACGTCTATGAAAATAAAATGAAAATGTCAACGCTGTAAAAGATAAGACACAATTAAAAGTCTTACTTTCATATGAGTAAATATATATTTAATACCATGTTAAACTGATCCGTGACATTTAGAAAGGATGAGTCATAGACCTTGCAAATACAACATTTTAGCACAACTGAGTTATCTGTTTAATAAATCTTTATTATACCCCTGTATTTCATAATGATTTACATAATTCCCTTTCACCCTACTGAACTAATTCCTCTTTCTTACCTACCCAGACCTTTCTAAAAAATTGTAAACTTCAATTTGGATGCTTTTGCTCTCATGGCAGTATCAGCTAACAGACTTTCATTTATTTAGGTAATTTAATAATAAGAAATTCTCTATGGTTTGAAAACAAGCGCCATTTGAGCATTTTCTTTTAAATGAATGTTTAAGAGTTGATGTATCATAACTTTTAGATATAGTTTCTGCACTTATAGAACCATAATTTAAAGCATCATATCATTTTGCTTGAACACTTCCAGTAATAGAGAGCTCACTACTTTGTGAGGCAGCACATTCCAGTCCTAGATAATTCTAGTTATTAGACATTTCTACCTTATGCCAAGCCAAATCTGCATCCCTATAATTTCTACCCTCCAAAGCAACACAGAATAAGTTTCCTCCCATTTATATACACTAGTGCTTCAAATGTTTCCAGTATACAGTTCTAGAGGCTCTCTGTTGCCAACAGGATAAAATATCATCTCAATCTGGTCCCCACCTACCTTTCCCGCTTCACTAACTGCCCTTTATCTACCTTATGTTTCATCCAAAATGAACTACTCTTTCCCCAATTTCATCTTATATTCTTCTTTTCAAGCCCCAACCTATTTCAAAAAGCCTTCCCTGAACCCTTAACTAAAAATGATCTCTTTATCTTCAGATTTCCTTATAGTATATTGTCACATCTTACCTTGTATCATATCTTACCTTATATCACACTTATTTGTATACACCTCCTAACACCCTGTAATGGGAATGGGAATTTTAAAATCTTCTCTGCCCCTTAATAGACCTAGGGGGGAGTTTGAAGACCTCCCCTGCTTTGAAAGTAAACTCTGCCCAAGGCTGAATGTGATCACATGAAGCCTGTGATGGAGGGAATTTGCTGAAGGAAAGCAGAGCCCGCAGGAAGCTAGTTCAGAGCTAGCCAGACTCTGGGGGAGAGAGGAGCTCAGACAAAGAGATAGAGGGTTTGTCAGTAAATATTGATCTTGTATTGGTTTGTGGGAAGGCTGAACGATACTATGGCTCTCAGTGTTATTATGACTTCTGAATATCTTTAGTACTATGATAGAATCGGTTTACTGATTCAGTTCTATACTCTATCTGGAGAGTTTGGAATATTTTGCAATCAAACATCATGTGATACTTATAGTCACGGTCTTTTATCGTGGGTGCTGTAAATATTGCATTGGCATTACACACCCCTAACTGGATGTTTAGTTCAGTTATTGAGGACAGGGACTATGTCAGTTTCCATCATTGCATTCCTGGCACTTTGTATAGTGCCTTGAACATAGTTAATTACTTAATAATAAATATGAGGTAAACTTATTTTATCATAAGATTTAAAACTGGAAGAGTCCTAGAAATGATCTAGTTCAATCTCTTCATGTTATAGCAAGGATATTAAAGGCCAAAAATAAAATGGCCAAAGACACAGAACTGGAGTTCAAACCCAGATATTCTGATACCAATTCCATCATCCTTTCCATTAGGCCATACTGAAAACAGTTTCATGCTCTCCTAAGACTTGTAGAGGACCAAAAGGTGGAACAGATGATAGAGCACTGGCCCTAGAATCAGGAAGATCTGAATTCAAAGCTGACCTCAGTCACTCCCTAGTTGTGTGACCTTGGGCAAGTCACTTCACCTCAGTTTCCTCATCAGTAAAATAAGGACAATAATATTAGCACATACTTCCCAGAGTTGTTATGAGCAAGGTTAATTATTTTTTAAGTGCCTGTCATATAGGAGGTTCTTAAAAATGTTTATTTCCTTCCTTTTTTTCTAAAAACTAACTATTCTCAGTTTCTTCAACTATTCATTCGATGACATAATTTCAGACCATTCATTATTCTGATGGTCTTCCAATTTGATAATACCCCTCTTAAAGTGTCATGACCTAGCCTCAACAAAATACTCCTTAATTGTTTAACCAGCACACAATACAATGGGATTAGTGCCTCCCTCACCCGGAAACTACATTTCTATTATTACAATCTAAGTTTGCATTGGATGTTCAATCAGCTTCATCATACTGTTGGCTCATATTATACCTTGTAGTCAACTGAAATTCCCAGGCCTGTCTAAGAAGAATTATCCATCTTGCACTTATGCAAATAATTTTGTTAACCTATATGTAGGGCCATACATACATACATACATATACACACATACATACATATATATACACCCATATATATGCATATACATATATATGTATATATATATACACACATACATCTATAATTTGTTTATATGTGTGTGTCTACACAGACTAGAGACTGAAGGCATACTACTAGAGACTTGCCCTAAGGTTGAAATTGACCCATTAGTCCAGGGGTGGGGAAGCTGCAGCTTTGAGGTCACATGTGGCCTTCCAGATCCTTAAGTGCAGCCTTTTGACTGAATCCAAATTTTACAGAAGAAAATAATTTGGATTCAATCAAAAGGCCATACTTAAGGACTTTGAAGGCCACAGGTTCCCCAGTCCTGGATTAGTCAATAACATTTATGCTCTGTTGTTCAATTTCACTATACTGTAACGGTCTGTATTTCTTCGTCTTACCCATGATATCGTTATATATTTGGTTAGAGTTTTGGGGTGCTCAGAGAACACTAGCACTTCTGGTGCGAGGGCTTTCCAAGCCCTTTTTAGGGCTGCTCATCCCCCTGTAACTCAACTCTCACCTGGGGTTCCAAGCAGCTGAAGCATGTTCAGCAGCCACACCCCAGTAAAACTGCTTCATCAGGCAGGCTAAACCAAGTAACTGATCACACAGCTAGGAAGGGACTGAGGCCAGCTTTGAACTCAGATCTTCCTGATTCTGGGCCCAGTGGTCTATCCTCTGTGCCACCTTTTGATCCTCTACAGTCTTAGGAGAGCATGAAACTGTTTTCAATATGGCCTAATGGAAAGGATGACGGAATTGGTATCAGAATATCTGGGTTTGAATTCCAGTTCTGTGACTTTGGCCATTTTATTTTTGGCCTTTAATATCCTCTCTGTAATATGAAGAGATTAAATTAGATCATTTCTAGGACTCTTCCCCCTTTAAATCCTATGATAAATTAAGTCCACCTCATATAACCACATATTACCAGCTCATAACCACAAACCCATCCATGAGCTGGAGGAAAGGGAGTTCCTACTCTAAGCATATGAAGACTTCCCCCAGGAGAATGGTCTGTTGGGAATAATTTGTTCCCAACAACTATGAAGGCAGCAGAAGCAGGTGCAATGAAGAGCTTAGAGCTTGTTCAGACACTGAAGGCACCAAGATCATCCACTGCATCTCAGGTCACTGCCAGTCATCTTGACTTTCGTTTTGTCTCTGGACTTCAATGACCCTGGAAGAGAGACTGAGACCGACAACTTTGTGCAACTATGCCTCACTGGAAGCCAATTCATGCAGGAGTCAAGACATCACCCTATGATGTCACTGTTCCTTTTATAAAATGAAGGACAAACAACAATATATCCGGCTACATGCCTCTTCCTCATCTATATTTAATTCAGTTCCATGAAATTCCTTAAGAATGTATTGAGCACCTACCATGTATCAGGGCTGGCTGGATGTTGCAATGGATAGAGTTTTGGGGCCTGGAGTCAGGAAGATACATCTCCCTGAGTTCAAATCTGACCTCAGATACTTACTGGCTAAGTGATCATGGATGACTCACTTAACCTTGCTTGCCTCAGTTTCCTCATCTATAAAATAACCTGGAGAAGGAAATGACAAACCATAGTATCTTTGCAAATAAAACCCCAAATGGGGGTCACTAAGAGTCAGACATAATTGAAAAACTGAAAACCACCTAACAATCAGATTGTTAGCCACTGGGTACACAAAGATGAAAGAAAAATAGTTCCTGCCCTCATTTCTACAATGAAAACAGCATGTACATACCTACACATTCCTCTGATCCAGTAACTTTATCCAAAAAATCAATTTGGTGTAATATTTTTGGTGAACTCATGCTTGATCCTAATGACCATCCTTTTTCCTTTACTAAATTATAACAATCTGCTTAATGATTTATCCTATAAATTTTCAAGGGATCAAGTCAAGTCAAGAAGCATTTATCAGGCATTGTGCTAAATAAATACTGAGGATACAAAGGAAGACAAAAAGAATCCCTTCTTTAAAAAGTTAACATTTTAACGAGGAAGTCGGCATGCAAACAATTAGTACATACAAGACATACACAGGTTCTGGAAGTGATCTCAGAGAAAAGGCCCTAGCTTTATGGGAGATCAGGAAAGCTATCTTATAGAAGATAGGATTTTAGCTGAGGCTTGAAGGAACTTAGGAGGTAAAAGTGATGAAAGAGTACACTGTGGGCATGGGATACAGACAAATGCAAAACAATCAAGAGAGATAGAATGTCTTGTATAAAAAAAAATCAAGGAAACCGGTGTCACTGGATCATAGAGTACTGGGGGAATAATGTCTGAGAAGACTAAAAGGTAGAAGGAGGTTAAGTTATGAAGTGCTTTAAGAGACAAACAGCACGTTACACTTAATGCTGGAGGTAATAGCCAGGGGTGAGGGGTGGGGGAGTGGAGGGGTAAGAGGTGGGAGAGAGGCTTTGGACATGGGAAGAGCAGCACTAACATGGTCAGAGATTTTAGGAAGAACAATTTGACAGCTGAGTAAAAGATGGGTTGGAGCTGGGGGGAGACTTGAGACAGGAAGATCAACCAGCAGATTACTGCAATAGTCTAGGTGTGAAGTGATGAAAGCCTGCAGCATTGTTATTAGTATATACAAGAGATGTCTTTAATGGTAATGGGAATCTGAAGATCTTCCCTGCCCCCTAATAGGCTGGATGTAATCACATAGACCCTGTGGTGGGAGGAGTTTGCTGAAGGGTGGAGCAAGAGCCACAGGAAGCTGGGAGTCAGAGCAGTTAGAGTTGGAGGGAGGAGAGGCCGCACCTGAGGGAGACAGTTAGGTTTGTGAGTAAATGTTGGTTGTTTGCCACCTGCTATAACAGCTAGTATTGTGTTGGTTTATGGGAAAGGTAAAGGATGTAAAGGGTAAAGGCTCTCTGCTACATTGTGGTATATTAACTTTTATATTGTTATGATGGATACATTTTCCTAGTATTGGGATTTGGTTTTCTGGTGTCTTAATAAATGTTTTGCTTCTGTCTTCTATATGGAGAGTCTGTTATATTTTGTGATTAAGCACTATGCTGGCATATTTACACTCGCCATCCGCTACAATGTCATAAACATAGACTACATGGGACTTCACAATAAGGATATGGGGGTGAGCTATAAGAGTACCCTTAGTTTTCAAGCCTGGGTGACTGAGAGGATAGAGGCATCCCCTTCAATAAGAAGAAAATTGGAAAGAGAGGGACTTAAGTTAGAGACAAAGCATGTATATAGTGCCAGGAATTGTGCGGAAAGGTTTTTTTTTACAAATATCACCTCATTCAATCCTCAAAACAGGCAGGTGAATTAGGTACTATAAATATCCCTATTTTATAGAGGCAAACAGAGGTTATATGACTTGCCCAGTCACTCTGCTAGAAAGTGTCTTGGGACCAGATCTGAACTCAGGTCTTTGTGATTCCCAGACCAGTGCTCTATCCAGTATACCACCAGGTGCCCTCAAGTAAAGATGATGGGTTCAGTTTGGGATATGTTGAGTTTAAGATGTCAATGGGACATCCAGTTCGAGATGCACAATAGCCAGCTGAAGTTACAAGACTGCACATCAGAAGAAAGGTTCAGGCTGTATAAATAGATGTTGGAATCATTTCATAGAGATGAAAATTAAATCCATGGTTTCTAATGCAATCACCAATTGAAATAGTATAGAGGGAGACAAGTCAGAGCCCTGGGAGACATCCACTATTAGTGGATATAACCCGGTTGAAGATCCAGCAAAGAAGACTGAGAAGGAGGCAAACAAATCAGTAGAGAACCAAGAGCCGTGTTACAAAACCCTAGAGATGAGAATAAAAGGAAGAAAGCATCCAGAGCTCCAGGGAGGACAAGGGTGAGGACTGAGAAAGGGCCATTATATTGGGCAATCAAGACATAATTGTGAGAGGCAGCTAGGTGGCACGATGGACAGAGTACAGGCCCTGGAGTCAGGAGGACCTGGAATCAGAAGGACCGGAGGTCAAATCTGACCTCAGACACTTATAAGCTGTGTGACCCTTGGTAAATCACTTAAGCCCAATTGCCTCCCAAAAATGAATGAATGAGAGAATTGTGAACTTTTAGTCAATTTCAGTAAAGACTTGAAGCCAGATTGTAGAGTTCAGGAGAGCGAGAAAAGCTGAAGTGAAGGCATCAAACACTGAGGGTCTTCTCAAGGCCACAAAAAAGGGTGAGAATATGGGACAGCAGTCAGCAGAGGTGGATGGACAGATAAAGGAGGGGGTTTTGAGGTTAAGGAAAACATGGATATGTTTATAGGCAGTAGGGAAGCCTGTAAACAGGGAGAAACTGAAGATAAGAGTAGGGACGACGGAGAAAGCCATCTGCTGAGGAAGATGGGATGGAGTGGGATCATTTACTTGTGCAGGTGGAGGGGTTCTTCTTAGCAAAGGATCACCTTTTTCATATGAGACAAGCATGAAGGAGGAGATAGTGGGAGAAGATGTCTGAATAATGTGAAATGAGGAGGAGGAGGAAAGTGGAAATGAAGGAGCTCTCAGTGAATGGCTTCAATTTTTTTTCAAGAAAATATGATGCAAGGTTCTCAGCTTAAAATTGGAAGCAGGGGAACCATGGAAGTCTTGAGGAGGGATAAGAAAGTCTGGAAAAACCACTAGGGTGAATGGGATGAGTCAATTAGGGATATGTAAAAGGATTGCCTTACCAGAGTGAGGGCCCAGGTGTAATTATGTAACAAATCTTAGTCAATCTAGTTGGTATGGTATCATGAGTTTCTCCAACTCAGTTCATTAGCATATGAGAGAGAAAGCAGCATATAGTAGAAGTAATCCAAGGCTCAAGCTAGGCAGATCAAGGCTAATCCTACTGATGTGTAATTTCCAGAATCTAAATTTTTCGCACATTTGAAAATTGGGGAGCAAGGTTCACCTGTCTCCAATCTTCTGATACTTTTCCTAATTTCTCAGAAATTACTAACACTGGTCCACCATTACATTTACCAGTTATCTTAGTACCTAGCTGGGTTTAGGGACATGGAATGCAATTAAAATGGCTGCTACTTTATCTTTATGTTTCAATTCCCCTTTAAAAATGCTTGTTCTACCCTTTCCAATTTAAATATCCTTTTTTGTCATTTGAGAAAACAAAAGCAAAAAGAGTTCAGGTTTTTCCATCCTCCATTAACAATGTATCATCTTCCCCAAATAATGATCCTAACTTCCTGTCCATCCTCTTGCTCCCAAAAGTAAAAAAAAAAAATCTTTTTTGTTAACTAGCATTTTTTGCATGCCTCAGCTCATTCAAAGTTTTAGCTTCTCTGATGCTGAAAAGGCAGAATATGATAAGTGACACATTAGAGATATAAACAAAATTATGAGGGCTTAGGAGGAAAAAAATCATAGATAAAATTCAGTTAACAGAATAAGTAAGGGCTTTATAAAGAAGATAATAGGTAATATGGGATCTTGAAAGACAGAAAGAGATCAAGAATGTAACAGAGACAATACAAAGAGCAGAGGTGCAGAAGCCTATCTGAGGAAAGACAGGAGATCTGACTGGGACATCAGATTCAATGGACAGTAATGTAGAAGATAAGGTTGTAAAAGCAGGTAGAGATAAGAGTATGGAAGGCAACAGGGAATTATTAAATATTTTTAGCAGGAGAATGGCGTGATCAAAGTTTTACTTTGGGAATACTAACCTGTTTTCCCCATCACTGTTAGGATTATAATCTTAGAATTCAAATTTCAATTTCTTTCATGGTGTATTTTCTGAAAATTCAACCTACCAATTAAGTACCTAATATTATTATTAATGTCTTCCCCTTTCAGATTACCTTCATCCACTCTGTGAACTGTGCCTAGTTTTATGTGTTGGTTTCTCCATTAGAATGTATGTTCCTTGAGATCAGGGATTTTTTTTTCTTTTCTTTCTATGTCCAGCACTTAACACAGTGCCTGCCACATAGTAAATGCTACATACTTGTTGACCAGCTACAAGGCCTAAGTAATCACAGTAGGGAGAGAAAGATTAATAAGATATGGCCCCTACTCAAGAAATTTATAGTCTAATAAAGGAACTAAACCAGAGTAATATAAAGTAAAAATGATGAATGTTTAACATTGTACAGTAATGTATTAACGTATGAGAGACCTGGGAAAGAAGCAATCACTTCTGACTTGGGTAATAGAAGAAAGATACGGGCACCTGAGGCTGGGTAGGATGCCAATAACAAGGAAGGAGGATTGTAGTACAATGCAAAAATGGAAAATGGGAAAAATACTTTATCAGCAATTTTTCAATATACATCCTAAAACTTTGGGGGGATAGTTGTGTAAAAATGTGATGTGATATCCAACACCAAAAGTATCTTATTTCCATCACACTTTTGAATAACCTAGGATGGAAAAGCTAGAGCCTGAGCAAGGAAACGACTGAAAGAGTTTTTAATGGAACAGAGGCTGCGTTCTACTTTGTCATTTGTAATGAAAGAATTTTGGTAAAGAGACCTCCCTGTTTTCTAGGTTAGAACACTGGAAAGCAGAGTATGGAAACATACCACCTTAAGAGTTATAGGTACCCAAGCCCTTGGCACAGAGGCTGGAGAACTACTTATTAGGTAGGTTAGAGTGGGGGCTCCTTTTGTGTATGGGTTAAAGTAAATACAAAGTACTTATAGCAGGTCTTTTCATGGTGGCAAAGAACTGGAAATCAAGGGATGCCCATTAATTTGGGAATGGCTAAACAAGTTTTGGTATATGAATATAATGGAATACTATTGTGCTATAAGAAATGATGAGCAGACAGACTTCATAATAACCTGGAGAGACATATAAATGCTGTGTGAGAAGAGCAGAACCAGGAGAACTTTGTACACAATTATAGACACATCATATTGTGACGACTAACTTTGATAGACTGGGTTCCTCTCAGCAATGCATTTATAAGACAACTTCAAAAGACTCATGATGGAAAGAGATATCCATGTCCAGAGAAAGGATTATGGAGTCTGAATGCAGATGTAAGCAAACTACTTGCTATTTCTCTTTTCTGTTCTGTTCTGTTTCTTCTTTCTCAGTGTTCACTCCATTGGTTATAATTCTTCTTTACAACTAATGTTTAATGTGAAGGTATTTGTAGATCCTATATTTGATTGCATGCTACCATGGGGGAGGGGAGGAAGGAGAAGAGGGAGGGAGAGAAAATTTGAAACTCAAGGCATTGTGGAACTGAATGTTGTAAACTAACAGTAAATAAATATTTTTTCTTAAAAATGATTTAAAAATAAAAATACTTATGTGGTCTTGGAAAGTCTTCACAGATCCTCCTACTATAAAATAAGAGGTCTGAATTAGATGACCTTGGAGGTTTTTTCCAGTGTACAATCTTCTATTGAGAAGCCACTTTCCAATCTTAGGTACATAGCACAATACCTGGTATTTTGTATACATTTGATAAATATTTGTTGATTATTGAGGTGATTTACATTTAAATGCTCAGAAGGCCTGCAAACACTTCATGTGTAGAAAGCATCAAACCTCCAAGTTCACTTCCCACCTTGGTGCAGGACAGGCCTAGTCTAATTGCCTGGTTAATTTAGGTTCCATATGGTAATGAGATTAAACACTTGAGAGCTGACAGTTATGTTAAAGGAAATTTACTTAGCCAGAGCAGAGGAAGGATATTCAGCCAGGACATTGTGCTGATCTAGCTGAGTAAGGCTCCCTTCCTTGCCTTTGGGTTGCCCATGATGGTCAAACATCATGGACCAGCTGGACCTCTTCTTTCTTGGCTCTTAACATTCAGGTGACCAGGAAGTCAGATCAAGAACCTGAGCCTTAAGTCTCCTGAGCCAATTAAATCTGGAGGGCAGCTTCCATACCTTTTAAAAATAAACTCACCTAGCAAGAGTGAGGGAGAACCTTAGGATGTTGCTCCCACAACAGACCCATTCCTAAGACCCAAAAATGTAAAATAGCTCTATTGTTGAGATATAAGATTAGTCAGGCCCAGAATCATAACAGTGAGTTTTATGGTCAGGTTCTCCGTGGATGTTACTGATGAGCCAGACTGGGTTAACTCCTTAAAACCAAGCACACTGGTCTCTAAACCTTTCATGTACAAGACCCTCTTTAGAACAAAAATTCTGCAGACTCCCCAAGATAGTAGTTACATTCCCTCTATTTTGTGGGAGCTGAAGAGAAAAATGACAATTCTTAGTGTATTCTAGAAGTCCATTCAGTAATGCCCTGGTGCCCCACAGGTTTGGAGCCTATGTGAGGGGAGCATTCACAATAGTTTGTTTTTAGCTTCGGTAATGGGAGTGGGAATTTGAAGATCTTCTCTGCCCCTTAATAAGCCTAAGGGAATTTGAAGACCTTCACTGCTTTGGAAATATATTCTGCCCCCTAAGAGGTTGTAAACACATGGAGCTTCCAGTGGGAAGAGCTTGCTTAAGGATGTAGCAGAGCCCACAGGAAGCTGGGAGTCAAAGCAAGCTAGACACGGTTGGGAGGAAAGGACACTTCTGAAGGAGACAGATAGGTTTGTGAATAGATATTGGTCTTGTGTTGGTTTGTGGAAAGGCTAAAGGATGCTGTAGCTCTCTGTGCTGCTGTGGCGTATTAACTTCTTTGTTACTATGATGAAATCGGCTTACTGGCTTTGGGATTCAGTTTTCTGGTGTCTGAATAATGTATGGAGAGTCTGTTATATTTTGTGATCAAGGACCATGCAGGTATATTTATAATGACTGTGGGTGCTGCAAATATTGCATTGGTACTACAGCTCCATAAAGGTCCTTAGAGCTGTGCCAATCTAGAGAAGTTCTGGGAGTCATATTGATCCCCCTTCATGTATCTCCATTCTGCAATCAGGCTCTATTCAGCATGCCCAAATCATTCTGAATTAGGCCCAGGGGTGGGGAACCTGTGGCCACAAGGGCACATATGGCCCTCCAGGTCCTCAAGTGTGGCCCTTTGACTAATCCAAATTTCACAGAACAAATGTTGCTCTTGCATTAGAGGACCTAGAGGGGCACATGTGGCCTCATGGCCACAGGTTCCTCACCCCAGGCTATGCTTTATGGAGATACCTGCAGTCTCAAATGGCTACCTGGGCTCTTCCCTAAGTCTTAGCAAAAAGGTTAAATTAGGACAGGAGAAGGCAGAAATGAGGTTCAGCTCAGAGGTTACAACATCAAAAAAAAAAAAGGGTTTGAGACCAGTAATATAGAGGGACTGTAGCCTGAAAGGGACAATACCTGAATCTGCCACACTTGTATGAGCCCAAGAAGTCCTCCTCTATCCTGAGAGTTCCATGATCATGCAATATGCTCACCCTCCACTCCAAGGTCATTCCTACCACATCCTCACCTGCAGGACTCCCAGAGAGGTCACCAAAGTGGAAAATAAGACGTAGTAAAAGGAATAGCAGTCTGTTGATTGTGTGTCTGTTGGCAAAACCCAGGAGATCCTCATCACCAGATAGGTGGTCACCAGGTGATTCCCATTGTCACCCAGAATTATACTAAAATTAAATACTTGGAGGGAGTAATCACACTGATAAAGTCATGGATCTATTTTTTTTAATTACTATTTTGGTTTTTCCCTATTACATGTAAAAAAAAATTTTAACATTATTTTTTTAATTTTTGAGTTCTAAATTCTGTTCTTCCTCCCCCCATTGAGAAGGCAAGCAATTTGATATAAGTTAAGCACATGCAGTCAATTCATGGATCTTTTGAAAATAAATGAGAAAAAAATAAAAGTAAATTGTTCTGACAAGAACTAGAACTTTTTAGTGAAATTTGCCTGTGCTGTTACAAAAACGGTTTATCAAACAAACACCACTGGAAATACAAAACAAATTATTTAGCATGTCAAATAAAGCAGTCAGAAAAAAAAACACAAACACCATCTTCTCACACATACTACTTCTGGTGTCCTTAATACAATCATGAGTAATGTTTTGAAAATATATATGTCTCTTTCACATAAATATATCAAGTTCCTGGAAGACAGGGACTGAATCATCCCACAATACAGTAAAGTATATAAAAATACTGTGAATTGTAAAATTATACACAATTATGGGCTGTTATTATTGGTAATGTTATTTACATAATACTTTATACAACAATTTATACATTATACTCAATTTATCTACAGGTTAATAGAAAGTATCAAACTTTTGGATGAATTACAAACAAAACTGTCACGACTTCTTAACCTCTTTCCAAAATTCCTTCAAATTACCTTTACCTTGGGTACTTGTATTCAAATTCAAAGGAAAGTTTCTTTAGTGAATCAAATCATAAGACATGGAAGCCCCTCAACTTCCTATCCCTTAGTCAATGAGAGATTCAAAGAATCCAGTGCTTTGGTCCCTTATCACCCACTGAAGCTTTGACTTATCAAAAACATCTAAGAGCCCCACATTCAAATCACTACACTGTTCTCATCTTTCTACTACAAATGGCTTAGAAAGAACATTGGTGGGGCAGCTAGGTGACGCAGTGAATAGAGCATGAGCCCTGGAGTCAGGAGAACCTGAATTCAAATCCGCTTATTTACTAGCCATGTGACCTTGGGTAAGTCACTTAACCCCAACTGCCCTGCCCTCCCCACTCCAAAAAGTTAAAAAAAAAAAGAACATTGGCAAATTGTAGAATGTCTTGAGAGAAGGTGCAAGCAGAGTGGTGAAGAGCTTAAAGTTGGTGCCATGAAGCTATGCTAAGGGAACAAGAAATGCTAAATTTGGAGAAGAAAGGCCAAGGGAGCACCTTTTAGAAGTCTTTGAGCATCCGAGAAATTGTCATGTGGAAACAAATTGGCTCCAGAGGGAAGGACTAGGACAAGAGGTGCAACTTACAAGAAAGACAAACCCAGACTTGATATCAAGGAAAATTTCCTAATAATTTTGGACAATCAAAAGTGTAATGGGACACCTGGAGAGGTGGTGGATTGCTTCTCAGATGAGATCTTCAGGAAAAATGAGATGACCTATGTTGGTATAGCCGTGCCTCTTCTGGGGCTGTATCCCAAAGAGATCACGAAAATGAGAAAAGGACTCAACGTGTACCAAAAATATTTATAGCAGCTCTTTGTGTGGTGGCCAAGAACCAGGACTGGAGAGGATGCCCATCACTTGGGGAATGGCTAAGCAGGTTGTGGTGCATGAATGCAATGGAGTACTATTGTGCTGTGGGAAATGATGAACAGGCAGACTTCAGAAAAACCTGGGAAGACTTCTATGAACTGATGTTGAGTGGAGTGAGCAGAACCAGGAGAAGATCATACACAGTGACAGCCATGGAGCGTGATGACTGACTTTGATGGACTTGGCCCTTCTCAGCAATGCCCAAGGACCTGAGACAATTCCAGGTGACTCATGATGGAGAATGCCATCCACATCCAGAGGAAGAACTGTGGAGTCTGAATGCAGAGCGAAGCAGACTTTTCTTTTGTTCTTGTTTTGTTTTTTTCTTTCTCAGGGTTCCTCCCATTTGTTCTGGTTCTTCTATACAACATGACTAATGTGAAAATATAAAAAAAGGGAGGTGACCTCTCACTGGATATGTTTCGAGGGGGATTTTTATTTTTCTTATATGAGATAGACTTAATGGTCCCAGAGGTCCCTTCCAGTTCTTAAATCCTGTGATATATGGGAACTTTTAGCTAATGACTGTGCAGCCTTGCCAGGCTCTAAAACCTATAGGTTTTAGCCCTATGTGTAATCCCTCCAAGCCAGAGTACTACCAGGGCATTGAAGGGTTTGAACGGTACATCAGGAAAATATGAGGGTTTCACAGGGCTTTGGCAGGAACATGAAGGACCCCCACTGTGGTAATTAAAGGAGTACATTATGTTCATACAAAAGGAATATTTAACAAACTGTCAGGATTTCATCGACCCTGTTATTATATAAATAGGAGAGAGTCATAAGGCTCTAATTAGCTTCCATATCTATTTGCTTCAAAATAAGGAAAATAAATTTTTAAAGAAAAGGGGAGAAGGGCATGGAGAAAAGATGTCATGTAGTAGCAAGAACAGCTAGTACCACTCTGGAAAGTTCCCTATTGTAATATAGTAAGGCTGCAGTTTCTAATATATCTTAGCAGGAAAATATTTATTTTACTGTTCATTTCAGTTATGCAATTTATTTTTGCAATGCTAACCACACTTGAAATACTACAAGTTTGGCCATCCCACCCACCCCCACATCATTACATGAATTGTCTTTGCAAAGTAAGAGTGTATTTTTTTCCCTTCTAATATTTTTTTAAATGGGTCCTTCTTTCAGAGCCAAGTGTGTAGCCATTAAAAGGTTTTTATGATTTCCCAAAGGCCATCCAGCCTATTTACCTCCACTTTTTCCAATTCTAGCCCAACCCTTTGCTTATCTGCAGTGTCTATCCTAGATATAATTTAAAATTTAGCTCTATGAGTTGTCCACCTAATTATGTCATAATCTAGACAATAATCCTTCATCTACTTGGCTTCTCTTATGTGGACAAATAGGCCAAACTTTTGAGAAATTCTGGACCTATCCAAGAGATGATAGAATGTTACAAGGTTTGATATAACTACCACAACCCATCCATAAAGAGAAGAATCAGGAGACAGAGTGGTGCAAGTGGTTCTGGCACATGACAGCCACTTACTAACTGTTGATTGATTTGGAGCTAAAGGAGACCATGGTCAGAATTTCAGTTCTGCTTAGACCTGGTGTGACCTTGGGCAAGTCACTTAAATTCTTAGTTTCCTCATCTGTAAAATGAAGGGTTAGACCCATATGGCCTCTAAGGTATCTTTCATTTCTAAACCCATAATCCTATAAAGACCTTGCTATCTAGAGGGAATTCAAATTGAATTCCATGATAGAGATCCTTCAGGACAGTGGTGAGTCTTCTGTGAAACTGCATAGCTCCCTCTTTTATACCTTGCCTAATATTAATGATCAGAGGGCTGCTGAATCCTTCGTTGAATACAGATGTACAAATAAGCTTGTGTCTACTATTTAAAAATTAAAATCATAATAACTCTCCTCAAAATAAAGCAGTAATAAAATATTCCCTTCTCCCTGACCTGGTAGAAAACATGGGTGTTAGACCCTTAAAAATTCTCTATATATGATTTTTTTTTTCTTGAGACAATCCTATCTCCTTGAGGCTAAAGTTTTCTTCCTGGACATTCCTCTCTGTCTCTGTCTCTCTGTCTCTCTGTCTCTCTGTCTCTCTCTCTCTCTCTGTCTCTCTCTCTCTCTGTCTTTCTCTGTCTCTGTCTCTCTCTCTCTGTCTCTCTCTGTCTCTGTCTCTCTCTGTCTCTCTGTCTCTTTCTCTCTCTGTCTCTCTCTCTGTCTCTCTCTGTCTCTGTCTCTCTCTCTGTCTCTCTCTCTCTCTGTCTCTGTCTCTCTCTCTCTGTCTCTCTCTCTGTCTCTCTCTCTCTCTCCCTCTCTGTCTCTGTCTCTCTCTCTCTCTTACATTTTTTAACTCTGCCATCTTCCAAACAAAAACAATTTTTAAAGCATATACAAATAAAGCCTGACTGTCCTACAACATCCCCAGTCAACTCTTTCCCCCTGATTGTAACAAGTTCAAGTTTCTTCCTTGTTTATTTCTTAGTTCATATTATTTATTCTCACTTTAGTTCCTCTCCAAGACCCCTAATGGAGAAAAAGTCCTGAATTGTTCCCTCTACTGAATAGTACTGATGCTTTCTTGATTCTCCAGCTTCACAGAAAACCTTCCCCACAGATGTCTTTCAAATAGGTAGACATTCTATAGTAGAAAAAACATTAGCCATGTTCAAAACTTTCCCTGTTCAAGTCTCCGGTGTTGTCCAGATTGTCTCCATTTCTCTAAAATCCCCCCTTCAGACCTTCCTTGTTCTGGCAAACGTTCATGTCTCCTTTTCCTTCATTCCCATTACCACAGCTCCAATGCTAACATGATCTCTGCCGTGGCTGGAGTCCATCAGAGTCTCAGAGCCAAAACATGAAGGTAAGAAAGAAAGGCTATTTTCTCCTTCTGTTTTCATAGCATCTGTTTTCAAAGAGACCATTGTTACAGGTGAACCAAGCACTTTCTAGAGTAAAGAAATGAATAAAAACCTGTTTGAGATTCCAACTTATTAACAGAAAACATGTGTAGACTTAAAAATTAAAAATAAACATGTTTAAATGTTGAACTGAAAGGCTTTATACCTGCCAAGACCTGATTTGGGGGGAGAAGGGGGGGGTGTTTTCCCAGTAGCTATAGATTACATCTCTAATAGCTGGAGAAAGGCATCCAACTGTGAGCTTTCTGGTGATGTGGGCACTGAGTTATATGCACTGAATGTAATAAAGTGGGGGGGAACCCACAACTTGGTTGGTTTGAACTAAGGCTTTGGTAAGTGACCAATGAAGATAATGATTTCATTTTACCAAAATAACACTTTCTAGTCCTGCTATGATGAACCCTTATGAGTTTGAATTAAGACTTCTCAGGGATTTTATTCATGCTGGCATTTTTAGAGCATTTCCTATTACCTTTTTAAGTTCAATGAGCACTTGCATAAGTAAAGGGTCTATTTCTCCTTTCAATGTGCTCATTCATTCCAAATTAGAGAGGGATTCTGAAGATTGTTTGTGAATCAACAGGGCAATTAACAGCAAGAGGATGTTTCTAAATGTACTATAAAGAGAGGCAGTCCCAAAGGCAGTTCAGCAACGTGTTTGCTGAAGGGAAACTGCAGTTGTCCAGAGCCTTCATGGCTATGTCTGGTTTTCATATGACAAATAAACAGATGAGTCAGTTTCCAGTTTTTCTAAGGGAGTTTATATGATTGGAGTCAGGAACTCAGCAAAGAAAAACCTTCCTCTTGTCCCCCCTCCCCATTTTATAGAGATGAGCCAGCTGACTAGGTACTAAGATGATTCATTTCAAAGGTACTGGCTATTTTCAAATGACCACTGAGCGATCTTGCTGCTGGCTGAACTCGGGGCTTGATTCTATCACATGCACACATTTGGCTTACCATGCGAGCAAGAGTGAGATCATGTGGGTTCATCCTGGCAGAATTTTTGAAAGTGCAGTAATTCATGCTGTCAGTCACTATCAACAGCAATTTGCTTCTGGAGTTGATTCCTATGGGCACTGATGTGAGCACAGGGCAACAGGGAAGGAAGCCAGGGCATAAAATTCACTTGGATTTCAGGGGCTTAATGTGACTTCAACATATCATTGAAAGAGCCACAATTCTTATTACCTTGCATTTTATTTTAAAGAGACAGAAACTTAAAAACCTATTCCTTCCTTCCTTCCAAAAAATAGAAACAGTGGTAATTTGTAGCCTATCTTTACACCCGGTCTAGGTTGGCTCCTCTTCTAAATCCATAATACATGACATTATGTTGAGTAAATGTGCTTAGAGTCAATAGTTATTTAACCAAAGGAAATTACACAGTCTTTAGATTATATAAGGGAAAGATAAGCTATAAGCTCCAAAGTAGACATCCTGAAGAAAGAGAGTCAGGAGGTGACAGACATCAGTGTGGGAAAGAGAGGGCAGGGTAAAAAGAGAAACCTACTTGTAAAACTATTGAAAGAGGAAGGTAGTACTTACTACATAGCATGAGCAAGAATCCAAATTTAGTAAGCTAATATTTTAGTAAGTTAGTTAAAAAGGTTCTTTGACTCTGATGGACGCTTGACTTCAGAAGACAGATAGTGAATTACACCATCCTCTCTTTCCTAAGAGAGGAGGTGAACTCCTGGTACAGAATGAAGTAAGGTCTGCTGTGTCACACAAGGTCAGTGTATTGATTTGGTTTATCTGTACTTTGTTACAAGGTATAAGGAGAATCACTGAGAAGTGATAGATAGCAGTGTGAACAGAAGAGAAAGAATGTGTCAATAAAGAATTTTTTAAAACCAATTAAAAGGTTATTGGCAGAAAAGTCTGCTTATTACTTCCAGAAATAAGGCTTCTGCTTTTGAAAATCTATGCAAATAGTAACACCTCTAGACTCACATTTCACTCTTTCTGCTATTATCTTGACTGATATTCTCATTCGATTCAGATTTACTGGGTACCCACAGCATACATGGTACTTACTGAGGAGGATGTTAGGAAGTACTGGGAACACACAGACTTCCTCCTTGAGAAGCTTACAGTGTATTTCAGTGCAGAGGAATGAAAAACTTCATGCTGAACGCAAGAAGCCATTTTCTCAATGAAATGTTTTTGGAGGGCTTAACTATGATATCTTAAATGGGTTAGAGTTTAAACTAAGATACTATTCCTATGGTAGAAGCTCACCAAGCTTCATAGCCCTGGAGGTTCAATCTCTTAAAATTCCAATTAACTTCAGAACCAACATTTGCAAGCTAAATTAGATACCTTTCATATCTATGTCTACAAAGAATGAACACAAACACACAAGAGACCAAGAGCTATTCCCCGATGCACAAGTGGCCCAAGGATATAAACAGTTCTCAAAAAGAACTACAAACTAATAAGTATTTGAGATTGCCCCAAATCCCAAATAGTAATGGAAATGAAGATCAAAGCAACTCTTGAAGCTTCACCTCATGCTCAGAAAAACTGGTAAATATGACAGAAGATGGAAGTTGTCAATGTTCAAGAGGCTAGGTAAAGACAGATATACTCATGTAGAGTTCTATATTGTTGAAACCTTTCTGGACAGCAATTTTTAATTATGTTAACAAAGTGACTAAAATGTGTAGAAATCAGTACCTTCTCAATCAGGTCAGCTAATTATAGCTGATTACCTAACTAAGCATATGGGGTACCAGGTTATCCTATGGAGAATTCCTTACAGGCTCCACTATTCGATATAATAGACATATCTGTGGCATGCTTACAGCAGCAAATGATTCTTCTCTGCATGATATTCCCCAAAATATATGTGAAGATCAGGTCTCTAGTTTGTAAGGCCATCTAAAAATGAGCCTCAGAAATAAAAGTATCACTGAACCTGATTAAAGACGCAAGAGTAAGTCATTTCTAATTTGATTTACAGTTTTAATTCTAGCACCTGTAGGCCAGCCTGGTTTATTATTTCTCTCCAAATGTTTCATAGGCTTATTTTAAAAGAGAATCTAATGAAAGAAGAGATCCCACACTGAGAGACTGGGCAGGGTAGGGGGGAAGACTGCTATGCTCTATCATGATTAATCTATAGAACTGGCTTGATACTCAGTACACACTAAAAAATAGTCCAAGCCTGCCTTTCTCAGAGGAATTCCTTGCAGATTTTGCTGGTGGGGGGGGGGAATACCTCTCTAGAAATAAATCAGCAAGATATCTTGAGAAGCAAGAGTTTAGTTGGATAAAAGAAAGAAAATAAAGATTCCAAGGATCTTCAAGATAAATTTATAGAATCCAACAAAAAAAAATTATCAGGGTTGTAAGAGGCCATTTAATCATAATTAATTCTTCCAGATCAAGAAGAGTATCTTTTACTCTGTCCTTAGTCTGTCACCGAAGGCCCTTCATAACCTGGCTCTGACCTATCTTTCCAATCTCATTTCACATGGCTCTCCTTCATGCATTTACTCTTCATTCCGGACTAATTATATAATATTTGTTGCTTGAACTCAACGTGCCAAGTTATTTTAAGTTTACTAAAACTTTAGGGGAGAAGGAAAGTCAGCACTAAAATTCAAATGAGCACTCTGATGTCCTACCTTTGTGCATTCCCAGAGAAAGCATCTGTTCCATGATGCCTACAATGGTCTCCTTCTCCATGTCTCCGCCTTTTAGAGTGGTTCTCTTTTCCAGGGTCAGGTACCATCTCCTTCTCCAGTCCCTCCAGTTAGAACAGCTTTCTTCCTCCTCAAATATTTCTGGAACACTCTGTATCCTCTTGCTCTTATCATTATAGTTATCATTTACATATTTATATTTATAATTTATATTTTTTATATTTATATGTAACACATATTTATTCTTCTATTAAGGGGATCTGAGCTCCTCTTGGGATACTAGCAGGATGGCATAGGCTCCCAGCTTTCTGATTCCTCCCCTCCTCTTGTATGTATGTCATGCCTTCTTGAGTGTATTCAAATCATACCTTGTTATGCTCCCCATGGCCACCCCTAGTCAGTACAGTAAATAATTATCTAGTTAGTGTAAAGTAACAGGAAATAAGAACTAAGAGTCTAAGTAGGAATACAGAAGCCTCTTGCTAAAACTGTCTCAAGTTAATTGAGGCAACATCTGGAGACTAGGTGCTAAATTAAAGGAAGCCAACTAGGGCTCAATAAACAGCCCCCTGCCTGCAGCTGCAAATAAGTACCAGACACATACAGTAAAACTAAAAAATCGATATGCCAATGAGGAAACCCTAAGGTGGTAAAGATAAGACTGCTGTCTGTTCCCCTTACTAGAACCTTATAAAGTATGGGGCCCCCAAAACCTGCCTCTCAAAAGCTCCTCCAAATGCTATGGGTCCATGCCGCCTAACTACTCCCAGCTGCACTCAGACTTTAGGTACTCTTCCCCCATCCCATTCCCCACATCATCTGTCTCTCTATTCCCTTTCTCCTTATAATGGTAGGGGTCGTTGTTACTTGTTCTTCATTCTCAAAGGTGATGCTGTGAAGTTCATAGTGAGGAGGGCTGTGCAAAGTCACCAGCCTCACTTTCTCCTCTGGAGCCATCTGGGTCAGTAGTATTGGAGATGAGACCACTGGGGATGGTCCCCAAGAATCAGGTACCTTCTGTTGAAAGGCACAAGGAAAAATGTTCTCATAAGCAGCCCTTTTGTGCAGGCAGCAGAATGGTTTGGAAATTGCTGCAAGTGAGGATGGTTATAAAGCAGCATCTTACCTTTCAGGGCCCAGAGGCCCAGAGTCTGAGTCTCAGTGGGAAGAGGATCAGGAGGACAGTAATGGAGCACTGTTTGAAAATAGCTAGACCTAGCCTAATTCTGGGAAATAAAAAGTAGGAGCTCACTTAGCAGAGCCCAGGGTTCCACGGTGAGGTTCAGTGGGAGTGGTCTAAATGTAAGACTCCTTTACTTTTTATTTGCCAGGAAAAGTGTGTGTGTGTGTGTGTGTGTTTGTACACATGTATGTGAAGTTAAACAGATCTTCACATGCAGAGGAAAACACGACAAAATAGAACTTTCTATTGACTTTGGCAGGAAACTACTCATTCTGACTAGCTTCAAATAACTTCTGAGTGGAAAAAGATCAAATTTGTAGAGAAGATTTTAAGGTTACTGAAAACTATAAATGCCTAAATATATCCTTCAGTATAATGCTAAGATACCATTTATATTTTTGGTGAGGGCATGTGCTTTTACATTTAAGCAAATATAGCATTTTCAGGAAAAAAAATTACAGCGGCAACATATGGTCAGAACCCATTAATTCAATAATAGAACTAGTATAAAAGCACAGCTTTACTGAAGTGTTCATTTGATTGGTTGCAATTTCATCTTTATTGGTAACAGTTTATTTTATTCTGTTTTTTACTTTTTTTTTGGAGGGCAATTAGGGTTAAGCGACTTGCCCAAGGTCACATGGCTAGTAAATGTGTGAAGTGTCTGAGGCCGCATTTGAACTCAGATCCTCCTAACTCCAGGGCTGGTGCTCTATTCACTGTGCCACCTAGCCACCCCAGAGAAGAGACTAAGCTATCACTTTTTTGGGGGATGGCAATTGGGGTTAAGTGACTTGCCCAAGGTCACATGGCTAGTTTTTGTGTTAAGTGTCTGAGGCCAGATTTGAACTGAGGTCCTCCTGACTCCAGGGCTGGTGCTCTCTATTCACTGCGCCACGTAGCCACTTACCTGGTAACAGTTTAAGCAAAGCAAAATACTCATTCTTGAAATCAGTAAAATAAATTTTTTAAATTGTAATATCTTATGACCTCTAAAAAGGTCTAGTCAAAATAAATGGTACCCAGTACTTAACAGCTTAGAAAAAATAACTAACCAACCTCAAACTAAAATTATGATTTGTTTTCAAGTTTTTACCCTATGAAATCCCAATACCAACAGGATTTCCATGACATGTCACATTGAATTCTCTCCCCAGGTACCAGAGTCCATATTGAATGAGCTCCTCATTCTAATTTAATCAGATTGTAACTCTTCATACACAATTTCTCATGCTGTATAATTATTGTTTACATCTTAAATCCTCTATAAAGACCAACCCAACATACCAACAGCTGCCTTTTAGTATATTGAAGTTATCAATATATCCAAGCTTTCTACCTCTTGTTTTCTCATTTGCACCCTAATCCACCCAAAAGCACCAGGATTGGTTTGATGAAAATGATGGGCAGATTCAGTAGCTGTTAAACAAGAAGCTGAATTCCACAGGGTTTAGCAGCAGGATAGCTTGTCCATCTCCAAGAAAGCCCTGTTTAGCTCCATCAAAAGAAAAATGCAAGGGGCAGCTAGGTGGTACAGTGAATAAAGCACTGGCCCTGGAGTCAGGAGGACCTAAGTTCAAATCCAGCCTCAGACATTTAACACTTACTAGCCGTGGGACCTTGGGCAAGTCACTTAACCCCAATTGCCTTGCCTACCCCCCTCAAAAAAAAATAAAAAAATCAAAGTTCTAATGAAGAAGAGAGAGATGAAGGACTCTTGGCTTAGTAAGAAGACAAATGAGAGTCAAATCTATGCTGACAGTGATCATTCCAAGTGTTTCTAGGATGCCTTGAGGACTACTTACAGGCCAAAGACCTCCGGTGCATTTCAAATGTTCAGCACTGATGGCGCCACACTGATCAGTGACAAAGACATGATCCTGGAGAGATAGGTTAAACACTTTCATCGTGTTCTTAATGGAATGTCATCAACCAATGCTGAAGCCATTGATAGTATACCTCAGGTTATAACCAGTTTCTCTCTAGCTGCACCTCCAACTGAAGAAGAGGTACTGATGCCCTCAAGCTCCTATCCTGTGGCAAAGTGCCTTCTGTAGATTCCATCCCAGCAGAGATCCACAAGGCAGGGGGTCTACTGCTCATACAGAAGCTGACTGAGATCTGAATTATACGGCAAGGGGAAGTAGTCATCCCCCACCCTCCACTGTTCATCTGTGTGAAGGAAAAGGAAACCTGTCCTGTGGCCACCATAGGGGGATCTCTCCCCTAGTCACTGTTGGTAAGTGCTCACAAAGTGGTCAGAAGAAGCCATATAAGGACACTCTCAAGGTATCTCTGAAGAATTTTATATATAAATACAGGACTATCCAGTATGATGTGCCTGTATCAAAGAAGGTACTGTATTCCATGAGCAAAGCAGAACTGTAGAAGCATAAAGGAAATGTGAGCTGTGCAAATCTAGTCACTTCCATGCTAAATGTTGTAATGGACCACTTGTGCCTGACCTATGATAGTGTCTTCCAAACTCATGCTGTCCTGATAAGCCATAGCCGAACACACTGTACCCTGACACCAACATCTGTGATGTCATTGGTCTTTTACTAAAACAAAGGACAAGTTACAGTATGAGAGCATTTTTTCTGGGCAGGACTGTATGTAGAGCACTGACTCTGAGGCCCACATCTTTCAGGATCCATCAGCAGGGATTATTTATGTAGTAGGAAACAGGCCTTGAGAATCACCACCTTTGCCAGTGATCTGGGCTCCTTTCCAGTGGCCGGCTCCACAGATGTTCTCCCCCACCCTGCCCCTACTGTAGGAGTGACAGCAGTAGACAAAGGACATCAGCATCATACATCTCAGAAGACTTACCTGACCTGGGTGATGGTGTCCAGTACAAAAGCCCTGTGCACAGGGCTAGTCTGCTGCTGAAAGGTCTGGCAGAATATGGTAAAAGCTTTGGGAAAGTCAGATGAGGTGGCATTACTCTAATGTCAACCAGATGATATGAACCACAGGTGGAGTGATTTAAAAGCAAAGTCAGCTAGCATCAGGGCCCACTTGGAGGCCAGGGCTGAAAAGTGGAATAGTCTTCTGACTTCTTTAGAAGAGCTGATCCAGTGGCTAAATATGAAAGATGACAAGCTTAGAAAAACAAATGCACATTGGAGGAGATGAACCTGCCTTAAAGCTCCAGCCTAACCACTGTAAAACACTCAGACATGAACTGAAAGACAAAGAGTCTATATTGAATGCTGTAGCCCAACCTCGAGTCTTCCTTGCTGAACTGCCAACTGAGGCCCCTGAAGAACTCAGACAGTACCTACAGTCTAACACTGAATTAGCTCCTGAAGAAAAAGCCCAGAAGGTTGCTAAGGCCATGCACAAAGCCTTCAGAAGTGAAAGATAAGTGGGAGAACATCAATGCAGCTACTGAAGATTGGCAAAAGCAAGTCAACAAAACCCTGGAGAAAAGAAGTGCTCTGCAAGGAGCCATGGGTGACTGAGATGCTGATATAAAAGACGCTGAGGGTTTCCTGCAGAATTGCGGGAAGCCTAGACCAGAATTTCTTACTGACTTTTCTAGATGACAAAGAAAATGTCACAAACATCACTGATCTCCTGGATGAAGTCAGAGAACAGACTGCAGCTCTCCATGAGAAGCAGACCAATACTGTGTGTGACTGATGTCTCTGGTCCTGAAGCTATTCAGACTGGGGATGGACTGACCCAGTGTGAAGAGAGGGTACCAGGATCAGAAAGATCATCATGATAGAGCTGGGGAGGAATGGAAACACCTCCATCATGACCTGAATGACTTTAATCAGTAGTTGGCAGAAGCCAATGCCTGCCTGATGTAGTATGCAGGTGGTGGCCTGAATCTAGAGAAAGCTAGAATGCAGCAGCAGGAACTTGAAGAGGGCGTCAGCAGCCACCTGGCTAGTTTTTCACCCCTAGTTCAAACTGGAAAAGACATCAGCCACACACTTTCCATGCCTCTTAGACAAAAAGCTGACAAAGCTCTGTGAACTCTGGAATGCAACTGCGACAAAAGAAAGGAGCCTTAGAGGGGGGTTCACTAAGTAATAAGAGGGCAAGTCAGTGGGCAGAAGTGAAGAAGAGGAGTTAGGAAGGATAAGAAATAAGAGATACACACAAATATAAAAACAAAGATAAGAAGTACAATTTGTTAGAGAAAATATATGTCCTTATATGTATGTATGTGCATATATGTATATGTGTGTGTGTATGATTTATAGATAAATATATCCACAGTTAATTGTAGCCTGCTGGGGAGGGGAAAGAAGGCAGAAAAAGAACAAAGTAAAAAAGGCACAGCAGAGAACAAAAGAAAATTTACAAGGAAGCAAAGAAAAGATGGACAGCTCTCAACACAATGCATAGTATTCATTATATAGGCTTTCTCGAAATGGAAAATTATTGCTATATATTGTGATTCCTCTCTTACATTCTGCTATGCACATGACATTTTTTTCTTTTCTTATTTTGTATTTAAGTTTATAGTATCTTTCTTTTCTTATGTGCATTTAAATTTTAGTAATAAAAAAGAAAAAAAAGATCTGCCCTTTTCTTCACAACAAACATTCCTACCATAGAGACTCAGAACCTTCTCAATTGTTGAAAGTACAGACAATAAAGCCACCATTTGTAGAATCACCTATTTAACCCTGTGCACAGATTAAAATATTTCTTTAGACCTACAGTGTATCACTCCTTCTTCTAGGCTTCCATCCAAGAAGAATCAAGGAAGCAAGGATCAAAGCTAAATCCATTCCTCAATGGAAACTGTAAATAACCATCAACCCTTATGAGAACAAAGCACACTGCAATGCCCCATGCATTATCCAGTCAGGGAGATTGTATCCCATGATACAATCACACCCTGATATCCTAGAACCAGAGGGTAAAATAGAAATGGGAAAAATACACCAATCATCTCCTGAAAGAGATTTCAAAAAACAGAAACTCCCAGGAATACTATAATCAAATTCCAGAGCTCCCAGGTCAAGGAGAAAATACTGCAAGAGAAAGAAACAACTCAACTCAAATATCATGGAACAACAGTTAGGATTACACAGGATTTAGCAGCTTCTACATTAAAGGATTGGAGGGCTTGGAATATGGTATTATGAAAATGGAGCTAGAATTACAACCAAGAACCACCTAGCCAATGAAACTGAGTATAATCCTTCAGGGGGGAAATGGATATTTAATGAAATAGAGGACTTTCAAGCATTCCAAACTGAACAGAAAATCTGATCTTCAAATACAAGACTCAAGAGAAATATAAAAAGATAAACAGAGAGGTAGAGCCAAGATGGCAGAGTAAAGACAGGGACTCACCTGAGCTCCCCTCCAAATACCATTTTTAAATAACCCTAAACAAATTCTAGAGCAGCAGAAGTCACAGAAAGATGGAGTCAAACATTTCCAGCCCAATTGAAAGGTCGGCAGGAAAGACCTATTGTATCAGGGTGAGAGAGGAGCTCAGTCCACAAAGGGCTGATATCTAAATAATAAAATATCATATTCCAAGTCCTCTGTTTTGAGGAACTAGTCTGACCATTCTAGAGAGCAATTTGCAACAATGTGAAAAAGTCTTATAAAATTGTTCATATGTTTTTGATCCAGCAATACTACTGCTAGGTCTATATCCCAAAGAGATTTTTAAGGGAGGGAGGTGAGAGAGAAATTAGAACCTTTTGAACAAAAACATTTATAGCAGCTCTTTTGTGGTGGCAAAGAACAGGAAATCGAGAGGATGCCCATCAATCAGGGAATGGCTGAACAAGTTGTGGTGTATGATTCTAATGCAATATTATTGTTCCTAAGCTAATTCTGGGCTTTGGCACTTCCCCCCAGAGTGTCTTCCCAATATGCTGGAGACCTTTCTCACCTCTTTGCAAAATTCCTAAAAGTACCTGTTCATCTGTCATCACTGGTCCTGCCACAAGACCAGTTCATCTAGTTTTCCCAGTTTGCATTTCCCTGATGACGTATTTTAATCAAGCAAGCAATCAACAAGCATTTAATAAGCCTACACAGAGCACCAGGTCCTTCAGTATTAATGCTTACCACTGGTTGTGTCACTAGCCTGCTTCCAACCACTGCAACCCAGAAAAATGTCATCTACATCTTTTCAAAGGCAATGTTAATTAATGAGCTATCTATGCATTCACATAGTCTTTCCATCCAAATCCTTTTCTTCCTCATCAGAATTGTTTCCCTTTGTGTCCTCAGAGTTTTAAGTTTCTTATCTTTTAAGGGAAGACTTTACCTTTAGATTTTATTCAGTGGGACCCCGCTCTACCCTTTCTCTGAGCCCTTTGAAATCTATTCACCAAAAATGGAGAGCTTATGTCAGATTATGCCAGGCTTTTCTCCCTCTCACAAACTCTAAGAAACAGGAATCAATTCCTTCCAAGGTTGCTGTCATTTTTACCTGAGAAACCCATTTCTCTCTGTTAGTGAGTAAAAATTAGAATAGAATTTCCCCTTGGTGGTTCCTCCATCTTTTGAAGGATGAAATTATTAGCTCATCTACTTTTGGCAGTGTTCCTGCTGATACCTTAATAACTGAAGTCCCCCCAACCATACTATATCTTACTTGAAGGCAACACTTTTGGTCTATTTCCTTAAGACTTCATCTATTTTTTCTTCCTGTCCAAGGGATCTGAAGTGTACTACAATGCATACTTCAGTCCTCACTACCTCTAAAACATCTCCACATTAGGAATTATGTGCCAGAGGTAAAGCAATTTCAACTGTCTCCATAGTGTAGGACACAGAAGAAACCTCAGCATGGTACTTATATATGTTGCTGTGTGACTTCCACTAAGCCTGAGGGAAAATTCCAATATCCAGCTCAGCAGAGGTCAGTTTTGTCCCCCTTGATATGACCTGGGGCAGAAACCTAGACTGGTGAAGCATAAACTGCTCGGTTTGAGAGGAGGCTGAGACAGCTTTGGGATACAGACCCCAGGAAAACTGCAACTAAAAGAGAAAAAAGACTAAAAATGCCAAAGATATTAGGAGGAAGAAAATTCAATTAAAGACCTTAATATATGCAAATAAACCAATGGAACTTTTATGAATAACAAAAGAGAAATGGCCTCTAGATCAAAGAGTTCAGGTGTGTATAAAGGAAAATGAACAAGGGGCGGCCAGGTAGCACAGCTAGTAAGAGCACCAGCTCCAGTGTTGAGAAGACCTGGAGATCGAATCCCGGGCTCAGACACTTAGCACCCACCCAGAAACACCTGGCCGTGTAACCTTGAGCAAATTACTTAACCCTGATTGCTTAAAAAAAAGAAAGAAAGAAAATGAACAAATATTTGATAGAGCAAAGGATCCAAAGAGAGCACAGAACCGCATCAGGATGTAACCTGAATAGTCTAAAAGAGAAATAAGAATTTTGAAAACACAGTTTATGGTCTGAAATAATCAGCAGAATAAAAAAAAAATTGATAACTCTTGCTAAAGAAAAAAAGACAGTAATTAACTGATTGATGATAAAAATACAGGGAAGTGAATACACAGAAGAGAAACAAAAAGCAACATTATTAAAAGAAAGCAAGAGCTCCAAACAAGCAAAATATATTAAATAAGCAAAACAAGATATGTAGAAACAACTTAAGAATTATAGGAGTCCCAGAGGAACATGACAAGTCAAAAAACTTAATTCAAGTTCAAAAACCCATGCTTCAAGAAATAGAAGAAAATTTTAACAGCTAATGGAAAGAATCCATGGATTGCCTCCAGGAGAAAAAAAAAAAAATCCTCTGCTGCAAATGCCAACATATATAATGGTTAAATTTGACAATTCCACTGATTAAAAAAAAAATTCTTCCAAATGACTAGGTATTTCTCTGGCTGTCCTCTATGTCTGGAATGTTCTCCCTCCTTATCTCCCTCTCCTGGTTTCTTTGGCTTTCTTGAAGTCCCAACTAAAATCTCATCTTCTAAGAAAGCCTTTCCCAATTCCTCTTAATTTTAGTGCCTTCCCTCTGTTAATTATTTCTTATCTTCCTTGCAAATTCAACTACTTACTAAAATTTATTTGTAATCCCCAAATCAATACTTAGTATGGTTCTGTGGTTATTCACAGGACATGGGCAAAGCAGTGAAAAATCTGAATCTCCCAGTGTTCCCATTCCTGGCTGAGGACCCTATGCCTGAATGTAGTCTCAACTTTAAGCACTTAACTCCAACATATTTGCCTCTTACTTAAAGATACTTAAAGATTAGAGGCGAAAATCCAAGCAGACAAGGCTGTCACAATTTTTCAAGTCAGTTTGGGAGGGAAAAATGCCAAAGCATTAACATATCACAAAAGCCAAACTCCTGAGGTGGTTGAGTTCAGTTGTTAAGTTCCCACATTTTACATGAGGAACTAAAGCCCAATCTTGCATGAAGAACACTTATTTGAACTTGTGTGCTCACATTGAAATAAAGTACCTTTCAATCAAGTTAAAAAAAAAGTGTCCAGATTGTCCACATGCCACCCTGATCATTCCCTGTTGGGAGAATAAGTTCCAGCAGCTTCTCCCTTGGGTTTTATGAAGTAGGCCAAACTCAAGAGAAAAACAGTAATAATATAATGATAAGTTCCATCACACATCCTTACAGCTACATCAAAAATAGGGTTGAAGCTAATGTTTTAATAAAACTTTGAATGCTTAATCTTTGTTTAATGTTTATTTTCAGGACTTTATTTTCATTACTGTACTATAGAATATACCACCGGTGATCAAAGTACTGTATAGTTTTACTGTATGAGGGAGTACTGTATATGTATGTAAACAGTTATACTTCCCACATAACAACTTTCCCCATTGAGGTTTCAATATATTGTGGTTCAGCATTAAGAAATTAAATGGGAATTTGGGGGCAGTTTTATGGAAGTAGCAGACAACATGCAAAGATAACACAGAAAAAGTTTAGAAACTCAGAAATGCATAAAATATATGTATGGTATTATATAATATCAATATATTTTATCTTTTAATGACACAAACATACACAATTTCTTTTCTAAAGTTAGTTTGTGAAAAGAACATGAAAGCCAGCAGATAACAAAGGTTAGAAATATAGAGATATCTTTAAAAATTTAGTAATTCATACATGCATAATGTAAAATGAAATTTATAGTACAAGAACTGCACTTCTACACACTGGTTTGGGGAAGCCAAGAATGTTTAACAGAAATCTCTCACATGATATCTCACGGTGATCTTTGCATCTCAAATTTCTTGTATTTCATATTGTTTAAATACCACAAACTATTAAAATCATGGGTCCCAAGCATAGTGTTTCTAATCATTTGGAAAGTGCTCCCAAGAAAGAGGAAAGTGATGAACTAGAAGAAAAAAGTAGAATTATTAGATAGGCTTCATTTAGGCAAAAGGGCTGCACCATTTGGCTGCCACTACAGTGTTAATGAGTTGACTGTAAGGCATATCAAGAAAAAAAGAGAAAATCTCTGAAGCTACTACTGCACTTACACCAATAACTGCAAAACACTCGCATAAACCACGAGATCACTCTCTTTCTCTCACGCAGAAAGTGCAACATTCTTTTGGGGTAGGATCATTATAAGACATTCCAGTAGACTCTGGTATCATATGGAAAAGGCTAAGTCCTTATACAATTACCTAAAGGAAAATGAAGTTAAAGGGTCTGTTGCTATAGATTTTCAGGCCAGCAAAGGATGGTTTGAATTTTTTTTTAAAGGTTTAGCTTATGCCAGGCCTGCACAAAACATGGCCCATAGGCCACTTGTAGCCAACCAAAGGATTTCATGCAGCCCATGAAAAATGTAGGGTTGCCACTGCACAGTCTCCTGTTTGTCATGTGACCTACAGCAACCAACCACCATCAGTCTGTTTCTAGTCTAACATATCTGTGGTCTGAAGAAGTTTAGCCTATTTTAATTTTGACCCCTACCTACTGCCAAGTTGTGCTGGCCTGCGATAAACTGATTGCTGAGGAGTGTAATACGTCCCATTAACCAAATGTAAACAGTAAAAAAAAACAAACCTGAAAAATGTATTAAAATTTGTACCACTTAGCAAAGTAATTTTTTTAACATTAATGTGATTTCGTGATAAATAAAAGTCTTAAGTAATAAGTGTAATTAATTGATATGAATTGAAATTTCCCTTTTTAAATATGGTTTATTTGCAAAATAGTTGAATGATTAATTATAGCTTTACTTGGAAAGGGAGCTACTAAAAACTTATCTGTGGCCTGAAGAAGTTTAACCTATTTTAATTGTTGTTCAATTAAATGCCATCATTAAAAATAATGACAAATTATGCAGGTCTGGCCTACGCAATGTAAAAGTAATGGAAGACGCAGTGTCTGCTGATTAAGAAGCAGCTAGGGAGTGTCCTGAAACCCAGTAGAGAAATTCATTGAAGAGAAAGGTTACAAGCCAAGACAGATATTGAATGCTGGTGAAACTCCCCTATATTGGAAAAATGCCTCAGAGGATATACATCAGCCAAGAAGAGAAGTGAGCCCCAGGTTTTAAAGCTGCAAGGAATAAGGTAACCCTGCTCTTTGGTGCCAATGTCATAGGGTTCATAATGAAGACAGCCCTGAAATATAACACTGCTAACCCTAGAGCTCTGAAAGGAAAGAACAAGTACTAGCCGCCTATCTTCTAAAGGCTCAGTAAGAAAGCATGGACGACCCAAAGCACCTTTCCTTGACTGATTCCATCAGTGTTCTGTGCCTGAGGTTTGCTTCTGAACAATATCCCCAGCCCCCAGAACCCCACAATTAGGGGATAATATGGATATTTAAAGCACACCACACATACTACTCAATGGTTATTTTTTTAATGTCTTTTGTTATACATGCAGTATGTTCAGTAATATTTTCAAATTTTTCATCTTTTCAAAAAATTGTCATATTTATTTCATTCGTTTCTTTTTCAAACAGTATTTTTATTTCACACTGACCTACATATAGCCTATGACCAAGTACTTAGCCCAAATTTTACAATAAAGTACTGTATACCACCACATAAAAGAAAAACAATTCTAGTTTCTTATCTGGTATAAAGGTAAGACCAAAAATTTTTACATGGATTTTCCAGATTGAAAGGGGTGGAGGAGTGGGGGGAGGGCGGAGTCAAGATGGCAGTGTAGAAGCAGGACCTCTCTGCTGCTCCTGCTTCCACCTTCCACAATCCATGTAAAAAGGATACTCTAAACAAACTTTGGAGTTGCAGAACCCACAAAATGACACAGAGAAGCTAACCTCCCACTGAAGACAGGCTGGCAGGCCAGCAGGAATCAGCCAGCGCAGTGCTCTGGGAGCTGAGCCCAGCTCCACAGCGAGGCTTTAGCCCCAGGACAGGCCTGACCAGCCTCCTGCTGGAGGGACTCCAGATCAGCAGCAGCTGTGGCCATTTCCAGATTTATCAACACATAGATGCGAAGGACAAAGTGAGAGGTCAGTGCAATCTGGACTTTGGGACCAGTAAGTGGGAGTGCGTGGCTTTTGCCCCCGGGGCGAGAAGCCACTGAGACAACCACTTGACGGCTTCAGCTCCTGGCCTGCAGAGTGTAGGGAGACCAAACACCAGTCTGAGGAGTAATTGCTCTTGCTTTAACCTTCTTAGATCTGGATTGCAGTCTAGGGTGGAAGTCCTGCGGTGTGTGTCCAGCTTGCCAGAGCATGTGGAGACCTCAGAGAGGGCACCCATCTAATACCTCTGACAGCTGAGAAAACCCCAGCATTTGGGACGAAAGCTCCCTTATCTGGTGGCAGAGTCCTACTGTGGCAAAAAGCCAAGGGGTCAAGTGACTGAGGGGTGACACGACCAGGCAAAGGAAACAAAGCAGACAAAAGATTCCAACATTAGACTCCTATTTTGGGGACAAAAAGGAGCAAAGCATGGAACAGGAGGGAGACAGTGAAGTCAGAACTCCTGCACCAAAAGCTTCAAAGGAAAATACAAGCTGGTTACATAGAGGACCTTAAGAAGCAGATAAGAGAAGTGGAGGAAAAACTGGGAAAAGAAATGAGAACAATGCAAGAAAATTATGAAATGAGAGTCAACAGCTTGACTGAGGAAAATACTACCTTAAAAAATAGACTAACTCAAATGGCAAAAGAGGCTCAAAAAGGCAATGAGGAGAAGAATGCCTTAAAAAGCCAAATTTGCCAGATGGAAAAAGAATCTCAAAAGCTCACTGAAGAGAATCATTGCTTCAGAATTAGACTGGAGCAAATGGAAGCTAATGACCTTATGAGAAATCAAGATGCTGTTAAACAGATCCAAACAAATGAAAGAATAGAAGCCAATATGAAATATCTCATGGGAAAAACCACTGACCTGGAAAATAGATCCAGGAGAGATAATTTAAAAATTATTGGACTACCTGAAGGCCATGATCAAAGCAAGAACCTAGAAATCATCCTCCAGGAAGTTCTCAAAGATGTTTTAGAACCAGAAGGCAAAATAGAGGTTGAAAGAATCCACCGATCACCTCCTGAAAAAGATCCCAAAAAGAAAACTCCTAGGAATATTATAGCCAGATTCTGGAATTCCCAGATTAAGGAGAGAATATTACAAGCAGCCAGGAAGAAACAATTTGAATATTGTGGAAACACAATCAGGATAACTGAGGATCTGGCAGCTTCTACACTGAGGGATCGAAGGGCTTGGAATATGATATTCTGGAGGTCAAAGGAGCTGGGATTAAAACCAAGAGTCACCTACCCAGCAAAACTGAGTATCATGTTTCAGGGGTAAATATGGTCATTCAGTGGAATAGAGGACTTTCAAGCATTCTTGCTGAAAAAGCAGAGTTGAATAGAAAATTTGACATTCAGATACAAGAAGCAAGAGAAGCATGAGAAGGTAAACAGGGAAAAGAAATCATAAGGAACTTATCAAAGTTGAACTACTAACATTCCTACATGGAAAAACAATAATTGTAACTTATGAATCTTTTCTCAGTAGTTGAAGGGAATAGAAATATATATATATATATATATATATATATATATATATATATATATA